>NC_133324.1:843398891-843711845 GCF_042186555.1 Aquarana catesbeiana
ATATGCGATACAAATGTCGCAATTTATCATATCAAAAATGTATACACACTAAAAAAGTGAAAAAAGGAAAAATGAAAATGGACAAATGATCATATACTGACATATCATCAGTGTCCACACTGTGTGAAAAATGTGATACGGTATAGTGACGTGAACCAGTGATGCACAAATGAATGTATCTTAAATATAAACCATACAGACGTACATATAAAATATGGTGTTCATAATACAAACACAGTGATGCGTACAAAAGTAAAGCAATAAAGGTGAAAATCAACAGTGTCAATACATCAGAAACGAGTAGAACTACATAAATCCATATAATTATAACGCCACAACAGGCATTCAAAGGGGTCTTAGGGGTAATGTCTGTGCTTCATGCAGATGTCTAGTGTTCTTAGAACAAATCAAAAACGATCAGCCGTTATAACACTACCTGAGATTGTGCCTCCACCTTCTGGAAATGGGGGGATTCGGTACTCTTACCCTGAGTATTGGATCCACATGCCAGCGATGGTGAATCGAGCAGACATAGACGTGGATGCAGTAGGCATGGATCGAACCCCAAAGGCAAGGCACTCCAACTCCTTCCTTGGTGACCAATAGTAATCAAGGGTGTGACTCACCAGCCATGATCCTCCAAACAGTGATGATGATTAAGAGAAAAAAGCCCTCCACATAGTGTAAATCTAAAATGGTGGGGTTTATTGAAGTAAAAAGTCCAACATCCAGACAGATGAGTACTATAAAAAGTAGTTCAATTAAACAAGTAAAATGGCGCAGTAAAAGTGGCTTGACAACCGTAATAACCCAAGGATGAATTCCCTTAATAATAACCAAATGAATTTACAGATTGTGTTTTATCCTGTCTATCATTAGTATCAGGTGACCGTGATCAAGATGCTTTTTTAGCACTACACAGTTATTCTACATACCGTTTTACAATTAGTCTTATTGTTGTGTTGGCTGCTCACAATTGAGATTGGCGCAATTTATTTTGAGTACTTAACAATAGAGCTTGATGGCTTCACAATCAGCCAATCAAGCACAGGCAAACAGGAGGAGTTCTCAAATCTCAACCAATGAACTATGACTAGGGCAGTGTATGGGCTTGTCTATGCAGGGGCAGTGTGTGTGATTTCCCACTCCCTGTACCTGTAAGCCATGCTCTCAAGTAAGACAAAGAAAGCCACATGGCTGGCCTTAAAATCATTGACACTGTCCCCGACCATAACACACCCAAACACTGCTGTTTTTATCGTTGGCGTGAATCCTTATTCTGCATTGTTCAGAGAACAACGCATACCCGGATTATTCTACCATTCTGGAGGATGGGAGATTATCTGCAGGTACATGCCATAGCCCCTCCACATGCTGATCAGACACACAGAGTGACACAAGCGTACATCCCCCCATAACCGATAATGTCTTCTCAGAGTGAACACATCCCCCCAGATGATCGTCTGTGCATTGCACAATGGCCCTTCGCTGGCGGAGGGCAATCTGCAATCACTTCTCTGTATCCTCAAGAAGCTTTCCACTACCAAAGATGTCTCAACTGGCCTCAGTTTGCCCCAGTCCACTCTTTAGAGAAGGCTGCAGGAGAACTAACACTGGGAGACACTGTGACAATACATATTGAATACATAACATTTCCACAGCAGTCCCTCCTATTTTGTCATATGCTCCCATGTGTCCCTCGATGAATCTTGATCTTCTTCTTACACCTGGAAATGAATCAGTCCTTTCAGTCCATATGAGTCCATAAAAAGGAAAACATGGCTTGACTTGTAGACTCTGTTCTTCAGGAGGGATGACTTAGAGGAGGACATGAATGCCGGTCAGTCTGGGATCCTCTGTGTCTTATACGTGGGTTGGGCTTCAGGGCATCTCATCTCACTGAGGAAGATGTGGTCATCTGCTTGGGCTCTGTTCACTCGTCCAATCAGACAACAATAGCACCTCATCACGGAATATAGAAGGAATAGAAACAAAAACAACATGAGTATATATACCCTTACTTCCTTCAACGATGATCCATTGAAAAATAAAAACTCCCCAAAGATTCCCAGACCCTTAAAAGGATTCCAACCTACACTAGCTATAGCTCTGGCTTTGCCTTGCAGGGAGCTAACCTTATCCATATGGCCCTGAACTTTATCACTAATATCCTCGATCCAGGTATAACAATCTTTTCCTATGAACTCACAGAAACCCCCCTTGGATGCCAACAGATAATCATGTGCCATGTTTTAATAGAAAGGTATTGATTTGCTGTTGTTCCTATGGGATCTTCCTTGCAACTTCAATAGTTTCATTGAACATCCCATCCACAATGGATGAGAAATTGTTCAATCGTTTCATAAGCTCAAGCCCCCACCCTGCACAGGAACCATTCCCAGACCTTGTTGGGGTTGGTGAACAATTCCCTTCTAGCTGTTCCTGCCATTCTTACCTTCTCTCGCCATCAGATCCTCACGATCGGCTGTGCCATAAGATGCTGGGATGAGTTTCACCGGGACGCATGAACCTCTTGCATTAGGGGGAGTTACCATTATAAGCTGTAGGCCGGCATAAGTACCAAACTAAAGTTGAAACACACTTGTGGGCTACCTAGTTGTCCCAATACCCAAACTGGCAAGAATCAGAACTATTGTTAAAACTATAACTAATTTTACCCTCTAGAAATGTATCATTAAGTTCTATTGACAAGTGTCTGTTTGGAGTTTTTACTAGTTTGTCAAAACTCCTCATACCAACATAAACATCATATATAGCATATATCGCTGTCATTGCTGGGGTACTAAAGCTCGGTGGAGATTCAGAGTAGACTCAGCAATTGGTCCTGTTCACTTTCTTAGCTAGTTGGAGAACACACTAAGCTAAAAATATAAATAAACAAAGATACTCCTCATCCTTTGGTGTAGTTGAGCAGCTTCTTGAACTGGCTGGCGTGGATCCAGTTGTCTCATCCAAGCTTCTTTACAATGACCCAGTCACCTGGTCAGAAAGAATGTAAACCGGTTATTGTGTCAGGGTCCAGGAGGGACTTATGAACCCTCTGGTGAACCTTTTGAAGTTAACGTTACAGTGACTGCACCCACCCCATCAGCTGAGAATGTAGGCAACAGCTGCTGAGTGAAGTACAACCCTGTTTTTGATTGACCTCCAAACAAACCTCATATGGCAATAATCCAGACATGTGAGAACTCAATGACTGTGGTCACTGCATAACCTGTGCAAGGCTTACCATCTGGGGTGTAATACCTGGAACCATTGACAAAAAGATTCTTAGCATCTGGGATGGGAGCCTCCTTCACCAGACTGCTGGTTGCTGATTCAAATTCCATTAAAGAAAGACAGTCGTGGAAAATGTCACCCTACCAGGTCACAAACTTGGTTAGAATTAGAGAGTTTAGAATTATTAGTTTGAAAACTGTCATTCTCACCATTATCTCCCCATTTTCTTCCTCATTACAAACTGGAGGAAAAGATGCAGTGTTTAGAATGGTGCAGAAAAAAACAATGAAACAATGAAACAGCCCATTATACTTTTAGCTTCTTTTTAGGCGTGTGTATTTATGCATGTGTACAGCAATCTACATACACCTGCTTTCTATGTACATACACTTTCAGAAACTCACTGGACCTGAAAAAAGATGCTTATAAACAAAAGTTATTACTCTATATTTTATCTTTAACCTGCAAAGAATGGCAAACAATACAACATTTGTGTACATTGGTAAATTTTCACTGACATTCTTCAAAACTGACAACAAAGAAACACTTTGTAACTCTTATGTCGCGTACACACGACCGGTTTTGGCATTGGAATAAACTCTGAAGGTTTCTCCAACGGAACTCCAATGGAATTCCGCTCAAGCAATCTTGCCTACACATGGTCAAACCAAAGTCTGACCGTCCAGAACACGGTGACGTACAGCACGTACGATGGGACTAGAAAAAGGAAGTGCAATAGCGAGTGCACCACCCTTTGGGCTCCTTTTGCTAATCTCATGTTTATCTCGTGTTAGTAGAAGTTTGGTGAGAGACGATTCGCGCTTTTCAGCTTTTGTGCTTTTCAGTCCATTACTGCTCTTCAGTTGGTGCTCGTGGGTTTGTAGCTGCTTTTCAGAGCGTGTAGACAGTTCATATCTGTTTTTTCAGTGTGTTCTTGTCCGCTTGTTTCTGATTTTCAGTTTGCTCTACACAGGCCTTGCTGTTCTTCAGTGCGTTCTGTTAGTTCGCTCTGACCAGCCGACCGTTTGGAAGCCATGTTGCGGGTACGTACTCCTCGTAGAGTTCATGCTATGTGGGTGCTTGGTGTTGGGGTTCATTCTTTGACCCAAGCCCAGTCCATGAACAGGGTGGGGAGGAGTTCATGGACCAAGAATTGGTTACTCCAGCAAGACCAATTCTCTCATATGCCTTTGCTCCGTGAGATCCAGGAGAATAATTCTGATAATTTAAGGAACTTTCTCAGGATGACAGACCCCATTTTTCACCATCTGTTGGCTTTGCTGACCCCTTATATTAGCAGGCAGGATACCTGCATGAGGTAAGCCATCACTCCGGACAGAGGCTATACACGTTGCTGTACTTAGCGACTTGGAGAAGTCTACAGGACCTCAAGTTCTCGACGGGCATCTCCCCCCAGGCTCTGGGGATCATCATCCCAGAGATCTGTTCTGCTATCATTCGGGTCCTGCAGAAGGACTATATTAAGGTAAGTTTTCTCCTTTAACATCACATTCTATTGTATTTAATGTTTGCTAATGTTTTCTATTTCTTTCCTCATAAAATAATTACCATGATTGTGAATGTCCCCTTTGTTCTCATGCATGCTGTAATCGTTTAGAATGCTCCTTTTTTGTCCTTTATGCATATTTCCCTTCACTAACCTCCCCAGCATGCTATCCCGGGCCCATACACACCTAGCCTAGTTACTTAACAATGTATTTTGTCAGCTCCATTGTAGTGCTTTACCCCAAACACCCCCTAAAATGTGTCCAAATGTTATTGTTGTCCTTAAATTCATGCAGCGTGCCAGAGGCTTTTTTTGGGGTCCCAAACTCAGCTCAAACCCTCCACCCCCCCTAAAATTTTTACAATGGGCCATCGGGGGGGGGGGGAATCTGATAAGTGGGCCTTATATTTTTGGCTTTAAATACTCCTTCAAATGAATGTTATACTGATGTTGGCCAAGAATGTTTGTGTCTAATCTGCTTGCAATGTTATGAGCAAAAGTACTAAAATTTTTTTGTCTGTTTTGACTCCACAGTTTCCATCAACGCCACAGGAATGGCAGACTGTGGCCTCCCATTTTGCCGACCATTGGGACTTTCCCAACTGTGGAGGGGCTATAGATGGGAAGCACGTCCACAACATGCCACCACCCCATCCGAGGTCTTACTATTATAACTATAAGGGGTTAAATAGTATAGTGTTAATGCCAGTGATGTTGGCACAATATGAGTTCCTCTATGTGGGCATGGGGAAGGATGGTCGGATGTTGGATGGAGGAGTCTTTGCCCAGATGGACTTTTACCAACGTCTCCAGAGTGGTGGCCTGGGATTGCCACCTGATGCAGACAACATTGAAGGACTCACGTTTGTCTTTATTGCTGATGAAGCATTCGGTCTGGGCGAGCACCTGATGAGGCCATTCCCCCAGAGGACCCTCACTCCGGAGAGGAGGGTTTTTAACTACCGGCTGGCCAGAGCAAGAAGAGTCATTGAGAATGCCTTCGGGATAATGGCCAGTAGGTTCCGCCTGTTTCTGACAGCCATACACATGGCGGACGCCAAACTGAACCACATAATCTTATGCTGCATCTTGCACAACTTTTTACGCAAAAATGCATACAATTATATAGCCTCATTTGGGCCTGAGGAAGAACTTCCTGATAATCCCCTGATGGGCCTGGATACTGGCTGTCCTAAGCGCCCGTGAAGTTCGGGAGAAATATGTTAATTATTTTATGGCTAGGGGGGCCATTGCAATGCCAGACAATGTCTAAATATTTTTTTCTGTTCAAACTTTTTTATTGAAAAAAAAAGAGAAATAAAGTTTAACAGGCAATATATATGCAACTTATAGCAATGAGCGTTATACATGTTTTTTTCCCCATTGAAGATTAAGTTATAACAATTTTCAGGGGTAAGACGTGAACCAAAGGTCGGGGACAAAATTTTCGCAGAGATAACTGTGGACATATTATAACAATTTCCTATTACGGCTAGGAAATGAAATGACACTTATAAAAGAACAAAAGCAAAAGTTGAAAGTTTGTACTTTCGTACGAAAAGTAAATCTGCGAACATATATAGAAACAAAATCTGGTAGACTATTTGTTATCTATAAGTAAAGTTACCTGTA
The DNA here is from genome assembly GCF_042186555.1 of Aquarana catesbeiana. Classification (NCBI taxonomy): domain Eukaryota; kingdom Metazoa; phylum Chordata; class Amphibia; order Anura; family Ranidae; genus Aquarana; species Aquarana catesbeiana. The sequence continues at coordinate 843,405,271 of NC_133324.1, forward strand.
ATAAGAGCGTAAGAGGAAAAGAAAGTGGAAAAGAAAGAGACAGAAGGATGAGAGGTATAGGCAAAGTAGAGAGAGCTTAGAGAGGGATAGAGAAAGGGGAAGGGTGGTCGGGGGGAATGCGATAGCACACAATTTGGCGCTAAGTCTGTCTAATTGTGTTGTGGTCTAATTAAGGTTTAAGGAGGCGCTTATCAAAGTCTGGGGGTAGAAAATGTTCAGTCCAAGGGTTCCAGATTTTGAGATGTTGGGGGATCCTATCAAGGATCGTTGCTTCTATTTTACTGTGAATCATAGCCTGAGTAACCCTATTTTTTACATCAGCTGGGGTGAGTTTTGGGGTTTTCCAGGCCCTAGCTATCATCTTTTTAGCTGCTGTTGTGAGCTGAAGGAGAAGACGGGTCTGAGATCTGGTGAAATCTGAGGGGATAAGATTCAACAATGCTATAGCTGGGTCAGGTTCAATACGATGTTGAAATAGAGTGGAGGCCATTTGAAATATCGCAGCCCAAAATTCCTGTGCTATTGGGCATGTCCACCATATATGTGTGTGGGTACCTCGCTCGTTACAACCATGGAAACAAGTAGCTGGATAGTTTGGGAGAAATTTGGAGATCCTGGCAGGAACTAGGTACCATCTCATGAGTACTTTGTAGTTTGCTTCTTGCGCGATTACATTTTGTGAAGCTATTTTCGTATTGAGCCAGATGTCAGACCAGTCCTCTGCAGCAAGATCTATTGCAAGGTCTTTGGACCACTGCGCAGCATAAGAGGGAAGGTTGGTTGGGGGAGAAGTCAGATGAGTGTATAAAAGGGAGATTAGACCAGGGGCGTGAGGGTCAGAATTGCAAATCCTTTCAAAAGTGGATAAGTCATCTAATGAGGTATGTGTACCTATCGTTGTTTGAATAAAATGGGATATCTGTAGATATCTAAAGACTTCTGTAGGGGGGATATCAGCTAGGTTTTGTAGCGAGGAGAACGACTTTATAGTGGATCCAGAAACAAAATCACATATGCGATATAATCCCGCCCTGAGCCAGGTTTAAAATGAGCTCGGGCTAACTTGGGCTGGGTAAAATTTCAGATGGTCCAAAAAAGAAAGTAGCGGGGAATGTGGAGATTGCAGCTTAAAGGGACCTCGAAGTTTATCCCATAACTTAAGGGAGTGTCCAGTTATAGGATTACTGATTGGACCACGGGTTGTGGGGGGCAACCATAATAAGTTAGATATTTTGAGTGGGTGTAGGTCGATAGCTTCCAAACTGACCCAAAGAGGGATTTCATTTTGCGCGTGATATAGAGTAATCTGGGCCAGCTGGGCGGCATGGTAATATCCCAAAAAATTAGGGAGACCTAACTCCCCCTTGAGTTTACTACGAAGTAGTACAGATTTAGAGTCTAAATATTTTTTTACAAATAAAAAAATTATATCTGATAAAATCTTGCATTTTCTTTATTGCTTGTGTTTCTTTTTGGCTGTCTCCTAGGTTCTCCTAGTGCACTTGTAGTGCCAAGTGGATTGTCCTTTAGTGAATAAGCCCCATTGCCACTGTAAACACAAAATTACTTACAAAACTGGTATTGAGCATTAAAAGAAGAAGCCACACATTGTTGATTATCAAAATTTTTACTCTGTGCACATTCACATATGCGTTATAACATTTTTTAGAAAAATATTTTTTTTTTCTCAATTTTTTTTTTTTTTTTTTTTAGAAACAGGCATGTTTTAAAACATAACATACACAACTCTGGAACTTACAAAGTTCAACGTATGAACACCGAAGGCAATATCAGACATTATAGTTTCAAAAATTGTCTTGATATTGCCTTTATCAGATGGGGTGATGTCACCCCTCTAAAAGCCAAATTTTGAAGATGTATACAAATTGGGAGTCAAAATGGGTATTTCCCTCCTGATCCCATGCCTAATTTCAACATGTGCTATCTCCCATCATGGGGGATCAATGGATGTGTTTTGGGGGTGCAACCCCTTCCTCTCACCTACTAGAGTTACGAGGAAGGGGTTGCACCCACAAAACACGTACATTGAGATCCTCTGATGGCAGATAGCACATGTTGAGACACCGTGTGCATCTTTAAAATTTGGCTTTGAAAATGTACAAAAAACAAATTGGTTTAGTCCAACAAATGGGAAAATGGATGGGATTTGAAAGCAATTTATATTCTCCCAACACATATATCATGTTCTTCATTTGTTGTTCCATAACATTCAGTTTCTTCCTTATAATGTCTATTTCACCATTCCACACCATGATGTTGTGGATGAGCCTTTGGGTGCTGTCACTTGTGAAAGGTTCAGCTTGCTCTTCAACAACCAGCACATCACCTAAAAATTGGTTAAAAAACATGTATTTTAAATATGCAGGCATACATAGATTACCCGAAGCTGGCATGTCAGACACTCACCTGTTTGGGTGACAATCTAGCCCACTTCCTCCACCTCTCCTTCCTCCAGATCCTCGGGAGGGCTTGGGCTGGTTTCTCCTTCTTGGTAATGTGGGGGGTTCCTGGTGTCCTCTGAGTGGTGTCCTCCGAGTCTTTTCTCCCCTATGAGAATGAAACAAAAGGTATACTTAGCACACAGATATTTGAGTCCAGAAATAGGAACATGAAACATTGCTGGGAAGTGGGGTGCAATTGTCTGTTTTGGGCAGAGTTCCAAGCTGAAGACATGATTTTTTACCTTACCAAAGCTGGAATACTTACCTATTTGTGACTATTTTCACACATGGAGACACCCCAAGTATCCACTGGAGCACCTGTGTGGGACACCTTAAAAAGTTTGTTCTTGTGTCCCACACTAGTGCTCCTGAGTCCAAATGTGTAAACAGCTGCTGAGTGTCATCTCCTTACATTACACTGAATCAAGCTTGCATTTCATTCTAGTTACAAAGACATCTAGACAGAAATGTACAAAACATAATTTTATACAAATAGGCATGACTAAATGTATTTATCCTGTATCTGGCCAAAACATCATATTTAATGAGGGAACAATGTTTCCTATGACCGATTACTGTGCCCTTGAACATGAAATTCGCCATTTTAAAATGTACAACAGTAAAGAAAAGCACATGGCGCAGCATGCAAGTAATAATAATGATAGGAACACACGGCAAGTACTTACTTTTTAGAAGCACTCTCTTTATTGTTCTATGCTGATCCGGCTCCCTCAGTTTCAGGTCAGACCAGTGGTTCCTTATTTGCTCTTTGGAGCGTCATACCCCAAAATTCTGCTGCAGACTCTTCAAAACTTTCGTTATGATCTTGGCCTTTCACAAATTAGGGTTTAAGTATGGTCCATGCTTCCCATCATAGTCGTTCCTCCGCAAGATGTACACCATCTCCACCATCTCTTCAAAGGCCATATTGGAGGCCTTAAATCTCCTCCTCCGGGATCGTGTCATTTCAGGCTCCAGGCTTCCCTCCTCCTCGTTACTGGAATAATTTCCACACACCTGCTCTTTATCCTCCATGTTGCTCCTAAGAGAGAAGGGGCGCTGAAGAGAGAAGGGGCGGGGAATCTTCAAGAAAGAACGTCAGGGGCGGGCAACGCGGAGTTTCACACATGCGCAGTCTATATCAAGCTAACACGCATGTGTCATACATACGATCTGTGTGTGGAGGGAGGATGAACGGGAAGTGGCGAGCATCCTAAACGAAGGTAAAATTTGAACTTGGCCCATCACAGTGGCCTATACTGCTTCAAGATTGAGGCCTATATTGGGATATGATAATGAGAGTTTAGGCTGACATTAGTGTTTTTGTTTTGTGTATTGTCTTACAGCAAAGATGAATCACTTTAAGGACCCAGAATTCATGGCCAGTTTCATAGACAGATACAGGGAGATGAGGAATTTGTGGAAGGTGAAACACAGCTCATATTATAATAAACAAGCTAGGAGGTCATCACTGAAGAAACTTCTGGAATTTGTGAAGACTCGGGTCCCCGATGCAAACATGAAGTTTATGGGCAATAAAATTGAGATCTTGAGGGACATGTATAAGAAGGAGCATAAAAAAAAACAAAAATCATTCAGTTCAGGAGCGGCAGCAGCGCAAGTGTACGTACCCAGGCTGTGGTACTTCAACAACTGTGGTTTCTGTACGACCAGACTGAAGCCAGGGAATTACTTTCTACCCTTCCCTGCAGCCTTCCCTCCACCCTTCCCTCAACCCCAGCAGAGGCTGATGAGGAACAACCTGGTCCTTTCATCCTGGAAGAAGTGGATGTGCCCAGCTGGAGCCAGGTATATTATTTGTAGACATATTTATTGTCCTAACATTAATGATGTTAACTAAATGTTATAATTGATAACTAATTAATGATTTTAAACAAAGTGATTTGCATATGAATAGACAGTAGTGGCTAAAATGTTTGGGACAAGAAAGAAAAATGCTGGGGTCAGAATGATAGTCTTTTCTAATTATTAACATTCAGTTTGCAAGTCATGAGCTAAAAATTGTGTGATCGATGAAGCAAAAAGTAAAACTATGTCTCCTTTTTATACACAGGATGAGCTCAGCCAGGAGGAGGGTCTGGAAAGTGGCAGGCAGGAGGAGGCTGTGCCCAGTGACAGCCAGGAGGAGGCTGTGCCCAGTGACAGCCAGGAGGAGGCTGTGCCCAGTGACAGCCAGGAGGTGGCCGTGCCCAGTGACAGCCAGGAGGTGGGCGGGCCCAGTGTCAGCCAGGAGGTGGCTGGCCCCAGTAGGAGCCTCACCCAATCTCAGGTGCCTCCCCTCTGCCTTCAAACAAAAAGGCCCAGGAAGAGGACGAGGACGGAGGAGGCAGCACTGGGCCCTCATTAGGGAATGATGTGCTCAGAGACCCCCCAATGCTGAAGAGGCCTATGGCTGCTATATAGCCACAAGATTGTTGAAACTGGAGGAGGGCCAATGCTTAAGCTGTGAGCGAATTATTTTTGAGGGCCTTCAGAAGGGTTTGAGGGGCCAGCTGACAGAGAACAGCCACATATATGATCTCACCCATCCTCCTCCTCCTCCTCCTGCCACAAGTACACCACCAGAGCCACAGCCTCCAAGGAAAGCTGCAGGGAAGGCTGCAGGGAAGCGTGGAGGGAAGGTTGCAGTGAAGAGAAGAAAGTGATGGCCTGGGTTCAGTCTGATCTGACAGAAGACACAGGCTGGTGTAGTACCACAGCCTGGGGACATAGATATCATCTGCTGCTGGTCCTGATCTCGGGGAGTCCTAGACCAGATTGGGCTCAAAATTATATGGACTCCTCAAGATAAAATTTTTTGTTTACACAGACTTGATGTGTGCCCTGGGGCCAAAAGGCTTTGCAAATTCCAAAAGTTTCTCCTGCCTTGCCTTCCTCTTTATTTTGTTAACCAGAATAAATGGATATTTTATTTTGAGAAAATAGTTGCCTATATGTGTTTTTATTAAAATAGGACAGATTGTTTGTGAGTAGGCAGGTACATTTCAAAAAGACAATATCAAATTAACAAGGGACACCAACCAGTCTCCTTGAGGTTACAAAATACAAGATAATAATGTTATTGTGGTAACTTGACACACCAAAAAATAAATAAATTATGGAGATCATTAGAAAATAATTTTGCAATAATCAAAAAAAAAGGAGATCTTGATGAAAAAAAAAATGATAAAATAGATGACTATAAAAATTAATTCTCAACATTATTCTGGAGATCTGGCTTTAAAATAATAAAAGATTATTCATGAGATCACGAGAAATAATAAAGAAAAAAGTTTGTGAGAACTCTGTGTGAATATCAGCAGCAAAACAAGTTCATTCTTCTAGCATTATAAAGCACAAAAGAATGCGCTGCATTAAACGATCACAGATTTTGAAGGCTAGTTTTACCAGACTGAGCGCTTCCGTCTCGTACTTGCTTCTGAGCATGCGTCGTTTTTGGTACGTCGGAACAGCATACAGACGAGTGGGTTTCCCGGCAGTAATTAATTCAGTCAGAAAAATTTAGAACATGTTCACTATCTAATGCCGCGTACACACAAGCAGACTTTCCGGCATACTTGGTCCGGCGGACAATCCGATCGTGTGTAGGCTTCGTCTGACTTTTTTTCCCCAAAAGTCCGCCGGACCTAGATTTGAAACATGTTTTAAATCTTTCCGTCGGACTCAGTTCTTGACGGAAAGTCCGTTCGTCTGTATGCTGGTCCAACTGAGAGCCCGCTCGTCTGTATGCTGGTCCGATGGACCAAATACGATGCAAGGGCAGGGTATTGCATCTCGCGCTCGCTGCAATAGGAAAAACAAATTTTCCTATTGCGGTGAGCATGGGGCATACCAGGCCCTTACTTGATAATAATGTGACCGATATGAACTATACCATACACAAACAGTGATAAATAATCATATAAGTGCCCCCATAACTGGTAAAATATATGTGATACGAAACGTGAAGAAGACCCTAATTAGGTACCATATACCTATATGCCCAGGTAATTTCCAAAAAGTACCACTAGGTGTGGCTGCTGATACACTATGCAGCTAATATGATGATTCCAACATATATATATGCACGTTTCGTATCACATATATTTTACCAGTTATGGGGGCACTTATATGATTATTTATCACTGTTTGTGTATGGTATAGTTCATATCGGTCACATTATTATCAAGTACACACTTTATAAGGAAGCGCCATACCTCTATTTAAAATTTCATATATATGTTAGTCCTCTTTGAGGGCTTAACTAAAGGTGGCAGCATACCTTTCTTTCTTTTTTCTTTTTCCTTTTCCCCCTTTTTCTCTCTTTGGGGTTCTTTACCCCCTGCACCTTCTATTACTAACCCCCTTCCCCTCCCCCCTCCCCACCCCCTTGGTCTTTTTCCTCCTCCCTCTTGTTTCCATATCTTGTCCCCCTCTTTCTGTCCTAAGCGCAGAGGTTTTGTGTTTTTTGTTCATACCAGGCCCTTACGTCTGGTATGGATTTTAAAGGTAACCCCCTACGCCGAAAAAATGGCGTGGGGTCGCCCCTAAAATCCATTCCAGACCCCAATCCGAGCACGCAGCCCGGCTGGTCAGGAAAGGGGGTGGGGACGAGCGAGCGCCCCCCTCCTGAACCGTGCCAGGCCACATGCCCTCAACATGGGGGGTGGGTGCTTTGGGGGAGGGGGGCGCCCTACGGGCCCCCCCACCCCAAAGCACCTTGTCCCCATGTTGATGAGGACAAGGGCCTCTTCCCGACAACCCTGGCCGTTGGTTGTCGGGGTCTGCGGGTGGGGGGTTATTGGAATCTGGGAGCCCCCTATAATAAGAGGGCCCCCAGATCCCGGCCCCCCACCCTATGTGAATGAGTATGGGGTACATGGTACCCCTACCCATTTACCTAGGGAAAAAGTGTCAATAATAAAACACACTACACAGGTTTTTAAAATAATTTATTAGACAGCTCGGGGGGTCTTCCTCCTGCTTCGGGGATCTTCTTCCGGCTTTGGGGGTCCCTCCGGTTCCTCTTCTCCCAGTGTCCGGTTGGTTCTTCTCCGCTCTCTCTAGTCTCTTCTCCCGGTGTTCCAGTTCTTCTGCCGGCTCCTCCGCTGTCTTCATGCCGCTCTTTTGCCTGTGGAGGCCCAGACTTCTGGCTGCTTGTCTTCTTGTCTTCTTTCCTCTTCTCTTCTCAGATGTTGACACAACAGTCTCTCCGGCTGGACTGCTCTCTGAGCGCTCCGCTGTTACTTATATAGGCGGAGACCCCGCCCCCTTATGCCATCACAGTCCCTGGGCATGCTGGGACTGTGACATTTTAGGGGGCGTGGTCAACATCACCCGGTGACCACACCCCCTAAAACGTCACAGTCCCAGCATGCCCAGGGACTGTGATGGCATAAGGGGGCGGGGTCTCCGCTTATATAAGTCACAGCAGAGTGCTCAGAGAGCAGTCCAGCTGGAGAGACCATCGTGTCAACATCTGGAGAAGAGAAGAGGGAAGAAGCCAAGAAGACAAGCAGCCAGAAGTCCGGGCCTCCGCTGGCAAAAGAGCCTCATGAAGATAGCAGAGGAGCCGGCAGAAGAACTGGAACACCGGGAGAAGAGGCCAGAGAGAGCGGAGAAAAACCAACCGGACGCCGGGAGAGGAGGAACCGGAGGGACCCCCGAAGCCGGAGGAAGACCCCCGAAGCCGGAGGAAGACCCCCCCGGAGCTGTCTAATAAATTATTTTAAAAACCTGTGTAGTGTGTTTTATTATTGACACTTTTTCCCTAGGTAACTGGGCAGGGGTACCATGTACCCCATACTCATTCACATAGGGTGGGGGGCCGGGATCTGGGGGCCCTCTTATTATAGGGGGCTCCCAGATTCCGATAAGCCCCCCACCCACAGACCCCGACAACCAACGGCCAGGGTTGTTAGGAAGAGGCCCTTGTCCTCATCAACATGGGGACAAGGTGCTTTGGGGTGGGGGGCCCCGCAGGGCGCCCCCCCCTCCCCCAAAGCACCCACCCCCATGTTGAGGGCATGCGGCCTGGTACAGTTCAGGGTGGTGCGCTCGCTCGTCCCCACCCCCTCTCCTGACCAGCCGGGCTGTGTGCTCGGATCGGGGTCTGGTATGGATTTTAGGGGGGACCCCACGCCGTTTTTTCGGCGTAGGGGGTTCCTTTTATAATCCATACCAGACTTAAGGGCCTGGTATGACCCGCGACGGGGCTCGCAAGGTGTCAATCTCGCCGATAAAAGCGAACGGACTTGTCCGTGTGTGGGCAAGTCCATTCATTCTGAAAGTCCGCCGTAACTCCGGCGAAAGTCCGTCGGAAAGATGGGCGGACTTAGCCTGCCGGAAAGTCCGGTCGCGTGAAGGCAAGTCTGTCCGTTCAGGTAGTCCACTGGAAAGTCCGGCGGAAAGATCGTCGGACCAAGTCTGCTGGAAAGTCCGCTCGTGTGTACGAGGCATTAGTCCAACACAATTTTCAACAAAATAAAAGTCCAATGGGGCATACACACGGTCAGAAAATATGATGAAAAGCTCCCATCGGACTTTTTCTGATGGACATTCCTCTTGTGTGTACGTGGCATAAGTTTCACATTCCTACAAAAATACAACAGCTGTGATGCGTAGGAGGGTGGCCAAGGTGGGTTCTAACATATTGCTACATAGAAACAATGAGAAGACTAAAACATGAGACAAACATTTAGATACAAATGTGAGGGAGATATTTCATAGTTTTCAAAACAAAAAGAAAAAAAGCAAAACAACCAGACGGAATGCTGGCTTCACTATTTTAACAATAGAAAAAAATTACAATGGGAAAAATATGAGAGCAGCTCGAAAACCTTGCATGGACCAGCCACACAAAGTTGAAAAACAGGTGTGAGAATTTTAACCACACAAGCGTGTACTACACATCCAACCCACTCATTACAGATTTCTGAAGCCACAGCCAAGCTACATCCAAATTATTTTTATTCTGGGGTCTCGTACCTCCAGACATCAAAAGTACCTTCCAAAGGAATACACCTTACTGTACCCTCTGACCATATATGCCAATGTTTAAGGGGTCTCATGTCCAGAGCCCCAAACCCAGACCTCATTTGTGTTGCTGCTGTCTGGCTGGTGTGGAGCCTTATTTTTCCTCCAACACATGGATAGCCAACATTACCCATGAAGATTTGAACTGCTTATGATGTGTCCCTGCGTCCACGGCATCCTCACAGTAGCTTTCGGAGCAGTACTGCCTAGTGCCCAATTTTACAGTACTGGCACCCAACGTTTCCGATTATTATACATGGCATCCCGGTATGCTAGGATCTACTCCTCACGTTATGCTAATACAATGCGGCCCGACCGGTTTCACGATATACAGCCCTATAACATGTTCGACAGACAAACTACAAAGCACAATTAAATCCTCCGCTATTCAAAACAATATTATGGCTTCTTTCTACCTGTATTTAGATGTTATGACAATAACGTGGATGCCTCCTGTTTACTCTCTACCCAAAACTGTATTACAGTATAAATCTTTGCAAAACAACTGGAGTTACATTTAAAAACCAAAGTGATTAACATCTTCCTTACAAACACAAGTCCCTTTGTCCACATGCTTGTTTTAAAAGACCCCAAGCCCCTCCCACCAACTTCCTGTTGAAACATCACATCCTGCAAAGAACTTCCTGTTGCATACATCACATCTTGCAAAGAACTTCCTGTTCTCTGCTCAGCTCTAAAAACCTATCCAACTACTTTATTTACATATCAATGGACAGGAAGGGGGAGGGAGGGGAGGGGAAACCTGGCTACCCTGAACTTCATTTTATGTCTATTACACAAAAAATAGCTATGGCTACCCCCTCTGGACTTCATAACATCATATAGGAAACTACAACATTTCTAAAAAAAAGCTTTTGTCCAGGAAAGGGTGAAATAACCCCTCCATATGGAAAATGGGAGGAAATCTCCCTCAACTCTCGTTTCCCTAGGCAGTCACACCGCAAGTTTTGAGACAGAAATACTGCACAACCATCAACGCAACCAAAGCCAAAAACTGAAACTCCTGCAAAAAGATGACTCACCCTCACTAAACACTGAAACCTGGCCCAGAGCAGTTCCACCCAGAACTAAAACTCAGCAGAAATGAACTGATAGCTGCAACAATCGAAAATCGGACCATGACAACATGGTGGATGAAATTCGGACTACAATGAAATGGCCGAAGACAATCGGACCATGACACCATTGTGGATGAAATCCGGACTACAATGAAATTTCCGACATTAACAAATGAAAAAACAGTCGCTGATCCCGCCAAAACCAACACAAACCAAAATTTCTTCACTAGAAAACCGAAAATTCTACCCATAAAAACTGCCTACAAAATTGAGACACCAAATGCACACTTGACCATAGACAAACACTTTAGGCTACATCAACTAGGGCTGATAGGTGGACTAAAACACAGGCTATCCAACCAAACAACACATTCAAAAATGCCAAAGTTACATAAAACACAAAATAACACGGCTCAAACATACACTCTTGTTCCCAAAGAAAGGTCATATACATATACAAGACATTGAGAAATACAAACAGCGATGCTTGCATGCATGATTTTTTCATCTCAAGACAATAGAGCTCCCCCATGCTATTGCGGGAACCTGTATCCCACCCATAGAGAGTAGCCCTTTCAGCAAATAGCTCCTATTGTGGGTGATGCCCCAGCAATGCATGGCCCCCTTCCCCACTTGAATATGTGGCAGTCATTTTAAAACACTTTCTACAAAATCATTTCAAAACCATCTGTGTCTTGAGTCAGTTAAACAATCTACCTCAGGACAACAAAGATTTTCAAACAGTTTGATGCCCTGGACTGGGATCTGCTCTCCCCCCTCCTCTTCCGATGTGTAGGAGGTTCTGTTCGCTCCATAAAAGGCTCGCCATCTGAAGTGGAACTTTTCTATATACGCTATGAATAATCCATGTCTCCTGCTCTGATAAAGCGCCCTTTCAGGCTTTTGGTATAATGCATCTGTGTACACCCCTGTTTCCCGAGTAAAACAGACATAACCACCGTCCTCACATCCTTAGCTCCACAGGCAGACTTGTTTATGGAGAGCCTGTGTTTTGTTTATTTAGAGTACTTAACAATACAGCTTGATGGCTTCACAATCAACCAATCAAGCACAGGCAAACGGGAGGTGTTATACAAATCTCAACCAATGAACAATGACTAGGGCAGTGTATGGACGTGTCTATGCAGGGGCAGTGTGTATGATTTCCCGTCTCCTGTACCCGTAAGCCATGCTTTCCAGAAAAACAAAGAAAGCCACATGGCTGGCCTTGAAATCATGGACGCTGTCCCTGACCATAACGCACAAACACTGCCGTTTTTACAGTGGGCGTGAATCTTTATTCTGCATTGTTCAGAGAAGAACGAATACCTGGACTTATTCTGCCATTCCTGAGGATGGGAGATTATCTGCAGGGACACACCATAGCCCCTCCATGTGCTGATCAGACACACAGAGTGACACTAGCGTACATCCCCCCATAACCAATAATGTCTTTGCAGAGTGAACATATTCCCCCAGACAATCGTCTGTGCATTGCACAGGGGCCCTTCAGTGGCAGACATATCCCCACTCTGCAAACACTTCTCTGCATCCTCAATAAGCTTTCCACTACCAAACGGGTCTTAACTGGCGTCAGTCTGCCCCGGTCTGCTCTTTGGAGCTGGCTGCAGGAGAACTAACACTGGAAGACACTGTGGAAATACATATTGAATACATCTTAATAAAATTTCCCTAACACACTCCCACCACCATGCTTGACTGTAGACAAGACACACTTGTCTTTGTACTTCTCACCTGGTTGCCGTCACACACTTTTGACACTATCTGAACCAAAAAAGTTTATCTTGGTCTCATCAGACCACAGGACACAGATCCAGTAATCCATGTCCTTAGTCTGCTTGTCTTCAGCAAACTGTTTGCAGGCTTTCTTATGCAACATCTTTAGAAGAGGCTTTCTTCTGGGACGACAGTCATGCAGACCAATTTGATGCAGTGTATGGTCTGAGCACTGACAGGCTGACCCCCACGCCTTCAACCTCTGCAGCAATGCTGGCAGCACTCATAAATCTATTTCCCAAAGACAACTTCTGGATATAACACGCTGAGGACATGCACTCATCTTCTTTTGCTGACCATGGCAAGGTCTGTTCTGAGTGGAACCTGTCTTGTTAAACCACTGCATGGACTTGGCCACTGTGCTGCAGCTCAGTTTCAGGGTCTTGGCAATCTTGTTATAGCCTAGGCCATCTTTATGTTGAGCAACAATTCTTTTTTATAGATCCTCGGAGAGTTCTTTGACATGAGGTGCCATGTTGAACTTCCAGTGACCAGTATGAGAGAGTGAGAGTGATAACACCAAATTTAACACACCTGCTCCCCATTTACACCCAAGCCCTTGTGACACTAATGAGTCACGTGATACCAAGGAGAGAAAATGGCTAATTGGGCACAATTTGGACATTATCACTTAGGGGTTTACTCACTTTTGTTGCCATCAGTTTAGACATTAATGGCTGTGTGTTGAGTTATTTTGAGGGGACAGCAAATTTACACTGTTATACAAGCTGTACTCCCACTACTTGTAGCAAAGTGTAATTTCTTCAGTGTTGTCACTGAAGAAAATGTAAATATAGATGTAAATATTTACAAAAATGTGAGGGGTGCACTCACTTTTGTGAGATACTGTATATATAGATCTATCTATCTATCTATCTATCTATCTATCTATCTATCTATCTATCTATCTATCTATCTATCTATCTATCTATCTATCTATCTATCTATCTATCTATCTATCTATTGTTGTGGAAAATTTTATATTAATGTGTTGTCATAAATCTCCCAGTGTGTGTGTTCAATCACAGTCCGCTCTAATAGCTGACTGGGGCAGGCCAACCCTGGTTGAGATCCGTTTGGTAGTGAAAAGCTCTTTGGGGACGTAGAGAAATGTTTGTGGAGTGGGGACATGTCCGCCAGCTAAGGGCCCCTGTGCGATGCACAGAACAATCGTCTGGTGGGGGTGTGTTCGCTCTGCAAAGACATTATCGGTTTACGAGTGTGCTCTCGTGTTGCCCCTGTGTGCCTGATCAACACATTCGTGGCCTAATGAGTGTACGCCTGCCGATAATCTCTCGTCCACAAAGACAGTAGAATAATCCCAGGTATACATTGCTCTCTGGAACAATGTATAATAGGGATTTCTATCAAAGGAAATACGAGAGTCTTTTGGGTTCTGGTTGGAGACAGAGTTAATGTTTGAAAGCCATGTGGCTTCTAAAAACATACATGCACCCTGTCTCTGCTCAGACACACCCATAAGACTCCTGTAGTCATTGTTCATTGATTGTTGCATTTTCCTGTGTTGTTAAATCCTTATATGGTCATTGATATCCTGTGAGGTCACAAGCTTTGTAAGAGGTGTTTGGCTGTTGGAGGCGGAACCCTCGAGCTTTTGGGACCTCCTATTGATATGCTAATAAAGTGGCTCACGCAGACAGCTGGGACAGGCTGGCGAGCAGTGTGTTTTTGGAACTTGAACGAGGAGGATGTGATTATTTGTCTAGTGGTCTGGATGGGGCACACACCAGAGGATGGATACGATCAAAAGGTGAGATGGTATTATATCATTTAGACGAAATTGTTATTAACAGGAGATTTGGCTATGTGCTTTGCGTACAACCAAATTTCGCTAACACTATCTATCTATCTATCTATCTATCTATCTATCTATCTATCTATCTATCTATCTATCTATCTATCTATCTATCTATATACACATATATTATAGATACATTATAATGTATCATATTATTTATACAATATATAGTTTTGTACTAAATGTCCTTCAATTTGTATTTTTTTTGCCCGAATACTCAAGCTGTGGTCAATGGTTTGTATGATTAATTTTAACTAGCTTAGGGGGAAACGGTTATAGACCTTAAGCTCCTGATGTAAACTTACCATAATGTGAGTGCAGTGTTATTGTACTTATATTTAATTCATGAGCAATGCTGGCTAATAAATTCAAAGATAATTCACAGAAAACAAACAATAATTGATAGAATTAATACATACAATCTCAGTAAATAATATATAAGAGCTTCTCAGCTTCCGATGAATTGTGATTGAAAAACATGATTAGACTGCACCATCTAAAAACACAATGACACTTAATAAAAATAATTGATAATCACAAAACCCCAACTGTAAACAGCAGTAGAGTGATTGTTTTTTGTGGCCAAAGAGAACACAAAACAATATGTACCTCTAAAAGAATTTAAAGTGGAACTAGGCTGTGGAAACTGTGTTTAAAAAAAGGCAGTTACAGGGCAAAGCATTAGTCGCCAGTTTTGCCTGTGGTCTCCTTGCAGCTGATCTTTCCCTCTTTCTATGCCTTGGTCTACATTGTGCCCTTGCCTCTATCCAGGAGAACACCAGAAAAGAAGCGTGAGATTTAAACAAAAGAAACAATCCTATTCACTAAGGATGAGCCCGATGTTTGAGTTGAACGTAAGTCATAAAAAGTGTTTGGGGACCCGGGTCCTGCCCCAGGGGACATGTATCAATGCAAAAAAATTTTTAAAACTGGCCATTTTTTCAGGAGCAGTAATTTTAATAATGCTTAAAGTGAAATAATAAAAATGAAATATTACTTTAAATATCGTGCCTGGGGGGTGTCCTTAGTATGCCTGTAGAGTAGCGCATCTTTCCCATGTTTGGAACAATACCATAGCAATAGGACATTTCTAAAAGAAAAAATCTCCGGACGTTTTTTTTTTTTCAAAGGGTAACGTGTATGCAGATGAGATAGTACAAAGATTTGGTAAATATATAACAGAATGAGTACAGGTAGGTAAGTTGTTGTGTTGTGTTTTTGCAATGGCTTTTAGTAAAGACAGACTGAAGGTGTCTGTGTTTTGAACCAAGTGAACGATCAAGTGGAGATTAAAGTTAGCAGGTATCCACATATGTAGGTATAAGTCATCTGGTGATATTACTGTGTGCATTTTGCAGAGAACTGTGGGTTACCAACAAGGTATGAAAAAATTGGAACTGGAGAAACCGGGAACGCTGTACAGTATGAGAGTCCAGGGATTCAGTCCATTTTTTTTACGCTTCTAGGGTCTTTGAGCCAGAGATCCCAGACCGTGTAGAATTTCTCAGTGGTTAGGTTAGTTTAGAGAAAAAGTATTCTATTTTGAAGTGGTTGTTTAGTAAGACAGTTACATCTTGGCTGGTCGGCGGTTATATACATTTCCATTTTTTAGCTAATGCCAGATGTGCGGCAATGAGTATATGGGTAGCTATGGTTTGGAATCATCTAGGCCATGTGGGTATTGATAATCCGAGTAGAAGGTCTAGAGACCTTATGGAACTCTGCATTCCCACCATATGTGTAACAGAGTTCCTGGGTAGGCACAATTTCTCCAGCATAGGTGAGAGGAGTTGGGGTAGAGCATTGCAGAGTATAATACCAATGATGAAAGAGTTTTTGCAGAGATTCCCAGTGTGTAGTGCAATGGGAGAGCCACGAGGGTCATGAGAGTGCTTTACACCACTGGTCCACAGATGGGGTGGAGGGAGTAGGTGTATTCCATTTTGATATTTGGTTTTGGATAGATTCTCCTGAGGCTTGAGAAAAGAGACCATAGATGTGCGAGATGCCTTTGAATTGATTGTTGTTTGTTTCATAGAATTTTAGCAGGGAGGTTAAGGCCTTGCCTTGTGTGATCCAATGTATTTTATAAAGTAGGGAACTGATCCTGAGCTAAACGTGAAACGATATAGGAGAGAGGCCATATATGGCTTGAAGATTTGCAAAAGACCTCAAGCCGCGTACACACGATCGGAAATGCCGCCAGCAAAACTCAGATGAGAGCTTTTTGTCGTAAAATGCGACCGTGTGTGTGCTCCATCGATCTTTTGCTGGCAGAATTCTAGCCAGCAAAAGAATGAGAACGTGTTCTCTATTTTTCGGTCAGGAAAAGTTCCTATCCGAAAATGTGCTCATCTGTATGCAATTTGGACACGAAAAAAATCACGCATGCTCGGAAACAATTTGACGCATGCTCGAAAGCATTGAACTTCATTTTCACGGCTCATCGTAGTGTTCTACGTCACCGCGTTCTTGACGGTTGAAAGATCAGAGAACTTTTGTGTGACCATGTGTATGCAAGGCATACTCAGGCAAGCTTGAGTGGAATTTCGTCGGAAAAACCATCCAAGTTTTTTCTGATGGAAATTCCGGTCGGGTGTACGCAGCATCAGGTTTGATGAGGTAAAGAGGTTTCCTATGGTACTTATTCCTGCGATTATACAGTAGTTGTAAGTCTGAGAGTAGGAGTGCAATGGTTTCAATTGGCAAATGTGTCAATAATTTTTTGGTGCAGACCTTTCAACATCTGAGGAGTGGAGTCCATGCAGTCAACCCATGCTAGATTCATTGATCTTCTTCTGGATTCTGGGTTGGGCTGAGACCCATGTGGTTTGCACTACTGAGCCATTACCTGTCGGTCTGGACATCCAGTCATGTTCATATCTTTGCTCATTTATATCTGACCTTTTCCGAAAAGAAACATTGAGGGAATTCTTGTGAACTTCTTCTTCGGGGTTCCCGTTGCTGTGGGCTGCCTGCCCGATGTAGTGAGAGAGGACTCGGAGGCTCCATCATCCCTGGACATTTCCACAACTAAGCTTGTTCTGACACCCCTGAGTAAGGGCGGTCGCAGGCTTTCTGGTAAGCCTTCATCTTTACCATTTGGTGGTGGGCTGCACGGGAGGTGGATCGAATATTCCCGAATCCTGCAATATATCTTCCTCCGGATCTCTTTTGGATTTTACACATTGTTATTTGGGACACTTTTTTGAACTTTTTATTTTATTTTTCACTTTTATTATTCTTTTCACACATACCTATTTCTGGCATGGTCCCATATTTAAAAGGAATATCACTATGTATTGTATAGATATAAGCTTTAGATGATTATTTTTGGTGTATTTACATTGTTTATTCGGCATTACACCCTAGCATTATCAGAGATTGTGCACCAATTTCTAATCACCAGTTACACTCTTATGTCCAGCGCTACACTGATTGCTGTATATTTGATCTTTGCCTTATATCGAGGTTATAGTGTTTAGCAGCAGGATTTTACTCAATCTTTGTCACTTACGATTCATTTATTTTTCACATCTTCACATTTATGCACGTAGCGCGGTTCCTTATTTATTTATAACATCTGAGGAATAGCTGTCCAATATCTCATGGAGGCTGTTATTGTGTCCAGTGGGAAGTGTTTAAGGGTAGGAGCTAGTAGTGATGCACCAAGGAATATTTTTTGGTCTTTGACCAGTACCACCTCCTCTATTTGTTTCCAATTTGATTGGGTGGATGGACTTCACCAAAATTTAAGTTGTTCCAATATAACTGCTCTGAAATATACATGTGTATTGGGGGCTACTATACCTACCTTCCGAGTTGGGGTCATTAAGTTGTTCTTTTTATCCTGGGGTGTTTGTGTTTTGACTAAGCCTAACGCTAACATACATGATTTACTGTGATTTATTTTGTATAGTGATATGGCACTGAACTGGTCAAGAATGAGTTGTACCTCAGGTAAGAAGTTTTTGGGGTCTGTAAGAGCTATTATGACATCATCGGCATATAGGCCGTTGATGTGTTCATTTGTGCCTATGTTTATGCCTGTGATGTTAGGTGCAGAGTGGATCGCTTGAGCTAGGGGTTCCATAACCATGGCAAATATTAAGGGTGACAGCGGGCATCCCTGCCTCATGCCATTCATAATATTGAAAGGATTAGACACTATACCTGATGTCCACACATTCGCACTCGGTGCCGAGTATAGGTTTAGGATGGCATTTAGGAATACACCTGATAAGCCAAACTTACGCAGGACTGCCTCCAAGTACTGCCACTGAACTCTATTGAACGCCTTCTCTGCATCCAGAGAAAGCGTTTGGGTATGCTCTACCCACTGAATAATGTCCATAAAACACCGGGTCCCATCTGAGGTTTGCCTGCCTGGTATGAAACCAACTCGGTCTATGTGTATGAGATGGGGCACAACCAAGGATAGGTGGAAAGCTAGGAGTTTGGTGTAGATTTTCATGTCTGTGTTTATGATAATGATATGGGCCTGTAATTTGTGGGGGAATCTTGATTTGCCTGGTTTGGGGATGGTCACTATTAAAGCTTCCAGGGATTCTTTAGGGATTTCCATCATATTTGCATATTGATTATAAATTGTACATAGGTGAGGAGAGATAGTATCTCTAAGATGCCAGTAATATTCATTGGGGAACCCGTCTGGCCCAGGGGCTTAGTGCAATGGGAGGGATTTGATAATCCTGTGAACCTCATCTTGGGTGAAGGGGGTCGTTAAGGATGTTAGTTGTGTGAGGGGATAAAGAAGGGAGCGGTATGGATGACAGAAAGGCGTCAAATTTGTCGGGACAGGGAGGAGTAATATTTTCTGACTCCTGCAAATTGTATAGCTTAGCATAGAATGATGCAAAGGTATTGGCTATGTCCATGGGATTAGTCATGTCTTCCCCTTGTGAATTTAGGAGGAAGGGAATTTTAATGCGGGTTTGTCGTTGTTTCATTTGTCTAGCTACAAATGCTTCAGTTTTTTTGCTTTGGGAATAGGAAGTTAGTTTTAATCGTTTGACATAAAAGTCAAATCTGCAGTGTAGGAGTTCTCCTAGTTTGCATTGAAGTTACCTGAGTGTGTTAGAGGCAGACTGAGTAGGTGAGAGTTTGTTAGTTTGTTCTAAGGCTTTGATCTGTTGCAGGAGTGAGTCTATCTTGATCTTTTGTCTTTTGCGTTCTCGTGCTCCAAATTTAATGAGCAGACCTCGCAGAAAAGCCTTGTGGGCTTGCCAGACTATAGATGGATCAGCGACGGATCCATAATTCTCCTTAAAAAAGTTCTCCAGCTCGGATTTGATTTGGTTTTCATATTGAGGGTTGGTCCATAAGGATGAATTCATCTTCCAGATGGAGTGGTTGGTTGGGCAGGATTGAGGGAATAGTTTACCAGATATAGGGGCATGGTCTAAGCATGTTATGAGGCCTATTCGAGCCTCCGAAGTAACTAATAAGATTTTTTTATTTGTAAGGAAAAGGTCAATCCGAGAGTAGGAACCATTGGAGTGGGAGTAGAAGGTTTAGTCTCACTCAACATCATGCATTCATCTCCAGGGATCATATAGATCTTCACTGTCAATAAATAAGAGGGTTGATGATCTGCATCTGTAGGGGTTGGATGAATCCAATGCAGGGTCTATGATGTCATTGAAGTCACCATAAATGATTACTGGGGTATCTTTTTAAGGGCCTAGTTTGTTCCTAACCTTTTTATAGAATTTGCCTTGGGCAGTGTTGGGTACATAAACATTTACTAGGGTCAGGATTTGGGTATCAATAATAGCTGATAGAATAATGAATCTTCGTCATCTGTGACAACATTGTGTAGGACAAAGGAGGCTTTGGTGCTTATAGCTATCATTACTCTGCATTTTTCTTTGTGGTACTGGCAAAAAAGTAATGGGAGTATCTTTTGTGTGTACAGGAAGGAGGCTTCTCATTAGGGAAATGGGTCTCTTGAATGCAGAGTATATCTGAATTTTGGGATATTGCTTCTTTCCATAACAGATTTCTCTTATATGGGGAATTAAGCCCTTTGGCATTAATGGAAGTAATGTTGAAGGGCATATTTTTAGATTCTGGTTACCCGGCCACTGAGGTTAAGCGAAACTATAGCATTTTACACAAGAACTAAAACAGAATTAAGAACTAAAACAGAATAACAAGAATAACTGTTTATTTAAGTACGACAGTTGTATCTTCTAGCAAATGATTGAAGCTGTACAATAAGTGAACATTTGGTAGAGACACTCTTCACACAAAAAACAAGGCAACTGGAGGAAAAATAAGAAATATTGGACGTGAAAGGTGTTGTAAAGCAACGTTCATCTGAGTGTGCTATTCAGGCAGAATGTTACTATGCTTGGTACATAGACAGTTATCCTTTGTTCACCTGTGCTGGTGGCAGTAGTGGAGAAGAGGAGGAGACGGGATGATTGTGTGATGTTGGAGAAGTAGCAGGAATGGGTAACATGCCCCAGTTGGTTAGCTTTTTGTACCTGTCTTTGGGAGTCAAGATCGGGACGATTTTCTGCTGATAGGTAACCAATAATCTGAGGGGGTATCCCCAGCGGTATGCAATTTTGCGCTCTTGTAGGATTGATGTGACTGGAGCGTATGTTCTGCGTAACTCCATTGTGGTGGGAGATAAATCCACAAAGAGGGATATTTTGGAGTAGGGTGCGGGCATCTGGTGGATATAGCGCCGTGCAGCATTTTCTCCTTCACAGGAAAAAAGTGAATTCTGGCCAAGACATCCCTAAGTGTCTCAGCAGGTAGAAGATCAGGTTTTGCGATTTTGTGCACACGGTCTATGAGCATGTCACAAGAAGATAGGTTAGGGATTAGAGTGAGAAATAGTTGTTGTAGATATTTTTTCAGTTCATTAGGTGGTATCGCCTCTGGAAAACCTCTGAACTTTGTTTCGTCTAGACCTCACTTCAAGATCCGCTAATTTTAGTTTAATATTCCGTATTTCATCAGAGTGGTGATCATTTGCATCAAGGAGTCCATTGTGTGCTTTTCTCACTTCACTTATGTGCTCCTTTAGTGTGTCAGATCTCTCCTTAAGCAATCAAGCCTGTCATGTACTTGGGATAGGGACATTTGTAGCTCCTTGTTTGTAATGTGAGCAGCATGGATTTCAGCAAACTCTCGGACATTGGGTTGTCTGTTACTGGCATAGAGGCTAGTGTATATGTAGGAGATGGGCCTTGAGATGAGGGGTCTGAGATAGCCCAGTGGTGTTTTTTGGTCTGAGGTATCTTACTTGGAGAACTGAGTGGTGATGAGGCATACCTCTTACCTCTATCCGTTTGTGCTGCTGCTGGATCTGTGACTGGAGGGGGGAGACTGTCCATCTCCTCCAGTTCAGTCAGCCCCCAATGGTGGAGGATGCGATAGTGGATGGTCATAATGCAGCTGGGCATGTGGTGTTGTGAATGAGGACAAGGGTCCGGCACCATTTTGGCTGGATCGCGACTCCATGGGACCGAAATATTGTGTCAGGCGGTGTGGAGGTGGCGGTGGATTCCGCCTTCTTGACATGATGGGGGTTGTGCCACTGCTCTCCCCTCTCAGAACAAGGGGTTAGGGGAGAGCTGGTCACTGGTCTTTGTGGTAAATCGCCACCCTGAAGCGGAGCACGGGTCTCAAGCAACCATACTGGTCCGCAGCTAGCAACGCCCCATCAAAAACTGACGTTTTTTCATGAGCAGTGATTTTAATAATGCTTAAAGTGAAACAATAAAAATGAAATATCCATTTAAATATTGTGCCTGAGGGGGGTGTCCTTGCTATGCCTGTAAAATAGTGCATCTTTCTTGTGTTTAGAACAATACCACAGCAAAATTACATTTCTAAAGGAAAAAAAGTCCATCTAAAACTGCTCGCGGCTGTAATGAATTGTTAGATCCCGGCAATATAGATAAAAATCCAGACCATCTGGTATGAATATTAAGGGGAACCCTGCACAGAAATCTAAAAAAAAATGCGTGGGGTCCCCCCAAAATCCATACCAGGCCCTTCAGGTCTGGTATGGATTTTAAGGGGAACACTGCGCCAAAATAAAAAAATGGAGTAGGGATCCCCCCAAAATCCATAACAGACCCTTATCTGAGCACGCAACCTGGCAGGCCACAACATGGGAAGGGTGCTTTGGGGTCCCCCCAAAACACCTTGTCCCCATGTTGATGGGGACAAGGGCCTCATCCCCACAACCCTTGCCTAGTGGTTGTGGGGGTCTGTGGGCGGGGGGCTTATCGGAATCTGGAAGCCCCCTTTAACAAGGGGACCCCCATATCCCGCCTCCCCTATGTGAATGGGTATTGGGTACATTGTACCCCTACACATTCCCCCAAAAAAGTGTCAAAAACAGTAAAAATGACAGTCGACAGTTTGGGACAAATCCTTTATTAAAAAAAAGAAAAGTCCTGCGATGTAAATCCATTGTCCATCCCCAAAGCATCCTCCCCATGTTGAGAGCATGTGGCTTGGTATGGTTCAGGAGGGGGGTGCTCTCTCATTCCCCCTTTTTCCTGTGGCCTCCCAGGTTGCGTGCTCGGATAAGGGTCTGGTATGGATTTTGGGGGGACCCCTACGCCATTTTTTTAAATTTTGGCACAGGGTTCCCGTTAAAATCCATACCAGACCTGAAGTGCCTGGTATGGATTTTGGGGGGACCCCTACGCTATTTAAAAAAATTAGTGCAGGGTTCCCCTTAAAAACCATACCAGACCTGAAGGCCCTGGTATGGATTTTGGGAGGACCCTCATGCATTTTTTTTTTCATTTTGGTGCAGGGTTCCCCTTAATATTCATACCAGACCCAAGGGGCCTGATAATGGACTGGGATCCGACAATTCACTACAGCCGCAAGCAGTTTTAAATTACTTTTTTCCTTTAGAAATGTCATTTTGCTGTGGTATTGTTTGAAACACAGGAAAAATTTGCTATTTTACAGGCATACTAAAGACACCCCCCAGGCACGATATTTAAAGGAATATTTTATTTTTATTCACAAAATAGAAGTAAAGAGGGTCACATTTCCAGTGCCTAGGTATAAAATTAATCCCAATTAAGCTATGCAGCTGCTATATTAATGCAAGACATTATAAAGGGTGAGCAAAAAAGATCTACTAAATAGCCCTTTGAGCTTAAGCAGCGGTAAAACATTTAAAAAATACTAAATCAATCAATAGTGACGTGAATCCAGGTGAGAGATAGTTCGAAATATTTGTGTGACAGTATATAAGGAAAACATCAGCTGTTTGAACATTCGACCATCACCAAACCAAGTGATTCCGCTCCCTTAGGAGTTGCACTCACCGGATTCCCAATTAACAAGCGCCTTTGCATATATTATGCCTTTACGTTTGCTGCCTAAAGGACATCTGCCCGGACCTCCAATAATGATCAGCCAAAGGATATCAGATGTTCTGGTCCTATGATTTGTTCAGTTTAAGCAAGTCAAAACCTTTTAATCAGCTCGGGCATAAGGAAGGAAAAGAATCCTCATAGTGTGAAACTGTAAAACCTTCCCTTATGCCAATGCACTTACTAATATATTATCAAAAGCGTTCAATATAAAATATTGCACTGTGTAATCAGTTCCGATACTCTCACCACCTCTCGTAGAGATACGATCGTTCGTGGTGGTTCCCAGGAGGAGATCAGAGCCAGTGACAGATGCAGCAAGCCGTGTGGTCACGGCTAGATGCGTTTCATCATTCCGTCTTTGTCAATAGGCGCCTATATAGGACCAGAGCATCTGATATCCTTTGGTTGTTATTGGAGATCCGGGCAGATGTCCTTTAGGCAGTGATCATAAAGGCATAATATATGCAAAGGTGCATGTTAATTGGGAATCTGGTGAGTGCAACTCCTAAGGGAGCGGAATCACTTGGTGTGGTGATGGTCGAACGTTCAAACAGCTGATGTTTTCCATATGAACTGTCATACAAATATTCCGAACTATCCGAACCTGGATTCACATCACTATTGATTGATTTATTGTTTTTTTTAATGTTTCAGCGCTGCTTAAGCTCGAAGGACTATCTATTAGATCTGTTTTGCTCACCCTTTATAATCTAATTTTTATTGTTTCACTTTAAGCATTATTAAAATCGCTGATCCTGAAAAAACGTCAGTTTTTAAAACTTTTTTTTTGCATGATACATGTCCCCTGGGGCAGGACCCATGTCCCCATGCCATTTTTTTTCAATGATTTCTATCTATATTGCCGGGATACGACAATTCATTACAGCTGCAAGCAGTTTTAAAGGAGATTTTTTCCTTTAGAAATGTCATTTTGCTGTGGTATTGTTCTAAACACAGGAAAGATGCGCTACTTTACAGGCATACTTAGGACACCCCCCAGGCATGATATATAAAGGAATATTTTATTTTTATTGTTTCACTTTAAGCATTATTAAAATCACTGCTCTGAAAAAAGTAGGTTTTTAAAACTTTCTTTTGCATTGATACATGTCCCCTGGGGCAGGACCCAGGCCCACATACACTTTTTTGTCAATAATTTGCATATAAGCCTTTAAAATGAGCACTTTTGTTCTGGTGCAAACCAAATCAGGGGGTGTTTGACTCATCCCTAATATTCACCTAATTGGATGCAGCAATGGTCCAATGCAGCATCTGTCCACCGCTAAGACTGAAAACTGAGTGGTCAAAGGCCGCTGACTGCTCAGTTCTCAGCCTTCAGTGAGCAGAGAGCTGGGGTCTTTCAATCCCCAGCTCTCTGCGCCTCCAGTGCTCACTGGAGCGCTGGGCTGTTGAGGGGGCAGTAGCAGCTGCCTCAGCCTTTCAGCAGCATGCTGAGAGGCGAAACCAGTTTCTGGTCAGGCATCTAGGTGGGTCCTGAGATTAAAGTTGTGATCCCTCCAGAATGTGGACTGACTGGGTAACGCTGTTGGCAGAATACAGGTGCACTAAGTGCACTTCTGTGATCTACAGAAATAGTCATAAAGACATAAGGACTGGAATTTGATTCACTGCAATCATTTATTTTGGGCTTCTTTGTTTCTGTCACTTCACATAGATATATAAATATGAGTAGACTTTGTTTGAACATGTTTTTCATATTTCACAATGTATACATAGGACCTTTATGATTGATTATTATATAAGTGGACACATATAGTTTTGTTCATTGTTTGCAATATTTGTGTTTTTAAGCAGCCCAGTAGTGATATAACTGTAGCGCCACCCCCTGAGGGCTGCTGGAAGATGACTGAAGCCCAAGGGTTGCCCTGACCTTGTAAGCCTCCTGACACCTCTGACACCCTGGGTTTGGACATATTTCAAAGTAATAATGCAATTACACAGACACCAGACTGTAGCAAAGTAAACAAGTATTTTACTTAAGATTCTTGAAGCAGATAACAACAAGAATAAAGCCCTGTACACACAGGTCGAATGTCGGGAGACAATGGGCGGTTAAAAAAAAAAATGTCTGATATTCGGCCCGTGTGTATGTCGGTCTGTCCGACAGAAGCTGGCCAGCTTCTGATGGACGGTCATGCTGGATAACCAGCATCTGACCAACTCCTGATCAGCGCTCTCAGCCAATGGCAGAAATCGCTGATGAGCGCGTTTTGGCCAAAACAGCTCAGCAGGGCAGATCGCTGAACTAACCTTGGTTAGTAACGTAACATGGTTAGTACAGCAACTCTGACCAGAGCTGACAGTTTGTTAATTTTCAATATTTTTATTGAAGTATCAATGTCATATAAAGCACAAGTGACAAAAACAAGACTGAGTATCGATCACCCACAAATAGTGCTCCTTTTCAAATAATCATAAACGTAGGACCTTTAGATAATAAACAGAGCAAATTTATGCAAAATGTGTAAAATATTAAGTCATTCACTGTAGAGTCAAATGAAAAGAAAAAATAATACATTTCTAACCGAGTGGGGACTGGTTACAGGTTGACTCAAGCTACTTTAACTTATAGCATTAGGAATGACTAGTACAGGGGGAATAATGTATGTTGTAAGGAACAGAGGGGAGGGAAGAAAGAGGGGGGAGGGGATTGGGAAGGGTAGGGAGGGGAGGGAAAAGGGAACCCCTGCATACATTTCTACTAGTATCATGTCAGCATAGAGATATATGTTCTGTCATAGCATCTCATAGTTAGCAACAATAGCCAGGTAACCATTAATTTTAAGAAAAGGGGAATGGGAAAGAAGGAAAGAAAGAAAGAAAGACAGACAGACAGACAGACAGACAGACAGACAGACAGACTCGCTTTAAGGTGTAGATAGATAGCAAATCCATGGGTCCCAGGTCGCATCAAACTTCTTGGTAGAATTACAAAGGACACAGGTCACATTTCGGGTGTTGTAACCAGAGTGACCACAAAGCCATATGTTTTGGAACAGATACATTTTTCCTAACCACTATCCTTTCCATTTCGCACTGGAAGTTGAAATCAGCGACAGTACTAGAAATGGAGGGGACTGTGGTGGTTTTCCATAGTCTGGTGATGTTTAATTTGGCGGCATATAGTAGGTGGAGAATTACACATCTAGATTGAGGTGGAAATTTTTCTATGCCAATGTGTAAGAGGGCCAGGGCAGGAGTCGGGGAACATGAAATCCCAGTGATGGAGGAGATCAAAGCAAATACTTGGTTCCAAAAGGAACTCAAGGATTTGCAAAACCACAGCGTATGTGCAATTGAGCCTATACTGCTGCAATTTCTCCAGCAGGATGGTGAATGGCCTGGATACATTTTAGACAGTCAGTAGGGGGTGAGATACCATCTGTGGATGGTCTTTTGGTAGGATTCCCAGTGGTTTGTGCAGCGAGACACTTTATGAGTTTCTGTGAATGCTCGTTGCCACTGAGTTTGGGTGAGGGGAACATTCAACTCTTCCACCCATTTGTTTAAGGAATGCACTTGGGAGCACGGTCGAGTGTCGCTGAGACATGAGTACATCAGGGAGATACCTCTACTGGGGCATGGAGTAGTGGAGTAGTAGTGGTATATTGGTACAGGGATATTCACTGTGGAGGGTAGTTTAGTAAGGTTCAGGAAGTGTGAGATTCGCATGTATGTGAAAGCTTCTGCGCTTGGGAGTTTGAATTTGACTTGGAGTGATTCAAATGTATGCAGCGAACCATGATCTTTCAAGTCGCCAATGGTCAGGATACCAGCGGAATGCCACCTGGAAAGGTTCAAATCAGGGATGCAGAGGGATATGACTTTTAATGGTATTGGTAGAGTTCTACTAGGTGAATTTTGCGGGTATATATTTAAAAGTTTTCTCCAGGCCAACATGGAGGCAGATATCATTGGGTTAATTTTCCGAGGGGCCGGAGAGTATCCAGCTGTCATTAGTAGGAGGTAGTCTGTTAGGGTAGCAGGTTGTGCGTAAGAAGCTTCTATGGTGGACCATATTTTTTCGGGTGTAGGATGCCACCAATAGTAAATTTGGTCTAAGACTGAGGCATAGTAGTAGTTGTCGATATTGGGTAAGCCCATTCTGCCTTGGTTCTGGCGTCTAGTGAGTATGTAGCCAGCACATCTAGGCGGTTTAGAATTCCAAATATATTTAGTCAGTTGACTTTGGATTGAGGACAGGAGAGAGCGGGGAAGAGGCAGAATGAGTGTTCGGAATAAGTAGAGAAGCTTGGGCAGTATGATCATTTTAAAGGAAGCTATACGACCTAGAGTAGAGAGGCCTGTGCTGCGTAGAGATTTTAGTAGGGTAGGTAAGTTTCGAGAGAAGGTAAGGTAGTTTAACTCAATCAGTCGTTTTGGGTTAGGGGAAATCTGAATTCCCAAATATGAGATAGATGTGCTCGCCCACATGTAGGGCAAGGTGGATTTCAGCCGGGTAGTCATTTGTGGTGGCAGGAGTATGGGGAGGACTATGGATTTTGTGGTATTAAGTTTATAGTAGGATACGGAGCTAAATTGGTGGAGGGTGTCTTGAATTTTTTGTATGTACTGGATGGGATTAGTGATCATCAAGATCACGTCGTCAGCAAACAAGCTAATTTTGTGATCTGTGCCATCATAGGGAATACCTGTTATTAATGGATCAGATCTAAGTTTGGATGCCAAGGGTTCCATCAGCAGGGCAAAGATAAGTGGGGAGAGGGGGCACCCCTGTCTTGTGCCATTGGTAATCTCGAAAGGGGTGGATAGAGTCCCTCCCGTGAGTTCTTTAGCTGATGGGTTGGAGTATAGGGACAGAATTACAGCTTGAAATCACCCTGTAATACCAAATTTAGTCAACACTGCTTGAAGCAAAGACCAGTGGACTCTATCAAATGCCTTCTCTGCATGAAGGGACAATAGCAGAGAAGGCATTTGAGTGTGCGCAGCATGTTGAATGAGGTTGAGGACCTTTCTGGTTGCGTCAGGGGCTTGCCTACCCGGGAGGAACCCGACCTGGTCCAGGTGTACTAGCTCATGAAGGAACACCATCAGTCTGTTGGCAATAACTTTAGCAAGCAGCTTGATGTCGGTGTTCAAGAGCGATATTGGTCTATAGGCAACAGAGGTATCTTTCCCAGGCTTTGTAAAAGGCATTGGTGAAGTCATCCTCTCCTGGAGCTTTATGCAGAGGGAGAGCTTTGATTGCTCTATGGACTTCCTCTGGAGTGAATGGTTTAGAGATATAGTCGAATTGGGACTCTGAGATTTTGGGGAGATTTATCGGGGTGAGAAAGCTCTGTATTTGTTCTGCAGTTGGTTGTGGGGTGAGAGGGTCATGTTTTAGATTATATAGGGATGCATAATTTTCACTGAATGCGTTAGCAATTTCCTGAGGCTTGGTTAAGAGTCGTTTTGAAGTAGGGTGATGGAAAGAGAGAATTTTGGCTTTCGTACGTTTTGCCTTAATTTGTTTTGCTAGGAGTGACCCAGCTCTGTTGCCTAGGGCATAGTAATTGGCCTTCGAGAATTTAAAGTTGTGCTCAAATTTGTGGAGCAGGAGAGTGCGTAATTTCTGTCGGAGCTCCAGGAGCTGGATGGCTTATGTGTGAGAGGGAGAGGATTTGTTTGTTTTTTTCTATGCTAGATATTTGGGACATAACCTCGTCAATCTGCTGGGTCCTCAGGCGTCTCACTCTTTTACTCATTTTTATAAAAATTCCTCGAAGGTACGCTTTGCATGTTGACCAGAGTACAAATTTGTCAGTGTCAGGCAGTTCATTATGGTCGAAGAAAAATTGGTGCTCGGCTTCAATTTCCTGCCGGACTTTAGGGTCTTCTAACAAGGAGGGGTCCAGTCTCCAAAGTCTCGGAGGCCCAGGTCGTTGATCGCCCAGGGATATAGAAATAGGGGCATGGTCTGACCATGATATTAGGCCAATGTCAGATTGCGTGACGTTTTGTAGGGTCCATTTATCTACTATGAAGGCGTCAAGTCTTGAGTAAGATAGCTGTGAGTGAGAAAAGTACGTGTAGTCACGTTCTGAGCCATGTTGTGCGCTCCATACATCAAAGAGATCTAGGTCGTGGAGTAGGGGGTTCAAAGCTGGCCGGCTTTGGCCTTTGGTAGTAGAGGCATCTATGGAGGGATCACCAACTATATTGAGGTCGCCTCCCAATATTATGATTCCTTTGAGCAGCCTGTTGACCTTCTTGTAGAGGCGCCGGAAGAAGCGGAGTTGTCTGGAATTAGTGCCGTATATATTGACCAAGGTGTAGGTGGTTTGAGCAACGGTACAGATAAGTATTATGTATCGGCCCTGCGGATCAGCATAGGTGTGGTGGTGCTGGAACGGAAGGGTGTCTTGGACAGCTGTCATCACTCCATTTTTCTTCTTTGGGCCCGAGGCGAAGTAGACAGTGTCATATCCCTTGAGTCTAAACTTAGGGGTTTTGGATTCCGCGAAGTGCGTCTCCTGTAGGAATGCAATGTCTGCATTTTGCTTTGTCAATTCCTTTTGTAGATTGGCTCGTTTGTGCGGGCTGTTCAGGCCCTTGACATTCAGGGATGTCAGTTTTATCGGCATTTTAAGGCAGTCAGCTGTAATTCTTTATGGCAGGTCTACAATAGTAAGTATGGGGTATCTCTGTCAGGAGCAGGTAATGGCTGAGGGGTGTGGTCCAGGGGGAACAGGGTATTTCAGTTCGCCTATATGCGGGCTTTTGTAGTAAAGTCAAGAATCAGCGGGATGCTGGTGTGGAACAGGGAAGGAAGTAAAAAAGAAGAGCCCGTTAGGAATACGGGTTCAATGTGCAGATTAACTTCTAACAACTTGAAACGGGGGGATTTCCTCCAGTGGCATCTCGGAGCACAGAGCAAGTGGAGTGAAAGAGAGGCTTGGGAGAGGCAGTGATCCGCTGCAACCCGGCTATGTATAAAGTAGGGTCAAATGTGCGGATAATTCAGGCGTCTTGAAGTGACCAGTCAGCTTCCATTTGTGAAGGAGGTGAATGAGGTGGACGTGGAGTTTCCTCAGGGATTATGCGCCAGAGCCGTAGAAGTTGTAGGCCAGCTTGCAGTGTGCGCAGCATGGGTTTTGCTCTGGTACGTGATCAGCAATTTAGTGGGAAACCCCCATTTATACTGTATATGGTGGTTTTGGAGTGCTTTAGTGATCGTGGCGAGTTGTCGACGATTCTCCATAGTTGCCTTAGAGAGATCTGTGTACAGTGCAATTGCAGTGAATGGGAAGGTTTGAGGATCTCTTGGCGGCAAACATCACTTTTTCCTTTGTGCTGTAGAAATGTATGCATGCTAATACGTCTCGAGACTTCTCTGGTGGGAGGTGAGAAGGTTTTGGGAGCCTATGGGCTCTATCAATTTCCAGATCTCTATCGGATAAATCAGATACTAGCGCTCGCATTAGAGATTGCAGGAATCGCACCAGATCGGGTTGTGGTACCGATTCGGGTATGTTGCGGAACTTAATATTGTTCCTGCGAGAATGATCTTCGAGATCCGCCAATTTGAGGTTGATCGCCTGCAATTCTGCCTCATGTTCTGTGCATACTTCCACTATATCATCATAGGCAGTGAGGAGATCAGACATTTTGTTTTCAATGTAATGCAGACGCTGGTCCTGTTGCTGTACTACAGTAGCCAGCAAGGACCCTGCAGCCGAAAGATCAGTGTACAGGGTCTGCTTAAGGGATATGAGCATGTTCTTCATTGTTTGCTCAGAGATAGGCTGGTCTGAGGCAGGGAAGTTGTCAATGGCTGCAGGATGCTGGACATTAGGGGGAGGCAGGATGAAGGGTATGCTGGGGTTCTGACCTGGGGCATCCTCCTCTCTCCTGGGCTTAGATTTGACTGGAGAGGCAGAGGCAGGAGAATGGGGGGAGAGTACTCACAGTCTGTGATCGTGTGACAGCCTGGGCGTTGTGATCCGCTGCCGCCAGCGTGAGGTGAGAGCTGAGCTGGAAATCTGTGTGAGGTGCCGGCGCCATCTTGTCCTCCTCCCGCTCCAGCCAGACAGAAGAAGTCCATCAGCTTCTGAGGCATGGAGATCTGTTTCCTTCTTTTCAACATGATGCCTGGCTGTTGTGGAAGTGGTTGTGGGTCCAGTCGGGTGATTTTCATCCCGTTTTTAGCGATGTGGAGCCGCTGATAGCCGGGTGCTGTGCGGAGCAGAGATTCTAAGCAGCCATTCACGGTGCTGGCAAGCCACGCCCCCCAGCAACAGTAATTCTAGCTGCCAGAAAAATATATGCTATTAATTTTGTAGATTTTTTGGGGACCTCATCAGGTAATTTGTGAAAAAGCGCTGGTTCCGGGGATCTCCGTATATTAACCCCCGTCACAGAATATACCAGATTAAATATACAAATCCAAAATCTAGTGACCACAGGGCATTGCCACCAAACATGGAACATTGTACCCATCTGGCCACAATGCTTGAAGTAGGTGGGCAACGCAGATGGGTGCATCTTTGAAACTCTGGTCAGGACCAAATACCAACGCAGAAATGTTTTATAATTTGCTTCAATTAAGGTTGTATTGATTGATATTTTGGATAAAACATAGGCAATATCTTGCGAATCCAATAATTCCAACGTGGTGTTCAAGTCCCGTTCCCATTGATTCATGTAAGGGAGCTTAGTCCCCGGGTCAGTAAGGATAGCGTATATTGTAGATATCCTTCCCCATAAAAGGCCCCTCGTTTGGCAAGAAAATTCAAAATTTGTAAGTACCAGGGGTCTATCCAATCGGTTCAGTTTAAATCGTACAAAGGAAATAATTTGATTATAGCTAAATAGTTCGCCGGAAGGCATCTGAAATGTGTCTTTAAGATATTGTATCGAGTGCGGTTGATCTCCATTAAGGTAGTCTCCTATCCTAAGGAGCCCTTTATTGAGCCACCATAAAAACAGCATTGGAGTCATTCCAGGGGAGAATTCAGGGTTAAAGAAAATGGGAGCTAATGGAGTATGTGGGGAGGACAGAGGTTTACGGTGTCGTACTCTGTCCCAGACCGCTAGTGAATGAGACAGGGTAGGACACAAAATAGGAGGGCAAAGACGGCTAGGGAGCCACTTTAAAGAACCTATAGCGAAAGGGTGGCACGAGAGGGCCTCAATAGAGACCCAGAGGGGCCGTTGGCCGTTGTGTAAGAAAGCTGGGTTATTTGAGCCGCTTGGTAATAAGCTTGTAGATTAGGGAGGCCAAGGCCACCAGACCGTTTTGAGACGTACAGTATCAATTTATTCATTTGAGGTTTCTTATTCCAAATAAAATGGAGGACGTCCATTTCCAATCGCTGAATATCTCCCCTCGGAACTGCAATTGGCAAAGACCTAAAATAATAGAGTAATCTAGGTAGGAAAGTCATCTTAATAGAATTTATTCTACCAAACCAGGACAAGGGATAGTCTGCCCATCGTTGAAGATCTTCCTGGAGATGACGGAAAAGTGGGGGATAATTAGCCCGATAGAGAGTATCGATCGAAGGTGTCAGTTGGATACCTAAATATGGAAGGGAGTTTTGTGCCCATTGAAATTATAGGTGTTTTGTAAATTCAAGACCGTCGAGGGGGGTAAAGAAATATTAAGGGCCGTCGTCTTTTGATTATTTAAAGAGAGCCCTGAAATCTGGGAAAATTGATGGAACAGGGTCAAAACATTAGGTAAGGTTGACTGAGGATTTGTGACATACATGAGGATGTCGTCGGCAAACAGGGAACATTTGTGCTCCCGCTCCCCACAACATATGCCATGTATATTAGGATGAGATCGAATTGCTAGGGCGAATAACAATGGGAAAAGCGGGCAACCCTGTCTTGTTCCCCGTCGGATAGGAAACGACTCTGATTTATAACCCCGAATGGAAACCTGGGCTGACGGGTTACTATAAAGTTGTTAAGCAATAAGATAAAGGCAGAGCCAAATCCAAAAGCCTCCAGGATAGTAAATAGGTCATCCCAATTTAAGATATCAAAGGCCTTATGAAGGTCCAATGAAAGAAGTAATAGTTCCCTTGATCCAGGGGCGTCCCATTTAGAATGTACCGCAGAGATCAACGCTATGGAGCGACAAATCTGATCCAACGTTTGGCATTCGGTAATAAAGCCAGATTGATCTTTGTGAATGTATTGCGCCAAAAAAGTGCCAAGACGTAACGATAAAAGTTTTGTTAGGATTTTGAAGTCGCAATTAATCAATAAAATAGGATGGTAATTAAGGATGTCTGTGGAGTCTTTGTGTGGTTTGGGAATGACACTGATGTGTGCTCTATTTTCATCTAAAGGGACTTCTCCGCCATCTGGCAAGAAATTAAAGTAGAGAGCCATGTGAGGTGCTAGCTGTTCAGAAAATTTATATAGTAAATATTAGGGAGTTCATCAGGTCCCGGTGATTTATGTAATGACAATATTTTAATAGTAGTATGTATTTCCTCACAGGTAATGGGTTGGTCCATAAGTTCTCTATAGGATTCCATGAGAGATGGCAGAGATAAGGTATGCAAGAAACTATTAATGGAAACAGGAATTTGGCCCTGTGATGGGTTGTATAAAGTAGTGTAAAAATCTTGAAATTCTTGAAGAATCTTTTGGAGATGTTGGGAGAGATTGCTGTTTGAAAGTCTGATTTTTGGAAGAGCTACGTGTAAATGTTTGGGAGTAAGCTTACTCGCCAACAATGAACCCGGTCGGTCTCGCCAAGTGAAAAACTTATGATTAGTCCAACGTAAATGTTTCTCAGCCTTTGTGGTGAGACAAATATTAAGTTTTGTACATGCCTGTTCAAGTTTAGTCAACAAATCAGGGTGTGGGGAACGTTTGTGTTGAGTAGCTAAATCTTCATATTCCCTAATCTTGGTACGAAGTACTTCGTCACAAGCTTTTTTAAGTTTAGATGCTAACTGGATCAAAAAGCCCCGTACAGAGGCTTTATGGGCCGCCCAATTGATGGCAGGGGTGGTATCTTCTGCCTTATTAATATCAAAATAAGTTTTCAGGTGGGTAAGGATGTCCAAACAGTAGGATTCATTACTAAGTATAGATTCATTCAATCGCCAGTGGGACTTAGCCAATCTGATAGATAAATTAGTGAACTTCAATATTACGGGGTCGTGGTCAGACCAGGGCGTCGAAATTATTTTAGCCGATATCAATTTGGGCAGTAGACCCGAGGGGAGGAACACATGATCAATATGTGAATAACGATTATGAGCTCTGGAAAAATGGGAATAATCTCGAGTGGTAGGGTTGGCCTCCCTCCAAGCATCAATAAGGTCATAATGGTGTAACAGCTGAGCAAATTTGCGGCTTTGTTTAGAAGGGGGTTGAAGATGGAAAAGATGGGACTTATCTAATATGTGGTCCAGCGCCAAGTTAGAGTCTCCAGCTAAAATGACTTCTCCCTCGAATTCTGTAGCCAAAGAATGAAGCAAAGAATGAAAAAAGGCCACCTGG
Source organism: Aquarana catesbeiana (assembly GCF_042186555.1). Taxonomy (NCBI): domain Eukaryota; kingdom Metazoa; phylum Chordata; class Amphibia; order Anura; family Ranidae; genus Aquarana; species Aquarana catesbeiana. The sequence goes on from NC_133324.1 coordinate 843,440,348, forward strand.
TTTGCATTGGGGACATAATACACCAGGATTGTAACCAAATTTTCCCCCAGGTGCCCTTTTACTAATAAGTAACGCCCTTCTTTGTCCCGCAATATTTTGGATTCAGTAAACGAAAGCCATCATGACAGACAGAGCGCCACCCTCGTTTTTTCTCTGTAGCATTGGCAAAATAACAAACAGGATAATTCTTATGTATATACTGGGGAGTAAAAGTAGAGGTAAAATGTGTTTCCTGAAGGACCACAATATCAGCACCTATAGATTTATAATAATTAAACATTTTAATGCGTTTAGATGGAGAACCCAGTCTCTGGACATTATGGGAAAGCAGTCGTATGGTTCCAATGGAATCAGTTAACTTGGACATGGGCAAGGAAAAAAACAACTGTAAACTGACAGACACACCCACCAACGCACAGACATCATGAAAGTCCAGGCAAAATTCCGGCTGACCCTCAGGAAGGAAAAGGAGAAAAGATTAAAAAGAGAGAAAAAAGTAGAAAGAGAAAGAAGGATAAAATGATACAAGGGCTGAAAACATAAAGAAATAAGTAAACAATGGAAAACACAAAACAGTGCAACCACGTAGCCCAGAACCAAGTTCTGGAAGTGTGGGAGTCTCCACCAAAGGTAACCAATGGGAAGAGTCCGACAGGTTAAGAGAGGGCATAGCCACCTCCCGGAATAAGTATAAAGTAGCAAATAAATTGCCCTCCCAGACATACTCCCCCCCTCCAAAAAAAAAAAAAAAACACAAAACACCACCCCACAAGTCCCAATATCACCAAGGCCAAGATGTCCCAGAGAACAAAAGCACCAGTCTCAGAGGCATACAGAATAAGAACAAAAACATAGTCAGCAGCTAATGTCCCACTAAAGGACCACTGAGAAGCCGCCACCAAAAACCAAAACAAAATAAAAAGAGAAAAAAAGAACCATGATCATCTGGTGCCAATCAGAGAGTTCTCAGGTAACTCAGCGTGAAGTTGCAGATTTCCGTGATGATGGGAAAGACCAGAGGGGTGGAGGCGGAGGACCGCTGGATCCTGGTTGGTTCCGAGGCGGGGGATCGTGTGAGATGAATCCCAACTTCAGTAAGATTTTTTCACCATCCGTGAACGTGGAAAAAGAATATGATCTATTGTTGTAGGTAAATTGTAAGCGAAAAGGGTAGTTCCATCGGTAGCGAATGTCACGTTGAATCGAAGATGAAAGCAAAGGTTTAAACGCTCTCCATTTTTGAATGGTATCCTGGAAAACATCTGCGAAGATCTGAATTTTGTAGCCTTCAATTTCCAGGTCTGGGTGTTCCCTGGCATACCGCAGGACCTATTCTGTGAACCTAAAGAAGTGAGGTTTCACGAACACATCTCTGGGAGGCCCGTCAGGTTTCGGAGGAACTAGAGCCCTGTGAATACGGTCAATTTCCAGATGGATTTCATCAATATCCGGAATAGCAGATTCATTCAAAGAATGGGTGACAGAGGAGAGATCTTTAACCGTTTCCGGTAAACCACGAATACGAAAGTTGTATCGCCTTGCGCAATTTTCAAGATCATCAATTTTATTGTAAGCTTCTTCCAGGCGATCATGAAGTTCAGTAATCATGGTAGAGTTTTGTGCCACTGTGTGTACTGTGTCATCAACTTTGGATTCAATACTGTCTAAGCGACATTCCAGCTCCTGGAAATCTTGTTTGAAATCAGCGGCCAGTTTATTGGTAGCTTTTTCTAACTCTTTTTGCAGCATATCTGCAAAATGTGCAAGCAGAATAGTGTCTGGAGAATACGGTAGCGGTGCAGGTAAAGGAGCTAGGGATCCTTCAGGACTATCAGGGTCTGCATCCTGGCTACTGGGTTGCATATTGTCACTGTCTGCCTCTTGATCACTGGTCTGGCTGAGGAAGATGTCAGCCATATCCCCATCAAGGGCAGAGGAGGTGTGGGAAGCATGGCCTTAAGATGGCAGAGGAGCCTGTGAAGGAGATCTGGCAGGGTTGGATGGAACACAGGGAGGATCAGTCAGCTCACCTGAATTCCGGATGGCTGCATTTGGAGTCATGCTGTGTGTCCCTGAGCCAGGGGGCTTCCCCCCACTCCTCTGTGGCTGCATCTGTTTATTGCCTGTCTGCATTGCACTGGAGCCGGCCGCCATCTTGGAATTCTTCCAGGACCCATGAGGCGGGTAGCAGGAGTCGCCGTGAGTCTTCCCCGCTGACCGGGCGGACATGGAGCGGGTCTCCGTGATGTACGCCCACTGCCCCTGATGATCTGTGTGGGTGAGTAGGATAGGAGGGCTGCTAGTAAAGGCTCAATGTGCCGGGGGTGTGCGGAGCGATCTAGGAATGTATCCGCTCCCGCCGCCCGCGCATGCGATCTCTCCAGAGCTGACAGTTTTTTTTCGTTCAACCTATGGGGTTGAACAAAAAAAAAAAAAGTGTGTACCCAGCTTATTTAGGCAGATATATTTCAGTGTTAACCTCTTACTATGCAAATATGCAAAGGGTATGCAATGCAAAGAAAATCACAATAAGTCAAACAGTAATAACTAGTAGGTTCTAAAAGAACCTATGACCACCAGATATAAAAGGGAAGAGAATGACATTTTATGTCAGACTGCTCCCTTCCAATTCTGATGCCACAGGCTCAACAAACTTTGTGGCACAATTATAAAACAACAAGTTACAAGAAATGCAATACATAGGGGTTGATTTAGTAAAACTGGAACACTCCGAATTTGGTGCAGCTGTAAATGGTAGTCAATCAGCTTATAACTTCAGCTTGTTCAATTAAGCTTTAGCAATAAAACCTGGAAACTGATTGGTTTCTATGCAGAGTTGCACCAGATTTTGCACTCTCCAGCTTTAGTAAATAAACCCCATAATCTCTTGAGTAGGGAGAAGAGCTCCCCTTAAAGTGTGCAGATATTGTGCACAGAGTGGGGGGAGAAGAGTGGAAGAGTCCTTGTCCTTGTGATGTAGATGATCAGTGTCTTCAGCTAGCTCAACAAGGGCCCAGAAGGATTGCATGTGCAAAGCATTTCTTTTTTTTGAGGCTTTAATATAAAGAGATGGGATTAAGGTGTCTGCATGCAGTATCTTTGTGGGGTGTACACAGGGTGTGCTTCTGTTCCCGCTCACCAAACCTGATGATAAAAAAACTCAAGTCAGGGAGTGTCCATGACCACCGAGTCCAGGGGACCTGGAGCATCACAGATCATGGTAAATGGCCACTGACAGCGGCCATTTACCATGTGAACACTCTGTCAAATGACGGAGTGATCACATGTAAACAAACCGGTGTCATGTCCATTTCCTCTCTCCCCTCTCTGTACCGATCGGTACAGTGTGAGTGGAGAGGGGAGAGATCTGGTGCAGCAGTGCTGTGGGCTGGATCTGTAGTGCCCACAGCACTGCTCTGTACCCATTGCAGCACTCATCCAACCGTCAATGCTTAGCCATCCCATCCACCCCCAGCCATACTCAGCCATATGCAGCCATACCCAGCCATACTCAGCAATCCTTAGCCATACTCAACCATACCCAGCCATACCCAGCTATACTCAGCCATACCCAGCCATCCCATCCATTTTCAGCCATACTCAGCCATACCCAGCAATACCCAGCCATACTCAGCCATACCCAGCTGTACCCAGCCATACTCAGCCAAACCCAGCCATTCCATCCATCCCCATCCATACTCAGCCATACCCAGCCACCCTCAGCCATCCTTAGCCATACATAGCCATACCCAGCCATGCCCAGCCATCCCATCCACAGCTCATCCATCCCCATTCATGATCATCCATGCCTCATCCATGCCACATCAGTTCTCATCCATGCCACATCCATGCCACTACAGTGCCTCACAAAAGTGTAATAGGTAGTTAAATTAGATTTGAAATGTATGCAACGAGAACACCTGATGTGCTCCCTGTGTTGGGCCTCTGTATGTGGCCAGGTTGTGGAGAGTCTCCCAAATGTGGTATTTCCGTACTCAGGAGGAGTAGGAGAATCTATTTTGAGGTGTAATTTTTGGTATGTACATGCTACAACTTTGTGTAAAAAAAAAAAATGTGTTTTCATTTTCTTTCCACATTTTCCAAAAACTTGTGGAAGAAAATGACATGTTAAAAAGACTCATTATGCCTCATAGATTCTACGTTAGGTGTTATCTTTCCAAAATGGGGTAATTTTTGGGGCGATTCTATTGTCCTGGTGCTCCAGGGCCTTCAAAAGTGCAAGTGGTAGTCAAGAAATGATATGAGTAATTTTAAGCTCCCTGATGGTGCTCCCTGCATGTTGGGCCTCTGTATGTGGGCACGCTGTGTAAAAGTCTCACACATATGGTATCACCATACTCAGGAGGAGTAGTAGAATGTGTTTTGGGGTATAATATGTGGTATGCATATTGTAACAAAGTATGGGAAGGGAAAATGGGACTTTTAATATGGCATGTCAATGTGATTGGTAGAAATATGTACAGTTGTGTGAAAAAGTATTTGCCCCTTCCTGATTTTTTTTTTGCATATTTCTCACACTTAAATGATTCAGATCATAAAACAAATTTTTATATTACACAAAGATAACCTGAGTAAATCCAAGATGCAGCTGCTAAATTATTATTTAATTTATTAAGGGAAAAAAGCTATTCAAATCTTGCCTGGCCCTATATCAAAAAGTAATTGCTTCCTCCCATGCTGAATCATGAATGAACTGTGATTAACCACAATTTTTTGGAAAGCTGGCATGATTACTGCCAGATCTGTTCAATCAAGAAATCACATAAATAGATGCTGTCTGACAAAGTGAAGCAAGCTAACAGATCACAAAAAGCCACACAACATGCCACAATCTAAAAAAAATCAAGCACAGATTAGAAACAAATGAATGTACGTGTATTGGTCTAGGAAGGGTTTCAAAGCCATTTCTAAGGCTTTGGAACTCTAGTGAACCATGGGGAGAGCCATTATCCACAAATGGAGATAGCTTGAAACATTGGTGAACCTTCCCAGGAGTGGCCGGCCTACAAAAATTACTCCAAGAGCATGAAGATGACTCATCCAGGAGGTCATAAAAGAACCCAAAAGATCATCTAAAGAACTGCAGGCCTCACTTGCCTCAAGTAAGATCAGTGTTTATGATTCAACAATAAGAAAGAGACTGGGCAAAAATGGCATCCATGGGAGAGTTCCAAGGCCAAAGCCACTGCTGACCAAAAAGAACACAAAGGCTCATCTCACATTTACCAAAAAACATCTTGATTATCCCCAAGACTTTTAGGCAAATATTCTGTGGACTGATGAGACAAAAACTTTACTTTTTGGAAGGTGTGCATCCCATTACATCTGGCATAAAACTAATACAGCATTTCATAACAAGAACATCATTCCAACAGTCAGACACGGTGGTGGTAGCATGATGGTCTGGGGCTGCTTTGCAGCTTCAGGACCTGAACGACTTACCATAAATGATGGAACTACAAATTCTGAGCTCTACCAGAAAATCCTAAAGGAGAATGTCCGGCCATCAGTTCGTGACCTCAAGCTCAAGTGCACTTTGGTTATGCAGCAGGACAATGATCCAAAACACAACAGCAAGTCCACCTCCAAATGGTTCAAACAAAGCAAAATTTAGGTTTTGGAGTGGCTTAGTCTAAGCCTGGACTCAAATCCAATTGAGATGCTGTATCATGACTAGGGATGAGCTTCGTGTTCGAGTCGAACCCATGTTCGACTCGAACATCGGCTGTTCGATCGTTCGCCGAATTGCGAACGATATGGGCCGTTCGCGCCAAATTCGTGTGGCGCGTCACGGCCCATAATTCACTGCGGCATCGCAGTGCATTGCTTGCTGATGATTGGCCAAACATGCACTATGACCCGCATGCTTGGCCAATCACAGCGCCGCCTTAACAGAGAGCCATAATTGGCCAAAGCCAAGGAGGCTTTGGCCAATTATGGCTCAGGGGATTTAGTACACACCCCACACTATATAAGGCCGCCTGCACGGCGGCCCTGTGCAGTGTGTTCCGGTGTGCTTAGAGAGAGAGAGAGACAGTGTCATTTCATTTGAGTTAGCTAGATTAGGCAGGACAGTCAGTCAGTTAGCTGCACTTAAAGTGTATTGTGTATATATATGCATCCCAGGTGTTGCATATATATATATATATATATATATATACACTGTATTCAGTTTAGCTAGATCCGTTCCTGTTATCTTCTAGACTATTTACATTTAGTGCAGTGCGTCCTGCTCACAGTGTTCAGCTAAATCCGTTCCTGTTATATTCCTACTGACAGGCAGGCTTGTCTTGTTACAGTATTTTGAAGAAAATTACTGGTGTTCTTTTGATCCTATTAGTACCACAGTCAGGCAGCTAGACTATTTACATTTAGTGCAGTGCGTCCTGCTCACAGTGTTCAGCTAAACCTACAAGTAAGTGGGGTGCGTCCTGCTCACAGTGTTCAGCTAAACCTACAAGTTAGTGGGGTGCGTCCACCTCACAGTGTTCAGCTAAACCTACAAGCTAGTGGGGTGCGTCCTGCTCACAGTGTTCAGCTAGATCCGTTCCTGTTATCTTCTTACTGACAGGCAGGCTTGTCTTGTTACAGTAAATACAGCTACCTGAAAAAAATTGCTGGTGTTCTTTTGATCCTATTAGTACCACAGTCAGGCAGCTAGACTATTTACAGTTAGTGCAGTGCGTCCTGCTCACAGTGTTCTGCTAAACCTACAAGTTAGTGGGGTGCGTCCTGCTCACAGTGTTCAGCTAAACCTACAAGTTAGTGGGGTGCGTCCACCTCACAGTGTTCAGCTAAACCTACAAGCTAGTGGGGTGCGTCCTGCTCACAGTGTTCAGCTAGATCCGTTCCTGTTATCTTCTTACTGACAGGCAGGCTTGTCTTGTTACAGTATTTTAAAGAAAATTGCTGGTGTTCTTTTGATCCTATTAGTACCACAGTCAGGCAGCTAGACTATTTACAGTTAGTGCAGTGCGTCCTGCTCACAGTGTTCTGCTAAACCTACAAGTTAGTGGGGTGCGTCCTGCTCACAGTGTTCAGCTAAACCTACAAGTTAGTGGGGTGCGTCCACCTCACAGTGTTCAGCTAAACCTACAAGCTAGTGGGGTGCGTCCTGCTCACAGTGTTCAGCTAGATCCGTTCCTGTTATCTTCTTACTGACAGGCAGGCTTGTCTTGTTACAGTATTTTAAAGAAAATTACTGATGTTCTTTTGATCCTATTAGTACCACAGTCAGACAGCTAGACTATTTACAGTTAGTGCAGTGTGTCCTGCTCACAGTGTTCTGCTAAACCTACAAGTTAGTGGGGTGCGTCCTGCTCACAGTGTTCAGCTAAACCTACAAGTTAGTGGGGTGCGTCCACCTCACAGTGTTCAGCTAAACCTACAAGCTAGTGGGGTGCGTCCTGCTCACAGTGTTCAGCTAGATCCGTTTCTGTTATCTTCTTACTGACAGGCAGGTTTGTCTTGTTACAGTAAATACAGCTACCTGAAGAAAATTGCTGGTGTTCTTTTGATCCTATTAGTACCACAGTCAGGCAGCTAGACTATTTACAGTTAGTGCAGTGCGTCCTGCTCACAGTGTTCTGCTAAACCTACAAGTTAGTGGGGTGCGTCCACCTCACAGTGTTCAGCTAAAGCTACCTGTAGAAGGTTGGTGGTGTTCTCATACTACAGGCAGGCAGTTGATTTTTCTAGCTGCAGTATCAGTACATATATATATCCCAGCTTAGTGCAGCTACAGGCCATTAGTATGTCTGGAAGGCCAAGAAGGAGAGGCAGACAGTCACAAGCCAATAAGAGAGGGCAAGCAGGCTCTGTGTCTAGTGCTGGTCGTGGAGACGGTGCATCCTCATCAGCACGTGGCCATGGGACACGCTTGGCCTTTTTTTCGGCAGCTGGCCATGTTGAGCCGCAACATGCGGAAGACTTGGTCGAGTGGATGACCAAGCCGTCCTCATCCTCCTCATCCTCCTCATCCTCTCTCACCCATGCCCAGGGTACTTTGTCTGGCAAAGCAGCGGCCTCTTCCCTCGGCTCAATGTCATCAGTGACTCCTTCCCTAGCCCCACCATGTCCTCCTGAGGAGTCCCTCGAACTGTTTGACCACAGTGTTGGGTACATGCTCCAGGAGGATGCCCAGCGTTTGGAAGGCTCTGATGATGATACTGAGCTCAATGAAGGCAGTAACACGAGCACGGACAGAGGGGGTGCCCAAGAAGGACAGCAATCTGGCAGTCATGCTCCCCCTGCTGCAGCATACTGCCAGGTTTGCTCCAGTGATGAGGAGGGAGGGGATGATGAGGTCACTGACTCAACGTGGGTGCCTGATAGGAGAGAGGAGGAGGAGGAGGAGGCGGCACATCACCAACGAGGCAGGATGCCCTCCAGGGGCCAGCCTAAGGGCAGCACATTGACTGCATCACACCCCAAAGCTCCACATGTGCAGGGCGCTGCAGTCTCTGCGCGTTATTCAAAAAGTTCTTTGGTGTGGGCCTTTTTTGAGACGAGTGCATCAGATCGCACCGCTGCTATTTGCAACATATGTCTCAAGCGTATCTCACGTGGCCAAAACATCTCCCGCTTGGGTACCACATGCTTGACCAGACATATGTTGACCTGCCATGCAGTTCGTTGGCAAGCGTATCTAAAAGACCCACACCAAAGAACAAAGAGGACCTCTGCTTGCTCCTCATCAGCTGAGATTTCCAACCCCACTAGACCTTCAGTCCTCTCTGAGACCTGCACTGAGAGGAATGAAGGTGTAGAATTAGGTGTGTCACAGCCACGTACTTGTGGGCAATCTGATTTTGGTACACCGACGTCAGATTGTACCAGGCAAATTTCCCTGCCCCAGCTGCTGCACCGCCGAAAGAAGTTTGCTCCCAGCCATCCACATGCCCAACGGTTGAATGCTAGCTTGGCAAAATTGCTAGCACTTCAACTGCTGCCTTTTCAGTTGGTAGACTCTGCCCCCTTCCGTGAGTTTGTGGAATGTGCGGTTCCTCAGTGGCAGGTACCCAAACGCCACTTTTTCTCACGGAAGGTGATTCCGGCTCTCTACCAGCATGTGGAAGGCAATGTCCATGCCTCGCTGGACAGGGCGGTCAGCGGTAAGGTGCATATTACCGCTGACTCATGGTCCAGCAGGCATGGACAGGGACGTTACCTAAGTTTCACGGCGCATTGGGTGACTCTGCTGGCAGCTGGGAAGGATGCAGGACAAGGTGCAGTAGTGTTGGAGGTTGTTCAGCCACCACGCCTCCAAAATGCTAATGATTGTGACACACCTCTCTCCTCCACCCCCTCCTCTTCTTCTTCCTCCATGGCCTCTTCCTCGGAACCAGCGGTGCTCCGTAGTCATTCAAGGGGCTACGCAAGTACGCAGGCCAAAAGATGCCATGCGGTGCTTGAGCTGGTGTGCTTGGGGGACAGGAGCCACACTGGGGCAGAGGTTCTGTCAGCTCTGCAGGGGCAGGTTCAGAGGTGGTTGACGCCACGCCAACTTAAGGCAGGAATGGTGGTTTGCGACAATGGCACCAACCTCCTCTCTGCCCTCCGACAGGGACAAATGAACCATGTGCCCTGTTTGGCTCACGTCCTTAACTTGGTGGTGCAGCGGTTCTTGGGCAGGTACCCGGGCTTACAGGATGTCCTGAGACAGGCCAGGAAAGTCTGTGTGCATTTCCGCCGGTCATATAATGCCAGTGCTCGGCTGACGGACCTCCAAAAGGAGTTTAACCTGCCCAAGAACCGCCTAATCTGTGACATGCCCACCAGGTGGAACTCAACGTTGGCCATGCTGCAGCGGCTGCACACGCAGCAGAGGGCCATCAATGAGTACCTGTGCGACTATGGCACCAGGACAGGGTCAGGGGAGCTTGGTTTTTTTTTCCCCACGCCAGTGGGCCATGATCAGGGATGCATGCACTGTCCTGTCACCATTTGAGGAGGCCACGAGGATGGTGAGCAGTGACAGTGCATGCATCAGTGACACTGTCCACCTTGTCAACCTGTTGGAGCACACGCTGCGTGGAATAATGGACAGGGCACTTGAGGCAGAACAGAGGCAGGAAGAGGAGGACTTCCTTAGCTCTCAAGGCCCCCTTTATCCAGACAGTGTTCCTGCGTGCCCGCCGAACACACAGGAAGAGGACGAGGAGGAAGAGGAGGAGGAGGAGGAGGAAGATTGTGTCAGTATGGAGGTGGAGCCTGGCACTCAGCATCAGCAGCAGTCTTTAAGGGATCAGTCCCAAGAAACACATGGACTTGTACGTGGCTGGGAGGAGGTGGCTGCGGACCATGTCGTCCTTAGTGACCCAGAGGACTCCGGACCGAATGCCTCAGCAAACCTACGCTGCATGGCCTCCTTGATCCTGCAAAGCCTGCGTAAGGATCCTTGTATTCGTGGTATCAAGGAGAAGGACCAATACTGGCTGGCAACCCTCCTTGATCCACGTTACAAGGGTAAGGTTGCGGACCTTATCTTGCCATCGCAGAGGGAGCAGAGGATGAAACATCTTCGGGAGGCCTTGCAGAAAGGTCTGTGCAACGCGTTCCCAGAGACTGGGAGGTTACAAACTCCTGTTTCTGGACAACGTGTTGCTGAGGCTTCGGTCAGTCAAAGAAGGAGCGGTGGAGAAGGTGGCCGTCTGACCGATGCGTTCAGACAATTTTTTGGTCCGCAGCCCCAAGGTATGATCGGTTCCAGCAACCATCGCCAGCGTCTGTTTTACATGGTGCAGGAATACCTAGGGGCAAGATCAGACTTGGACACCTTTCCCACCGAAAATCCTCTGGGTTACTGGGTCTTGAGGATGGATCACTGGCCAGAGCTTGCACAGTATGCAATTGAGCTACTGGCCTGTCCTGCATCCAGCGTTCTTTCGGAACGCACATTCAGTGCTGCTGGAGGCGTGGTAACCGATCACAGGGTGCGTCTGTCCACTGACTCGGTCGATCGACTGACCTTCATAAAAATGAATGAGTCTTGGATCACCACCAGCTACCAAGCACCTGATGCTGATGTAACCGAATAATTTTTTTTTGAAATCTCAGATCCCTTCAAAGACTGCCTATGCTGATGCTGAGTGACTATCCCTGAGTAATTATCCTCTTCCTCCTCAATCATCACGCTGATAGCTTGTAAGAACATTTTTGGTTCTGGGTGCCACCACCAGTGCCTAAGGCACAATTTTTCAGCCCCTGTTTAACAGGGGCGTGTAATTACGATTTTTGATGTAATACTTTGCAGCAGGGCTCGTTCCTGCATTCCAACTAGAGTGTCTGTGAGGGGTTGCAGTGTTGTGGCACCAGCACCAGTGCCTAAGGCCCAATTTTTCAGCCCTTGTTTAAACAGGGGCGTGTAATTACAATTTTTGATGCAATACTTTGCAGCAGGGCTCGTTCCTGCATTCCAACTAGAGTGTCTGTGAGGGGTTGCAGTGTTGTGGCACCAGCACCAGTGCCTAAGGCCTAATTTTTCAGCTCCTGTTCAACAGGGGCATGTAATTACAATTCTTGATCTAATATTTCACAGCAGAGCCCTGTGAGGGCTTACAGTGTTGTGGCCACAGCAACACCTAAGGCCCAAATTTCTGCTGAGTATATAGGGCAGGACCCTACTTTCAAACAACTAACTTACAAACGACTCCTACTTGCAAACAGAAGGAGACAACAGGAAGTGAGAATAAATCTACCCCTAGGAAGGGAAATTCTCTCCTGTAAGAGTTAATATGGGAAAAACATTTCTCCTTTCCACTGATGCTTTCCAATCCATTGGGACAAAAAGTGAGGTGAAATCTTCTGAAGAGGAGGAAAGACAGCAAAACAAATGTCACAGGGGTGATAAACCTTCCCTATGTTTTCCAAAAAGCTTAAAAAAGATTTTTTGGCTGGAGCTAAACACGTTAAAAATGTACCCGTTCAAAATTACAAACAGATTCTACTTAACAACAAACCTACAGCCTGTATACTGCTGTTCAGAGTATATAGGGCCTGGTGGCCCCACACCTTTCCTTATTTTAATTTGGGTGCGGGTTCCCCTTAATATCCATACAAGACCCAAAGGGCCTGGTAATGGACTGGGGGGTACCCATGCCGTTTGTCTCACTGATTTTCATCCATTTTGCCAGGACCCAACATTACATTAAACCCGCAAGCAGTTTTAAATGAGATTCTTTCCTTTAAAAATGACATTTGGTGCAGGGACTGTTCTAAACACGGGAAACACGCGTCACTTTACAGGCATACTATAGACACCCCTCAGGTACGATATTTAAAGGAATATTTCACTTTTTTTTTTTTACTTTAAGCATCATTAAAATCACTGCTCCCGAAAAAACGGCCGTTTTTAAAAGTTTTTTTTGCATTGATACATGTCCCCTGGGGTAGGACCCGGGTCCCCAAACCCTTTTTAGGACAATACCATGCAAATTAGCCTTTAAAATGAGCACTTTTGATTTCGAACGTTCGAGTCCCATAGACGTCAATGGGGTTCTAACGTTCTTGCGAACTTTCGGTCCGTTCGCAGGTTCTGGTGCGAACCGAACCGGGGGGTGTTCGGCTCATCCCTAATCATGACCTTACACAAGCCATTCATGCTGGAAAACCCTCCAATGTGGCTGAATTAAAACAATTCTGCAAAGAAGAGTGGGCCAAAATTGCTCCACAGCAATGTGAAAGGCTAACTGCCAGCTATCACAAATGCTTGATTATAGTTGCTACCGCCAAGGGTGGCACAACCAGTTATTAGGTTTAGGGGGCAATTACTTTTTCACATTAAGCCAGGCAGGTTTGAACAGCTTTTTGCCTTAATAAATGAAACCATCATTTAAAAACTAACTTTTGTATTTACTCTGGTTACTTTTATGTAATAATATAATTTTTTGATGATCTGGGTCATTTAACTGTGACAAATATGCAAAAAAAATCAGAAAGGGGGCAAATACTTTTTCACACAACTGTATGTAGATTTGAGAATTATTTTTGATAAATTTAATTTGTTTTGTGTCATACTCCCCCAAGGGTGGTCCATGATATCTGTAGGCATAATTAATAAATGAATAGATACTATATCATTTTAAATATAATCATACGAAAGTTATTAACATGATAATTGTAATAATAGATTTAATGAAAACAATCAATCAGTGAACATAATTAATACAGTAGATGCCAATAAATGTATAAATAAAATTACAGATCATAAATGCAGAAATCACATAATAAATATATAAAAACAGTAGATGATAATATTGAAATTCATGATTGAAATAGACTTGTCTTGGCACCCTTAGTTGTATACTCAATGTGTTTCATGGCTGACTGCCAATCATCAGGGGTAAGATGCACATGTATACTGAAAAATCAAATAAATCAAATAAAATAACTATTAATATACAAAGCCCTCAGGTGAGAGGGAAATGTCAAATGCACCCCCTTTCCTTAAGATCCGCAAGTAAGACCTAGCTCCAGTGGGGGAACAGCATGGTGGTCTGGAAGTGATTGTCCTAACCGGGATTGGGGCAAGATAACACCCACCCCCTCAAAAGGAATTGGAGAAAGAGCCAGGAGGAACAGCAGCCATGGAACAAACCAGAGAGTCATGCCAAATGTCCAAAAGATATCAAGTGTACATACGGTATTTGACCCAAATCTGTGAAAAAAGTGTGAATGAAAAGAAGAACTGTGAATAAACTGAAGATATGTGACACAAGTCAAAGGTGTAGATGTTTAAATGAGGGATTGTTTATGTGTGAAAGAGGTGTGTGAAGAGTGATCCTATATGTGGGACCAACGTGTATGTGTGATGAAATGTGTATGGAGATTAGGAGAGTAGATAGCACACCTAGAAAGAGTGTGCAAGTAAACAACAAATGCAACAAGGAAAAATGTGTGTGTGGGTAAATGAGGAAATTGACACACCCCTGATGGTGTGTAAGTGAGCAACAAGTGCATAGCAAATAGTTTGTATGTATAAGAACATGAATAAACCTACCATTTCCTGTGTGATATGAGTGTGGCTCAAAGTGATCCCTTCCTTGAAATACATTTTGGAGGAGTGAACTCCCCGTCAACATCATGTGACGCCATCTAAACAGCGTGTAGAAGGTGAGGGAACACACCACTTGGGGTAAAAGTACTCCAGTAGGTACCCGCCCACCTCCGATGCGGCATGAGGTGGAAGAACAAACATGCCACCACCCTGCGGCGTCAATTGGCGCCGCTCGTGGGGCATGTTTGAACATAATGCCGATGCGCGGAAATGAGACAATTGAGTGTCAAGCCCAGCTGCCCGTAGTCTGGGCACATACATGTTGGTCCTACATATGGGATCACTCTACACACACCTCTTTCACACACAAATAATATACATTAAGCCTTGTTGGGATTTTTTTGTACCAAAGACAGGTAGCAGAATACATTTTGGCCTAAATGTATGATAAAATTTGAATTTATTGGATATTTTTTACAACAGAAAGTAGAGAATATCTTTTTTTTTATTTTCAGTATTTCTTCGGTTATATCGCAAAGAAATAAAAAACCCAGTGGTGATCAAATACTACCAAAAGAAAGCTCTAAATGTGTGCAAAAAAGGATGGGTACAGTATTGCATGATCCTGCAATCGCCTGTTAAAAGTAGCGCAGTGGCGAATAGAAAAAAATGACCTGGTCAAGAAGCTGGTAAAACTTTCCGGAGGTCAAGTGGTTAAAGGTGCACTTTTGTTTGTTGAAAATAAATATTTTTGTTTGTTTATAAAACATGGTTTTATTTATAAATGTTATATACAGTGGGAACGGAAAGTATTCAGACCCCCTTAAATTTTTTACTCTTTGTTATATTGCACCCATTTGCTAAAATCAAGTTCATTTTTTTTCCTCATTAATGTACACACAGCACCCCATATTGACAGAAAAACACAGAATTGTTGACATTTTTGCAGATTTATTAAAAAAGACAAACTGAAATATCACATGGTCCTAAGTATTCAGGCCCTTTGCTGTGACACTCAGATATTTAACTCAGGTGCTGTCCATTTCTTCTGATCATCCTTGAGATGGTTCTACACCTTCATTTGAGTCCAGCTGTGTTTGATTATACTGATTGGACTTGATTAGGAAAGCCACACACCTGTCTATATAAGACCTTACAGCTCACAGTGCATGTCAGAGCAAATAAGAATCATGAGGTCAAAGAAACTGTCTGAGGAGCTCAGAGACAGAATTGTGGCAAGGCACAGATCTGGCCAAGGTTACAAAAAAATTCTGCTGCACTTAAGGTTCCTAAGAGCACAGTGGCCTCCATAATCCTTAAATGGAAGACGTTTGGGACAACCAGAATCCTTCCTAGAGCTGGCCGTCCGGCCAAACTGAGCTATCAGGGGAGAAGAGCCTTGGTGAGAGAGGTAAAGAAGAACCCAAAGATCACTGTGGCTGAGCTCCAGAGATGCAGTCGGGAGATGGGAGAAAAATGTAGAAAGTCAACCATCACTACAGCCCTCCACCAGTCGGGGCTTTATGGCAGAGTGGCCCGACGGAAGCCTCTCCTCACTGCAAGACACATGAAAGCCCGCATGGAGTTTGCTAAAAAACACCTGATGGACGCCAAGATGATGAGAAATAAGATTCTCTGGTCTGATGAGACCAAGATAGAACTTTTTGGCCTTAATTCTAAGCGGTATGTGTGGAAAAAACTAGGCACTGCTCATCACCTGTCCAATACAATCCCAACAGTGAAGCATGGTGGTGACAGCATCATGCTGTGGGGGTATTTTTCAGCTGAAGGGACAGGATGACTGGTTGCAACTGAGGGAAAGATGAATGCGGCCAAATACAGGGATATCCTGGAGGAAAACCTTCTCCAGAGTGCTCAGGACCTCAGACTGGGATGAAGGTTTACCTTCCAACAAGACAATGACCCTAAGCACACAGCTGAAATAACGAAGGAGTGGCTTCACAACAACTCCGTGACTGTTTTTGAATGGCCCAGCCAGAGCCCTGACTTAAACCCAACTGAGCATCTCTGGAGAGACCTAAAAATGGCTGTCCACCAACGTTTACCATCCAACCTGACAGAATTGGAGAGGATCTGCAAGGAGGAATGGCAGAGGATCCCCAAATCCAGGTGTGAAAAACGTGTTGCATCTTTCCCAAAAAGACTCATGGATGTATTGGATCAAAAGGGTGCTTCTACTAAATACTGAGCAAAGGGTCTGAATACTTAGGACCATGTGATATTTCAGTTTTTCTTTTTTAACAAACCTGCAAAAATGTCAGCAATTCTGTGTTTTTCTGTCAATATGGGGTGCTGTGTGTACATTAATGAGGAAAAAATGAACTTAAATGATTTTAACAAATGGGTGCAATATAACAAAGAGTGAAAAATTGAAGGGGGTCTGAATACATTCCATCCCCACTGTATCACAATGGCTAAATCTGTGTCTGTAGTGCATGTTTAAACCCTAAAGTGGTTGTAAAGGCTGAATGTTTTTCTATGCATGAAGATAAATTATCAGTTTCCAGCTCCCCCCTCAGCCCCCCTAATACTTAAGCCCGATCTCGATCCAGCGATGTGCACGAGACCCAGATTTTTTTTTGATTATAAGCAAAGGAATCACCTATAAACACTGTAATCTGCAGTTCACAGATCGGCAGTAGGGATGAGCCTGATGTTCGAGTCGAACGTAAGTTGGGGCCACATGCCCCGACGTACCAGGCCACATGCCCCCAAAATGGGGAGGGTGCTTTGGGGTCCAAAGCACCCTCCCCATGTTGAGGGCATGTGGCCTGGTATGGTTCATCCCTCCCCTCTTTTCCTGCAGCCTGCCAGGTTGCATGCTCAGTTAAGGGTCTGGTATGGATTTTGGGGGGCCCTTCGCCATTTTTTTAATTTGGCACAGGGTTCCCCTTAATTTCCATATCAGACCTGAAGGGCCTGGTATGGATTTTAGGGGGACCCCCACACAATTTTTTTAAAATTTTGGTTCAGTGTTCCCCTTAATATTCATACCAGACCCAAAGGGCCTGGTAATGGACTGGAGGGTGAAAAACCCATGCTCCTTTTTTCAATGAGTTTTATCTATATTGCCAAGACCTGACAATTCATTACAGCCGCGATCAGTTTTGAATGACAATTTTTCCTTTAGAAAAGTCATTTTGCTGTGGTACTGTTCTAAACACGGGAAGAATGTGCCACTTTGCAGGCATACTATGGATTCCCCCCAGGCCTGATATTTAAAGGAATATTTCATTTTTATTGTTTCACTTTAAGCATTAAAAAAAATCACTGCTCTCGAAAAAACGGCCGTTTAAAAAAAAAAAATGTATGCATTGATACATGTCCCCTGGGGCAGGTCCCCAAACACTTTTTATGACAATAACTTTCATATAAGCCTTTAAAATGAGCACTTTTGATTTTTCATGTTCGTGTCCCATAGACCATAGAAGTTCTGGTGCGAAACCGAACCGGGGGGGTGTTCGGCTCATCCCTAATCGGCAGTTATTAAATACCAAACCCTCTGCAATAGTTTTATAACATGTTATCTAAAGTAAGAAATGCATCTGCATTTTTTCAATATAACTAATTAGCATTTGTAGTATAACAAAAGTGTCAAATTCATCTGTAGTAAAGCTTCTGTTATCTTTTACATAGTTTTCTATGGGCTGATATGTTTCTTTCCTTTATTGTATACCTTATATATACAGGGTAATCTTGCATGGATGAAGTTACACATCACTTATTAAATTTTAAGAATGAAGATATTTTGTTTAAATATATTATTCCTCTACCTGTGACTTTACTGAGTTGCTTTATATAAAGTGTGTTGACTTTTCAATTGAATTAGTTTAATTAAATTACACTACCTAATCTAAATCAGCAAAGCATAAATTATTTAATAAATCAAAATTTACATTTCTACTTTGCAGCTAATAAGTTACAGCCAGTTTCCCATAAAGTAATTGAAGTTACAGTATTGAAAATTCATGACTAGTGCTCACAGAAAAATTCAGACACCTACAAATGCAAGAGATGTGTTTCACTAAGTCAAATACTTGGCGTGTTTGCTGTATTTCACTGACAAGTAGTGGTAGATTTGTTTATTAAATAGGCAAACATGGTACAATGGCATTTTGTATTCTTCATTTGCAATTCAATATTAAAGTTTGTCATAATGAAATTTATAAATTGTAGTTAATTAATTTTATTTTCTTGAAGTTGTGATCATAAAGAAACTACCATTTAGTGATTTAGGCCAAAGTTATTAATTTTTAAGTTGTGATATATAGTTTTAATGTAGGTTTTATTTTACTATGTATACACAGTCTTACTTTATTGTATATTGAGGGACACAGGAATGTCGGGAATTCTTAAACAGTTCATTTATATGGAGATGAGGACACTGGCAAGCAAAAACATTAGTCTAGCCCCTGAATAATGCTACTTCCAACAATCATGCATTGGAGGTGGGCAAATTTTCCTCAGCTATCCATTTGATTCTTATTTTTTTGTTTTATTTTTTCTTCAGTCAAGATACTGAGTACACAGTATATATTTGTTTCTTTGTTAATTTAAATCAAAACTTCAAAATCACTGTCTGAGCTAGTCTTTTCAAAGATGCTATACAGATCAGCATATCCTCAGCCACAACTATGGAGGTCATACCCTAAATGACTTAAAATTATGGGGCTAGCCTGGAATCTGACCCTTGGGCACAGGTCTTTGCATTGTGCCACTTTACAGAGCTTTCAACACTGTGTTAGTGAGCCACTCAGTGTTCTTCAGGTTCAGAGCCATGTCACAGACTCTGAGGACAAGCACAGATAGTGAGGTCAGTCAGGCTGAAGCACTGGGACCTACTTCACAGTTGGTACTGTTTTGCACCATTTTAGATTTCCCACCATTGCCTTCTTACCACAATAATGGTTAATGATGAAGGAACTGAGCATTGACATCATCCACAAGGTGGAGTGTTATGTACTTGCTGTACTCTTTCTCCCACCATCCAGACTGAAAGAAGCACCACCTGATGCATCATCTGGTCTCTAGCCTCATTCCTCTGCCCACATCAGTGATCTGACTACCTTTAACCACCCACAACCCTATTCTGCACCAGCTACTTAAGTTTGTGAGTATGATAGGCATTGCCTCACTTTGGACCTATTTGTTTTTCTGCTTTTCAAAGACGTACAAAGGACAGCCCTGTCACATTGTGTTACCTCAGCTAATACTCCTCTACTACTATTAGGAGGTGATTTCTTGGTATCCCCAGAAAGAACTGATGATTGTAACCTATATCTTTGCATCCCTATTACATAGGTAATCCCCACCCGAGTCTTCTATAGCTCCAGTGACAACCTTAGCAAAATTCAATTTTGACCCTATACAGGTTCGGACCAAATTTTGCTTGTTCCTTCATCTGAACCCCTGAATTTTATCCTGTTTGGCAGGGGCAGGAACTTCATATATAGTAATGGATAGGTATGAGCTGAACACCCTCCTGTTTGGTTTTCAGTAGAACATGCGAACAGGCAAAGAATTCGGCAAGAACACACAAACACCACTAAAGTCTATGGGACACGAACATGAATAATCAAAAGTGCTCATTTTAAAGGCGTATATGCAAGTTATTGTCATAAAAAGTGTTTGGGGCCCAGATCCTGCCCCAGGGGACATGTATCAATGCAAAAACATTTAAAAAAACAGCCGTTTTTTTTTTTTGGGAGCAGTGATTTTTTTAATGCTTAAAGTGAAATAATAAAAATGAAATATTCCTTTAAATATTGTGCCTGGGGGGTGTCTATAGTATGCCTGTGGCACATTTTTCCCGTGTTTAGAACAATACCGCAGCAAAATGACATTTCTAAAGGGTCTTGGCAATATAGATAAAACTAATTGAAATAAAGAGCATGGGATCCCCCCCAGTCCATTACCAGGCCCTTTTGTCTGGTATGAATATTAAGGGGAACCACGAACCAAAATAAAAAAAATTGTGTGGGGGGTCCCCTTAAAATCCATACCAGGCCCTTCAGGTCTGATATGGAAATTAAAGGGAAACCTGCACCAAAATTACCAAAATTGAAAAAAAATGGCGTGGGGTCCCCCTTAAAATCCATACCAGACCCTTATCTGAGCACACAACCTGGCAGGCCGCAGGAAAGGAGGGGGGACGAGAGAGCATCCCCCTCCTGAACCGTACCAGG
This sequence comes from Aquarana catesbeiana, assembly GCF_042186555.1. NCBI lineage: Eukaryota > Metazoa > Chordata > Amphibia > Anura > Ranidae > Aquarana > Aquarana catesbeiana. The sequence goes on from NC_133324.1 coordinate 843,460,571, forward strand.
CTACATGCCCTCAAAATGGGGATAGTGCTTTGAGGACAAGGGCCTCATCCCCACAACCCTTGCCCGGTGATTGTGGGGGTATGTGGGCAGGGGGCTTATTGGAATCGGGAAGCCCCCTTTAACAAGGGGACCCCCAGAATCCACCCCCCATGTGAAATGGTAGGGATACAAATGTACCCCTACCATTTCACAAAAAAAGTGTCAAAATGTTAAAAACGACAAGACAGCTTGGGGACAAGTCCTTTATTAGAAAAAAAAATGTCCCACAATGTCCTCAATGTCATCTTCTTTCTATCATCCCGCGATGGATCAAAAAAGAAAACAAATTTAAAAAGCTGAGACTGATCCTCCTCAATGGGAGGCTCCTGCCGCGTGACACTTCTTTGCTGATGACAGTTCTTATATAACTGAGGGCGGGGCCATCCGGTGACATACCTGGGTGACCATGCCCCCTCTGACGCCACGGGGACTTCCCTATGGCTTCCCCGTGGCGTCAGAGGGGGCGAGGTCACCCATTTACATAACCGGGTGGCTCCTCCCCCTCTGATTCCACGGTGAAGCCATAGGGAAGTCCCCGTGTCATCAGAGAGGGCAGGGTCACCCAGGTATGTCACCAGGTGGCCCCGCCCTCAGTTATATAAGAACTGTCACAAGCAAAGGAGCATCACACAGCGGGAGCCTCCCATTGAGGCAAATCGGTCTCTTCTTCTTTTTTTTCTTTTTCAGTCTGTCACGGGGAGATAGAAGAAGATGAATGGACATTGTGGGACTTTTTTTTTTAACAAAGGACTTGTCCCCAAGCTGTGTCTTGTCGTTTTTAATATTTTGGCACTTTTTTTGTGAAATGGTAGGGGTGCATTTGTACACCGTTACCATTTCACACAGGGGGGGAGGCCTGGATCTGGGGGTCCCCTTGTTAAAAGGGGCTTCCAGATTCTGATAAGCCCCCCACCCGCATACCCCCACAACCACCGGGCAAGGGTTGTGGGGATGAGACCCTTGTCCTCATCAACATGGGGACAAGGTGCTTTGGGGGTGACTCCAAAGCATCCCCCCATGTTGAGGGCATGTGGCCTGGTACAGTTCAGGAGGGGGGCGCTCTCTCATCCCCCCTCTTTTCCTGCAGCTTGCCAGGCAATATGGGTGAAAATTATTGAGAAAAACAGCATGGGTAACCCCCCAGCACATTACCAGGCCCTTTGGGTCTTGTATGAATATTAAGGGGAACCCCACACCCAAATTAAAAAAAGAAAAGGCGTGGGGCCCCCAGGCCCTATATACTCTGAACAGCAGTATACAGGCGGTCCAAACAAGACAGCGACTGTATGTTTGTTCTTAAGTTAAATCTGTTTGTAATTTGGCACAGGCACATTTTTTAAGTGTAGCTCCAGCCAAAAAATCTATTTTTAAGCTTTTTGGATAACATAGGAAGGGTTATCATCACCCCTGTAACATTTGTTTTGCTGTCTGTGCCCCTATTCAGAAGATCCCACCTCACTTTCTGAATTGGATTTTGAAATGTGTTTTTTTTAGGGAAACATGGATTGGTGATAAAGCTTCAGTGGAGACACCTTTTTCCCATATTAACTCTTACAGGAGAAAAGTCATGATACTGTGCTATATGTCGATTAATGGAGGTGGAGGTTTTTCTTTTAAGTAGAGGTTTGATATGGTCACGAATTCTAACACAAAATTGGCGTTTAGTTTTACCTACATAGTAGCTACCACATGAGCATGTAGCAAGGTATACTACACCAATAGTTTGACACGTGATTTTATATTTGATTTTGTGCGTTTGGCCATTGGGAAGTGGTTTCTCGCGTATATCATAGATAAACTCACATATGTCACAATGGCCACATGGAAATGTGCCAGACACCGTTAGAAAACATTGTGGTTTGGGTGTATGATGACTCGCCGTGACTTTATCCCGTAGGGACGGGGAGCGACGGTAGGTGATTTGGGGCTGGGACTGAATATATTTTTTAATAGTGTTATCTGCTGTTAGGAGAGGCCAAAATTTGTATAAGATATCCCTTATCTCCTTATGATGTTGGGAATATTGGGTTATGACCCGGACTGGTTGAATGCCATCTTTCTTTTTGGTAGAGAATATCAATTTTCTGCGATCTAATTTTTTAACTTTATTAAAGGCCTGCTTTAACAGATTATGGCTATACCCTCTTCTCTTGAGTCTTTCATAAAGTTCATGTGAGGCCCTAAGGAAATCTCTTTCATCAGTACAATTTCGTTTGATACGCAAATATTGGCTGTAAGGGATGCTATTAAGCAATGGTTTGGGATGAGCACTGCTCGCGTGTAAAATAGTGTTCCCTGACATTGCTTTACAATACAGGGACGAAATCACGTGGCACAGGAAATCGACTAGATCGTAGTTTGAAAATAGGTCCTTTTCCCACCCCCCCAGGTACAAGTTGGCGTAGGATGGCGCATATTTAGTGCCCATAGCCACGCCTTGCACCTGGAGGAAGTGGGAAGTACCAAACAGAAAATGGTTACGTGTTAAGATGAAATTCAGGAGGTCAACAACAAATTGATTATATGCCTCAGAATTGGGGCCTCTATCCTGTAGCAATTTAGAGATGACTTTAATACCAGTATCATGTGGTATAGTGTTATACAAACTTTCCACGTCCAAAGCCACCATCCAGGTGTTCTTCGGAAGCTTTAAGTTTTCAAAAATACGAAGGAGGTGAACTGTGTCCTGTACGTACGAAGGAAGGGCCTGGACATGTGGACTCAAATATTTGTCCACCAGGGCGCTCGCATTTTCTGTCAAACTTGAACATCCTGATATAATCGGATGCCCAGGGGGATTTTTTAAGGACTTGTGAAGTTTGGGCAAGGCATAGAACGTAGGTATTCTTGCATCTTTGACATTTAAGAATTTCCAGGTGTTAATATCTATGGTTCCCTTCTGATAGGCAGAAAAAATAAGTTCATAATATTCACGAGTATAATTCTCAATAAGTGTACGTGAGATAGGTCTGTACCAGTCGGGGTTGTCAAGGATGCCGCGACATCCATGACAACCACATTACCGCCCTTGTCCGCAGGTTTTATGACCAAACCTGGGTGGTTTTGAAGAGATTTCAGAGCCTGTTTCTGAGCACCAGACAGATTAGAAGGACATGAGGTGGAAAAATCAGTATCTCTGATGGTCTTGCTTATTTGTTCAACGAATGCCCAAATATTGGGATTCATAGAAAGATTAGGAAAATTTGTAGATTTGGGTTTAAAAGATAAGGGGGGGGGAAAGGATACTCCAGAGGCGACAATGCTGTGGTCATCAGATTGCCACTCGCATTCATCCTCTGTACCACCCTCTTCAAGGAGCGTTAACAGGTACTCGATGGCCTGAATTTCGGCCATCGTGGGGACACTGTTGTCAGAAACTGAAGCTACCGTAGGGGCAACTGTAGTTTTATCAAAAATGACCTTGTACATCAATTTTCTTGCAAACAATTGTATGTCTTTGACAAAACGAAATTTGTCAAATTCTGCTGAAGGACAGAAGGTAAGGCCTAATTGCAAAACTTTTATTTGATGTTTGGTTAAAGAGAAGGATGAAAGATTGACCACATCTAGATCCAAAGTGTTAGGCAAGGAAGTAGTAGATGCTACAGTGTTGGACTCTGGCTTGAGTCCAAGGCTTGGGATAAAAAAATAGGGGCTAATTTAGGATCAACCGACTGAGATGCTGTAGGAAACATGGTGATTAAAGTAGGTTCACTTACCCGTCTTGCCATAGGAGCAGGGAGTGCAGGTGGTGCCGGAGTGGTGGCAGGGAGTGCCGAGTGCGCAGTACGTGTGGAAGTGAGTGGTGGCCGTGGTAGTGCTCGTGTGAGTGGAGTGGAGGTGCTCGTAGTTTTCGGTCGGGCCCCTAGGGGCTTGGTGGTGTGTGTGATTCCAAAGGTGCGTCGAATGGAGTCTGTAGAAGAAGTAGGTAAGTCACTCTTTCTTTTTTTAGGAATTCCATCTTGTGAAAGTTCACCATAGGTGGTGGATGAACTGGAGGAAAAAGAGGTAGAAAAAACATTAGGTGCTTCAGCGTTGTTTTTAGGTGCATTATCTGAATTTGGTTTAGTGAAAGGTTTTTTGGGGGTGTTTCCATCCCATCTATAGGCGTAGCCATTAGTATGCGCGAGTTTGTCTCGCAAGAACTTATTTTCTTTGGCATTGATTATATCTATTGTGTACTCCTCCAGGTGAGCGCGGAGGTCTCTCTCCCTCTGGGCAAACCTCGGGGAGGCTACATCTGCGGCCCGATCCGCAAGCCATTCATTAATGGAGACATCTAGTGCAGCTAGTTCCTTATCGTACTCCTGACAAAGCGTATGGATCATATTAAAGGAGCACATTTGTAAGTTGTCTTCCCAAGCCTTTTTGAGGGGGTCAGTGATTTTTTTAATATTGGGGAATATTTGAATTCTAAGTCCCCAAGGGACAATCTGATTCTCGACATATTTTTCAAAGTAAGTCTTGTGCCAATAGGCACGGACCTTCTTTTCCAATAGCCGTTGAAATCTAATAAAGTATTTATCCAACTCAGTGTCCGAGACTTTTGAGCTTGTATGTGACGTTTGGATTTTAGTCATAAGGTCCTCCCAACCCTCCCCACAGAAATCCGCCATGACTTCAGAGGAAACGGCAAAGAATATTTACAGGAAAATTACACAATTTACAATGTATCGAAGTGCACAAGCTCAATTTCAAAAAAAATTTTTTAAAGAAAGATAATGAATAATTTAATAAGTAATCATATAAAGTGCATGTCCTGGCACAGATATAAATATAAGAAGGTGACCCAGCCCAGAAAAAGTGTATTGAAACACTCCAATTTCAGGATAAGAGTCCAGAAAGGCCACAAAAATTACTAGGTGGCTGGGCGGCCCTCAATGTAATACAGCACCTCATCCCAAAAATTGAAAATCAAACCAAAGAAAAGGGAATATAGGGATTATAACGGTGCCAGGGCAAACACAATACATTCAAAAGTTTTTTTAAAAAGAGTAATTTTTATTAATACATAGAGAAAAAAATAAACAAAGAAATCACAAAAACATGGTGTGCATAGACATTAAAAACATATCTGTAACGAGCTTCACGTTGCTTGGCCTCAGGAATGTAACGGCCAAAGCAGTAGATAGGTATTTTAAGTGCCCGACATGTTTCGCCAGTATTGGCTTCTTCAGGGATAGATTGTTAATACCTAAAGCTCTACAATAATTCTATAGAAAGAAATATGACAATCAGTATACATACTGAGACAAATGATACATTCATTGCACAAAAGATACCAAAGATCTAAACATAACTATGTTTGCGAACTGTCAGTGTAGGCCAGCCCCCACCACCACCCAAAGAGCGCCAAGAGAACCTCCCCACACATAGGCACCAGATGCCCAAGACACCCAACCAGACATTCTAAAGATGGAAATCAAGTACCTGCAAATCACCAGGGGGGTGTCACACACCTCTCCAGGGCCAAGCCTCCAGCATAGATCACACTAGGTAGCTGCAGGGAGCAATAAGAATGACCTGGCCGAGTGTACGTCTAAAAAGTATAATTATTTGTAGATAGATTAATTATCAAAAAGGGGGTCAGGTATCCTCCATTAGTTAATGAAAATATATAGGACAAACATAGTCTCAAGTTGCTTTACTTACAAAGAAATACTCCTTGAAATAAATAGCAGGACACCGATAGAACCCTAATGTTGAGGGGAGTTTTTCTCTTTCAGCCACAGCAAAAAACGTATCTCTATGGGTTAAATAGAAAGAGGATTCTATGGCACTGTGAGGTTTTCTAAAGAATAATATGAGTTGCACGTTAGCTATTCCATAAATAAATTTGAACCAACAAAGGAGAGAATTTCCCTTCCTAGGGGTAGATTTCCTCTCACTTCCTGTTGTCTCCTTCCGTTTGTAAGTAGGAGTCATTTGTAAGTTGGATGTATAAAAGTAGGGGACCGCCTGTATATGCTATACGGCCTGCCCTATATACTCTGCAGAAAATTGGGCCTTAGGTGTTGGTGGTACCAGAACACTGTAAGCCCTCACAGTTACTCTTGGTGGGCACTGGAATGGGCCCTGCTGTGAAATATTGTTTCAAGAATTGTAATTACATGCCCCTGTTGAACAGGGGCAGAAAAATTGGGCCTTTGGTGGTGGTGGTGGTGCCACAACACTGTAAGCCCTCACAGTTACTCTTGGTGGGCACTGAAATGGGCCTTGCTGTGAAATATTATATCAAGAATTGTAATTACATGCCCCTGTTGAACAGGGGCAGAAAAATTGGACCTTTAGTGGTGATGTGGTGGTGTTGCCACAACACTGTAAGCCCTTACAGTTACTCTTGGTGGGTGCAGGAATGGGCCTTGCTCTGAAATATTAGACCAAAAATTGTAATTACACGCCCCTGATGAAGGCAGAAAAATTGGGTCTTAGGCAGTGGTGCCACAACACTGTAACCCATCACAGACTCTGTTAAGTGCGGGAATGAGCCCTGCTGTGAAATATTAGATCAAAAATTGTAATTACGTGCCCCTGTCAAACAAGGGCATAAAAATTGGGCCTTAGGCAGTGGTGGTGGTGGTGGTGGTGACACAACACTGCAAAGCCTCACAGATACTCTTGTTGAGCGCAGGAAGGGCCCTGCTGAGAAATATTACAGCAAAAATTGTAATTACACGCCTCTGTTAAACAGAGGCAGAAAAATTGGGCCTTAGGCACTGGTGCTGGTGCCACAACACTACAATCCCTCACAGATACTCTAGTTGAGCGCAGGAAAGAGCCCTGTGGCAAAATATTACGGCAAAAATTGTAATTACATGCCCCTGTTAAACAGGGGCAGAAAAATTGAGCTTTAGGCACTGGTGCTGGTGCCACAACACTGCAACCCCTCACAGATACTCTAGCTGAGCACAGGAATGAGCCCTGCTGCAAAATATTACAGCAAAAATTGTAATTACATGCCCCTGTTAAACAGGGGCAGAAAAATTGGGTTTTAGGCACTGGTGCTGGTGCCACAACACTGCAACCCCTCACAGATACTCTAGTTGAGTGCAGGAATGAGCCCTGCTGCAAAATATTACAGCAAAAATTGTAATTACACGCCCCTGTTAAACAGGGGCAGAAAATTGGGCTTTAGGCACTGGTGCTGGTGTCCAGAACCAAAAATGTTCTTAGAAGCTATCAACATGAACATTGAGGAGGAATAGGATAGTCACTCAGCATACCAGGATAGTCACTCAGCATCAGCATAGGCAGTCTTCAAGGGATCTCACATTCATAAAAAAATGAATCAGTTACATCAGCATCAGGTGCTTGGTAGCTGGTGATCCAAGACTCATTCATTTTTATGAAGGTGAGCCGATCAACCGAGTCTGTGGACAGGCCTACTCTGTGATCAGTTACAAAGCCTCCAGCAGCACTGAATGTGCGTTCAGATAGAACGCTGGATGCTGAACAGGCCAGTAGCTCAATAGCATACTGTGCATCCTCAAGACTCAGTAACCCAGTGGATTTGCGGTTGGAAAGGTCTCCAAGTCTGATCTTGCCCAAAGGTATTCCTGCACCATGTAAATCAGATGCTGGCGATGGTTGCTGGAACCGATCAGACCTTGGGGCTGCAGACTAAAAAATTGTCTGAACGCATTGGTCAGAAGGCCACCTTCTCCACCGCTCCTTCTGTGACTGACCGAAGCCTCAGCAACATGTTATCCAGGAGGACTAGAAAATTGTAACCTCCCAGGCCCTGCACAAACCTTTCTGCAAGGCCTCCCAAAGATGTTTCATCCTCTGCTCCCTCTGCGAAGGCTGGATAAGTTACGCAACCTTACCCTTGTAATGTGGATCAAGAAGGGTTGCCAGTCAGTACTGATCGCTCTCCTTGATACCACGAATCTGAGGGTCCTTTAACAAGCTTTGCAGGATTAGGGAGGCCATGCAGCGTAGATTTGCTAAGGCATTCGGTCCGGAGTCCTCTGAGTCACTAAGGACGACATGATCAGCAGCCACCTCCTCCCAGCCACGTACAAGTCCATGGGTTTCTGGGGACTGAAAATTATCCCTTGAAGACTGCTGCTGATGCTGAGTGCTAGGCTCCACCTCCATGCTGACACAATCTTCCTCCTCCTCTTCCTGTGTGATAGGCGGGCCTGCAGGAATACTGTCTGGATAAAGGGGGCCTTGAGAGGTAAGGAAGTCCTCCTCTTCCTCCCTCTGTTCTGCCTCAAGTGCCCTGTCCATTATTCCACTCAGCGTGTGCTCCAACAGGAAGAAAAGAGGGACAGTATCACTGATGCATGCACTGTCACTGCTCACCATCCTCGTGGCCTCCTCAAATGGTGACAGGACAGTGCATGCATCCTTGATCATTAGCCACTGGCGTGGCGAAAAAAAGACAACCTCCCCTGACCCTGTCCTGGTGCCATATTCACACAGGTACACATTGATGGCCCTCTGCTGTGTGTGCAGCCGCTGCAGCATTGCCTACATTGAGTTCCACCTGGAGGGCATGTCACAGATGAGGCAGTTCTTGGGCAGGTTGCATTCCTTGTGAAGGTCAGCCAGCTGAGCACTGGCATTTTATGACCAGCAGAAATGCCTTCAGACTTTCCTGGCCTGCCTCAGGAGATCCTGTAAGCTTGGGTACCTGCACAAGAACTGCTGCACCACCAAATTAAAGATGTGAGCCAAACAGGGAACATGGGTCACGTGTCCCTGTCAGTGGGCAGAGAGGAGGTTGGTGCTATTGTCGCAAACCACCATTCCTGGTTGAAGCTGGCGTGGCGTCAACCACCTCTGAACCTGCCCCTGCAGAGCTGCCAGAATCTCTGCCCCAGTGTGGCTCCTGTCCCCTAAGCAGACCAACTCAAGCACCGCATGGCATCTTTTTGCCTGAGTGCTTGCGTAGCCCCTAGAACACCTACTGAGCACCGTTGGTTCTGAGGAAAAATCTGCACAGGAAGAGGCCATAGAGAAAGAAGAAGAGGAGGGGGTGGAGGAGAGAGGTGTGGCAGAATCGCCACTACCAGCATTTTGGAGGCATGGTGGCAGAACAAGTTCCAACATTACTGAACCATGTCCTGCATCCTTTCCAGCTGCCAGCAGGGTTACCCAGTGCACCGTGAAAGAAAGGTAACGTCCCTGTCCATGCCTGCTGGACCATGAGTCAGTGGTAATATGCACCTTACCGCTGACCGCCCTGTCCAACGAGGCCTAGACATTGCCATCCACATGCTGCTAGAGAGCCGGAATGGCCTTCCCATTAAAATAATGGCATTTGGGAACCTGCCACCGAGGTAACACACATTTCACAAATTCTCAAAAGGGGGCAGAGTCTACCAGCTGAAAAGGCAGCAGTTGGAGTGCTAGCAATTTAGCCAAAGTAGCTTTCAGCCGCTGAGCATGTGGATGGCTGGGACCGAATTTCTTTCGATGGTTTAGCAACTTGGGTAGGGTAATTTGCCTGCTGCAATCGGATTTAGGTGTACCACTAGCAAATTGCACGCAAGTGCTTGGGACACCTAATTCTACACCTTCATTCCTCTCAGTGCAGGTCTCTGAGAGGATTGAAGGTATAGTGGGGTTGGAGATCTCAGCTGATGAGGAGCAAGGAGAGGTCTGCCTTGTTCTTTGGTGTGGGTCTTTTAAGTACTGTTGCCAACGGACTGCATGGGAGCTCGAAATATGTCTGGTCAAGCAAGTGGTGCCCAAGCGGCTGCTGTTTTGGCCACGCTTGATACGTTTCAGACATAGGTTGCAAACAGCAAAGGTGCAATCTGCTGCACACGTCTCAAAAAAGGCCCACACCAAAGAACTTTTGAAAAAACGCGTGGAGTCAGCAGCACCCTGCACATGCGGAGCTTTGCAGTGTGATGCAGTCAGTTGGCTGTCCTTAAGCTGGCCCCTGGAGGGCATCCTGCCTCATTGGAGATGTGCCTCCTCCTCTCTTCTATCAGGCACCCACGTAGAGTCAATGACCTTATCATCCCCTCCCTCCTCGCCACTGGAGCAAACCTGGCAATATGCTGCAGCTTGGGGAACATGATTGCCAATTTCTTGTCCTTCTTGGGCACCCCCTCTCTCTGGGCTCATGTTACTGCCTGTATCCTCAACCTGGGTACCATCATCTGAGCCTTCAAAATGCTGTGCAACCTCCTGCAGCATGTACCCAACACTGTGGTTGAACAGTTCGGGGGACTCCTCAGTAGATGATGGTGGGGCTAGGGAAGGAGTGACTGATGCCATTGAGCCAATGGAACAGGCCACTTTGGCAGCTGCATTGGCAGCCAAACTTCTCTAAGCCTGAGTGACAGAGGATGAGGGGGATGAGGACGGCTTTGTGATCCACTCTACCAACTCTTCTGCATGTTGTGGTTCAACATGGCCAGCTGTCAAAAAAAAGGATAAGCATGCCCCATGGCCACGTGCTATCCACGACCAGCACTGTTGCCTGTAGACACAGAGCCTGCTTGCCCTCCTTTAGTGGCCTGTGAGTGTCTGCCTCTCCTTGGTGGCCTTCCAGACATGCTGTAAAATTGGATTAGCAAAACACCGCCTGTAGTTTACTAAAAAAATTACACCAGGAATGGCCTGCAGTCAGGTATAGGCTTGCTTAGACTAGAATGCAGTGGATATATATGTAGGAGGCTGTATATATACATATCTTTATGCACTGCAGATCACTGAATCACCTGCCTGGCTTGCCTGCCTGAAAACTTCTTTGAATACGTACACCAGGAATGGCCTATAGTCAGGTATAGGCTTGGCTAGACTAGAATGCTGTGGATATATATGTAGGAGACATTATATATATTTAATGCACTGCAGATCACTGAATCACCTGCCTGGCTGCCTGAAAGTGTATTTAAAAATGTACACCAGGAATGGCCTGCAGTCAGATATAGGCTTGGCTAGACTAGAATGCAGTGGATATATATATGTAGGAGACTGTATATATATTTTATGCACTGCAGATCACTGAATCACCTGCCTGCCTGCCTGCCTGCCTGAAAGTGTTTTTGAAAACGTACACCAGGAACGACCTGCAGTCAGATATAGGCTTCATTAGACTGGAATACAATGGATATATATATGTTGGAGACTGTATATATATTTAATGCACTGCAGATCACTGAATCACTTGCCTGCCTGAAAGTGTATTTGAAAACGTACACCAGCAATGGCCTGCAGTCATATATAGGCTTGGCTAGACTAGAATGCAGTGGATATATATGTAGGAGACAGTATATATATTTTATGCACTGCAGATCACTGAATAACCTGCCTGGCCAGCCTGCCTGAAAGTGTATTTGAATACGTACACCAGGAATGGCCTGCAGTCAGATCTAGCTACACAGGTTACAGTGTATATATATATTGTTTATTTTACCAAAGATCTTTTATTTCTTTTTTACAAAACAATGGTAAAACAAAACAATGATGTATGATAAGTTGCAACATCAGTTGATGTAATAAAGAACAAACAAGGCCTCAGGAGGCCAAGTAGAAAACATAAAGAGACTGGGATTCATCTAGTGTGATGTGTATAATCAAGATGCAAGCCACCCCAGGGTGGGGACTACACTATCACGTGGTTTGAGACTGGGTTGTTGCTTGCGGTGAAGTACTTTGCTGGAGCCAATATGGGCACAATACACATGCTTATTCCCTTGTGTCAGTTGTAACACTTTCAAATGTGAGTGCAATATTTAAAAAAAAAAAAAACTAGAATTGCCTTTTAAAATATTTTATGCTATGTGAAGCTTTTTCTCTCTTCTATATTGGTTCCATTGAAACAGCAGAGGATCACACTGCAAGGATCATTGCAGAGGATTGCTCCCTGCATAGGGATGGCGCATAGAGCTGGTTTATAATCTTGCCAGCAACGAAAGTCGGTGAGTTATTTTAGATCACTAATGGTGGTGGATCAGATATGGAAAAATAAAGAAAATGTTACAAAGAAAGTTTGAAGAAATATTTGTGTTGTACAGTTATATTTTTGGACTACACTATTGATCACAGATATTGTTAAATCATTTTTTGAGACTTTTTGGATATACATTTTTTTTATTTATTTACATGTGGATATTATACATATATTTTGCACGCTTTTAAAGACTTTGTTGGTTTACAAGATAGGATTTGTACACAAAACCATTTTTGATGTATTTTCAGCATTTTACAACTTTTTCGCACCAACGCAATGGCACTGATATGTGAGAGAACACGGTTTCCCATATCCACAGCTGTTTATATATTTATTATATATTTGAACACAGTGTCTAAAAGTTGCAACACAGTAACCATGCACACGCAAACATTGCAATAGTAGCACTTTATTGAATAAAAATAGAGAAGCAAAAATAAATACAGTAGCTCCATCCTGAACAGCGCTGTCATCCCGTCAATGTATCAAAAAGAGAAGAGATCATTGAGAATATTAATAACCTCTGGGATAGATGGAGGTTACAGGAATTTCCATTTTCTCGCAAGAGCCATACAAGTCACTATTAAGACATGAGTGATGAATGAATCTGAAGCATGAAAGGCCAGGTTTTAGACTCCATAACCAATAGGACTGCTTTCAATGTGGGAATAAAGGAAATATGAGCTAGAGAAGTAGTAAAGTCAGCAAGACCAGAACTTAGTGAGGATCAGGCATTTCCACCAGACATAAAAAAGATGTTCCATTGTGAACACAGTTCTTCCAACAGGTAGGGGAGGAAGGTGGATATAAAATTGCCAACTTGGATGGGGTATAGTACAAATTGTAAAAAAAAATATTTGGATAGGTTCCCAGGGTGTAATACAATGGGATGCTTTTAAGGGCGATGTTAGTGCCAGATGTCATTGTGAAGGGGAGAAAGAGTGATCCATAATATGCGACTAGTACTGTATTAAAGATGTTTTGAGGTGAAATGTAGGTTCACCCAGGAGCTTTTATATTACACCTTTCTTTTGTTGATCTCATTAGTTGCAGGTCCAGTTTTCTCCTGTTCAGGTAGTGCATTGTTTTATCTGTTTTTAAGTGGTTGGTTAATTAGACCTCCACTTTGCTGATTGAGGACCAAGCGGCCACTGTAGCGAGCCGTGCGTCGCTGCCTACTTCCAGGCAAAGGGCGCTCGCATGTGCTCCCTTGCCCAGCTTCTGCTGTGATTGTACACTGTGTGAGCCTGTCAGCAAGTCCTGGCCAATTATTCATGGCCGGGACCTGCTGATCGGCTGTGTTGGTAAACAACACAAAGCTCTATAGGTGGGAACAATCTGTCAGCTTCTAATCTCTGCAAACGGGATGAGAAACTGAGAGCTCAGTTAGTAAAAGCAGCATGCTGTACATACATTACATATAGTTACATATTTAGGCACATATGTTTGGTATTTTTACGTTGATATTGCAAAAAAATTAAAAAAAACAGTAGTGATCAAATACAACCAAAAGAAAGCTCTATTTGTGTGAAAAAAATATATATAAATGGGTAACAAACAGTATTCTCCGATTTGTACTTATAGTACATGCATTTATGCTAGTAAACACATGCAGACTCACGCATGCAAAAAGAGTAAATAAAAATACACATACCCCAAAGTACCTAAGCACATTAACATATACAATGTGTTGCATAATCCAGTGCATTTGTTAAGATACATTAAATGCCATGTGGAACTGCCTGGTCACTGTTACAGGACTCATGTGGAAATCCCCCACAGGAACCCCCCATTTATGGTTCCTGGGCTCTCCTGATCCACTTAGGAGCCCAGAAAACATAACAAGTAATGTCAGAGTGGTGTGCAGAAACAAACTGAGGAACATTCATTTCCAGATATCCTATGCAGAGTGTGATCCCATCGTTCCCTTATGTCCTTTGCAGAGTTCCAATCCAGACTCTTGGCTCTGAGCACATTTGGGTTCAGAGCAATCAAAATCCCAGCTTCAAAGCTGGATAAACTGTGAGTCAAACAAGTGGGTTCACCTAGCTAGAGCTGAGGACAGGAGAGACATGGGTTGTCTAATGCCGTGTACACACGACCGGACTTTTCGTCGGACTGAACCCCGAAGGACTCTTTGACGGAGTTCCGACAGAGTTCCAATGAAAAAGACTTGCCTACACATGATCACACCAAAGTCCGATCGTTTCGAACGTGATGACGTACGACTGGACTAGAATAAGAAAGTTCATAGCCAGTAGCCAATAGCTGCCCTTGCGTCCTTTTTTGTCCGTCGGACTAGCATACAGATGACTGGATTTTTCGATCGGACTCGAGTCCATCTGAAAGATTTGAAACATGTTCTATTTCTAAAATCCGACAGATTTTTCGACAGAAAAGGTCCTATGAAGCCCACACACAATCGAATTGTCCGACGGATTTGTTACGTCGGACCAGTTTGGTCAAAAAGTCTGGTCGTGTGTACACAGCATTATAGGCCCCTGATAACTCCATAAAAATAATGTGTTATCGCATAGGGGGTTTGTTAGCCGCCTTGTGATAGTAGTCACGTTAAGTGAGTAAAGTGTAAAAAATGTCAAATATTATCAAATAAATGAAAAAAACTGAAAAGATTAAAAGCATTCCTGCACTCACATTCTAATGCAAACACACATAGGCTGCACACGTGTATGTGAACTATTCCTTTACCCACTTCATGCTTATCCAACTGTAACAAGTATAATGGCTTTAAATACATTGTAAGATTATTTTTCATACCAATATTATACTGTAGATCATGGTTTATCAAGTTATAATTTTTTTTCAGTATGAGTGAACTGATTACCTGTTCAGGGTTTCACAGTAGACACGCCACTTTGCCTCTCATGAATGGAGTATTTAATTAATCTAGTGCTTGAAAAAATGTGCCAGCAGAGATGCTTACTACAACATCTTGGTGATTGTATTATAGAAATCTTAGCACATCATATTTGCATTGACTAATAATAATAATTCAACCCATTTTAGATTAGAATTGCTATATCTTCATGGACACTAATTAGTTCAGTACCTCATAGGTTTTACTTAATTTAGAACAAATCATCGGAGCTCAATAGCAAAGTTCAAAGGATCAACATTTTATTTTTAATTAGCTGCTAAAATTATTATTATCATTATTAATTTTTAATATTAGCTATGGTGTCCTCTTTGTCACAGACAGGATTTCTATTTGCAATGAAGAAGAAGAATTCTGAAAAGTAATTAAATTGGATTAAGCTACAGTGAGTAAAACCACCGGACTAGTTCTGAATAATTATATTCAGAGTTAAATTTACTATCTTACACACCAAAGATAAGCAAACCTTCTTCAGGCATTTTTGCTAGTGTTTAGTACTATTGGATGCTACTGAAAGAGAAACAAATTGATAGATACCCAGAAAATACCATATTTTATTAATGGTTTTAATTCCTAGTCACTAATGTGATTCCTGTTATTTCTATTAATATTAAAGATCATTGAAACTACTACTCAATATATAAAAGGGACATCGCTGACAAATATACATGGTAACTAAAGGATTCCGTACCCATTCAAAAGTCATTGTATGGACCCTGTTTGTCATTGGTATCCCACCTCCACTTTTTTGCTAAACTCTGGACACTGTAGTTATTAAACACTGCATGTTTTTGATACAGTGTGCAAATTAATCAAAATTATATTTTATGGTATGCCCTGTTTAAATAACCACATCATATCTTATTTAATGAGTGCACATTCCTACTACCTGCAGATTTCTTCATCATAAACGGGTTTATACATGCATCCTTTTTTTTCTTAACAGAAAAGTTTTTTTTATTTTCTGAACACAAAAAAAAACAAGACAGTACATCATAATAAGTATCATACAAAGGATCAAGCTATACATACATCCTTAGATCTCCATAGTATACATGTGTTTGTCCAAAAGTCCAAAAATCTTTTGTGCCACCTTATTTAAAGAAGGCAATCACAGACTGGCTAAATTGGTTAAAGCTGATCTCCAAGCATAAAAACCCTCATTTGCATATATATTTCTCAATAACCTCAAAGGATATAAAGGCACTTTTTTGGCACAAAATGTGTTTGCACGCCCAGATATTACTTTGCAAGTATAGCAATGGCACCATCAGTGAACTGTACATAGCCTGTGCAGAAAGCAGAACTGATGGAGTGGCCCAACAGGCTCCAGCTACTGTATTTATCGGCATATAACACGCACAGGCCTATAACACGCAAATTTATTTTAAGAGGGAAGTTTCTGTTAAAAAACCTTAACTTTTAAATAAGGAAGCAAAATAAGGGTCAGTGCCCATCAGTAGGGATGAGCCGAACACCCCCCTGTTCGGTTCGCACCAGAACATGCGAACAGGAAAAAAGTTTGTTCGAACATGCGAACACCGTTAACCACTTAAGGACCGCCTAACGCCGATTTACGTCGGCAAGGCGGCACGGGCAGGCAAAATCACGTACATGTACGTGATTTGCCTCTCGCGGGTGGGGGGTCCGATCGGACCCCCCCCGGTGCCCGAAGCGGTCCCGTTCTGTTCCCCGGCGATCCGAGATGAGGGGGAGGCCATCCGTTCGTGGCCCCCCCCTCGCGATCGCCGCCGGCCAATGGGAACACTCCTTTGCTGCTGTATGCTAAACAGCAGCAAAGGAAATGATGTCATCTCCCCTCGGCTCGGTATTTTCCGTTCCAGCGCCGAGGGGAGAAGACATCAATGTGAGTGCACAACACACACACACACAGTAGAACATGCCAGGCATACAAAACACCCCCGATCCCCCCCCCGATCGCCCCCCGATCCCCCCCCAATCACCCCCCCCCCCTGTCACAAACTGACACCAGCAGGTTTTTTTTTTTTTTTTTTTTTTTTTTTTCTGATTACTGCATAGTGTCAGTTTGTGACAGTTACAGTGTTGGGACAGTGAGTATTACCCCCCTTTAGGTCTAGGGTACCCCCCTAACCCCCCCTAATAAAGTTTTAACCCCTTGATCACCCCCTGTCACCAGTGTTGCTAAGCGATCATTTTTCTGATCGCTGTATTAGTGTCACTGGTGACGCTAGTTAGTGAGGTAAATATTTAGGTTCGCCGTCAGCGTTTTATAGTGACAGGGACCCCCATATACTATCTAATAAATGTTTTAACCCCTTGATTGCCCCCTAGTTAACCCTTTCACCACTGATCACCGTATAACCGTTACGGGTGACGCTGGTTAGTTCGTTTATTTTTTATAGTGTCAGGGCACCCGCCGTTTATTACCTAATAAAGGTTTAGCCCCCTGATCGCCCGGCGGTGATATGCGTCGCCCCAGGCAGCGTCAGATTAGCGCCAGTACCGCTAACACCCACGCACGCAGCATGCGCCTCCCTTAGTGGTATAGTATCTGATCCGATCAATATCTGATCTGATCAGATCTATACTAGCGTCCCCAGCAGTTTAGGGTTCCCAAAAACACAGTGTTAGCGGGATCAGCCCAGATACCCGCTAGCACCTGCGTTTTGTGCCTCCGCCCAGCCCACCCAAGTGCAGTATCGATCGATCACTGTCACTTACAAAACACTAAACGCATAACTGCAGCGTTCACAGAGTCAGGCCTGATCCCTGCGATCGCTAACAGTTTTTTTGGTAGCATTTTGGTGAACTGGCAAGCAAGCACCAGGCAGCGTCAGGTTAGCGCCAGTACCGCTAACACCCACGCACGCACCGTACACCTCCCTTAGTGGTATAGTATCTGATCGGATCAATATCTGATCCGATCAGATCTATACTAGCGTCCCCAGCAGTTTAGGGTTCCCAAAAACGCAGTGTTAGCGGGATCAGCCCAGATACCTGCTAGCACCTGCGTTGTGCCCCTCCGCCCGGCCCGGCCCACCCAAGTGCAGTATCGATCGATCACTGACACTTACAAGGCACTAAACGCATAACTGCAGCGTTCGCAGAGTCAGGCCTGATCCCTGCGATCGCTAACAGTTTTTCTGGTAGCATTTTGGTGAACTAGCAAGCACCGGCCCCAGGCAGCGTCAGGTTAGCGCCAGTACCACTAACACCCACGCACGCAGCATACGCCTCCTTTAGTGGTATAGTATCTGAACGGATCAATATCTGATCCGATCAGATCAGATCTATACTAGCGTCCCCAGCAGTTTAGGGTTCCCAAAAACGCAGTGTTAGCGGGATCAACCCAGATACCTGCTAGCACCTGCGTTTTGCCCCTCCGCCCGGCCCAGTCCAGCCCACCCAAGTGCAGTATCGATCGATCACTGTCACTTACAAAACACTAAACGCATAACTGCAGCGTTCGCAGAGTCAGGCCTGATCCCTGCGATCGCTAACAGTTTTTTTGGAAGCTTTTTATTGAACTGGCAAGCACCAGCGGCCTAGTACACCCCGGTCGTAGTCAAACCAGCACTGCAGTAACACTTGGTGACGTGGCGAGTCCCATAAGTGCAGTTCAAGCTGGTGAGGTGACAAGCACAAGTAGTGTCCCGCTGCCACCAAGAAGACAAACACAGGCCCGTCGTGCCCATAGTGCCCTTCCTGCTGCATTCGCCAATCCTAATTGGGAACCCACCACTTCTGCAGCGCCCGTACTTCCCCCATTCACATCCCCCAACGAAATGCAGTCGGCTGCATGAGAGGCATTTTTATGTGCTCCCGAGTACCCCTACCCAACGAACCCCCCCAAAAAAGATGTTGTGTCTGCAGCAAACACGGATATAGGCGTGACACCCGCTATTATTGTCCCTTCTGTCCTGACAATCCTGGTCTTTGCATTGGTGAATGTTTTGAACGCTACCATACACTAGTTGAGTATTAGCGTAGGGTACAGCATTGCACAGACTAGGCACACTTTCACAGGGTCTCCCAAGATGCCATCGCATTTTGAGAGACCCGAACCTGGAACCGGTTACAGTTATAAAAGTTAGTTACAAAAAAAGTGTAAAAAAAAAAAAATATATATATAAAATAAAAAAAAATAGTTGTCGTTTTATTGTTCTCTCTCTCTATTCTCTCTCTCTATTGTTCTGCTCTTTTTTTACTGTATTCTATTCTGCAGTGTTTTATTGTTATTGTTATTGTTATTGTTATTATGTTTTATCATGTTTGTTTTTCAGGTATGTAATTATTTATACTTTATTGTTTACTGTGCTTTATTGTTAACCATTTTTTTGTCTTCAGGTACGCCATTCACAACTTTGAGTGGTTATACCAGAATGATGCCTGCAGGTTTAGGTATCATCTTGGTATCATTCTTTTCAGCCAGCGGTCGGCTTTCATGTAAAAGCAATCCTAGCGGCTAATTAGCCTCTAGACTGCCTTTACAAGCCGTGGGAGGGAATGCCCCCCCCCCCCACCGTCTTCCGTGTTTTTCTCTGGCTCTCCTGTCTCAACAGGGAACCTGAGAATGCAGCCGGTGATTCAGCCAGCTGACCATAGAGCTGATCAGAGACAAGAGTGGCTCCAAACATCTCTATGGCCTAAGAAACCGGAAGCTACGAGCATTTTATGACTTAGATTTCGCCGGATGTAAATAGCGCCATTGGGAAATTGGGGAAGCATTTTATCACACCGATCTTGGTGTGGTCAGATGCTTTGAGGGCAGAGGAGAGATCTAGGGTCTAATAGACCCCAATTTTTTCAAAAAAGAGTACCTGTCACTACCTATTGCTATCATAGGGGATATTTACATTCCCCGAGATAACAATAAAAATGATTTAAAAAAAAAAAAAAATGAAAGGAACAGTTTAAAAATAAGATAAAAAAGCAAAAAAATAATAAAGAAAAAAAAAAAAAAAAGCACCCCTGTCGCCCCCTGCTCTTGCGCTAAGGCGAACGCAAGCGGCGGTCTGTCGTCAAACGTAAACAGCAATTGCACCATGCATGTGAGGTATCGCCGCGAAGGTCAGATCGAGGGCAGTAATTTTTGCAGTAGACCTCCTCTGTAGATCTAAAGTGGTAACCTGTAAAGGCTTTTAAAGGCTTTTAAAAATGTATTTATTTTGTTGCCACTGCACGTTTGTGCGCAATTGTAAAGCATGTCATGTTTGGTATCCATGTACTCGGTCTAAGATCATCTTTTTTATTTCATCAAACATTTGGGCAATATAGTGTGTTTTAGTGCATTAAAATTTAAAAAAGTGTGTTTTTTCCCCAAAAAATGCGTTTGAAAAATCGCTGCGCAAATACTGTGTGAAAAAAAAAAATGAAACACCCACCATTTTAATCTGTAGGGCATTTGCTTTAAAAAAATATATAATGTTTGGGGGTTCAAAGTAATTTTCTTGCAAAAAAAAAAAAACTTTTTCATGTAAAAAATAAGTGTCAGAAAGGGCTTTGTCTTCAAGTGGTTAGAAGAGTGGGTGATGTGTGACATAAGCTTCTAAATGTTGTGCATAAAATGCCAGGACAGTTCAAAACCCCCCCAAATGACCCCATTTTGGAAAGTAGACACCCCAAGCTATTTGCTGAGAGGCATGTCGAGTCCATGGAATATTTTATATTGCGACACAAGTTGCGGGAAAGAGACAAATTTTTTTTTTTTTTTTTTTTTTTTGCACAAAGTTGTCACTAAATGATATATTGCTCAAACATGCCATGGGAATATGTGAAATTACACCCCAAAATACATTCTGCTGCTTCTCCTGAGTACGGGGATACCATATGTGTGAGACTTTTTGGGAGCCTAGCCGTGTACGGGACCCCGAAAACCAAGCACCGCCTTCAGGCTTTCTAAGGGGCGTGAATTTTTGATTTCACTCTTCACTGCCTATCACAGTTTCGGAGGCCATGGAATGCCCAGGTGGCACAAAACCCCCCCAAATGACCCCATTTTGGAAAGTAGACACCCCAAGCTATTTGCTGAGAGGTATAGTGAGTATTTTGCAGACCTCACTTTTTGTCACAAAGTTTTGAAATTTGAAAAAAGAAAAAAAAAAAAGTTTTTTCTTGTCTTTCTTCATTTTCAAAAACAAATGAGAGCTGCAAAATACTCACCATGCCTCTCAGCAAATAGCTTGGGGTGTCTACTTTCCAAAATGGGGTCATTTGGGGGGGGTTTGTGCCACCTGGGCATTCCATGGCCTCCGAAACGGTGTTAGGCAGTGAAGAGTGAAATCAAAAATTCACGCCCTTAAAAACGCTGAAGGCGGTGATTGGTTTTCGGGGCCCCGTACGCGGCTAGGCTCCCAAAAAGTCCCACACATGTGGTATCCCCATACTCAGGAGAAGCAGCTAAATGTATTTTGGGGTGCAATTCCACATAGGCCCATGGCCTGTGTGAGCAATATATCATTTAGTGACAACTTTGTGCAAAAAAAAAAAAAAAAAAGTGTCACTTTCCCGCAACTTGTGTCAAAATATAAAATATTCCATGGACTCAATATGCCTCTCAGCAAATAGCTTGGGGTGTCTACTTTCCAAAATGGGGTCATTTGGGGGGGGGTTGTGCCACCTGGGCATTCCATGGCCTCCGAAACTGTGATAGGCAGTGAAGAGTGAAATCAAAAAGTTACACCCTTAGAAATCCTGAAGGCGGTGATTGGTTTTCGGGGTCCCATACGCGGCTAGGCTCCCAAAAAGTCCCACACATGTGGTATCCCCGTACTCAGGAGAAGTAGCTGAATATATTTTGGGGTGCAATTCCACATAGGCCCATGGCCTGTGTGAGCAATATATCATTTAGTGACAACTTTTTGTAAATATTTTTTTTTTTTTTTTGTCATTATTCAATCACTTGGGACAAAAAAAATAAATATTCAATGGGTTCAACATGCCTATCAGCAATTTCCTTGGGGTGTCTACTTTCCAAAATGGGGTCATTTGGGGGGGTTTTGTACTGCCCTGCCATTTTAGCACCTCAAGAAATGACATAGGCAGTCATAAACTAAAAGCTGTGTAAATTCCAGAAAATGTACCCTAGTTTGTAGACGCTATAACTTTTGCGCAAACCAATAAATATACGCTTATTGACATTTTTTTTACCAAAGACATGTGGCCGAATACATTTTGGCCTAAATGTATGACTAAAATTGAGTTTATTGGATTTTTTTTATAACAAAAAGTAGAAAATATCATTTTTTTTCAAAATTTTCGGTCTTTTTCCGTTTATAGCGCAAAAAATAAAAACTGCAGAAGTGATCAAATACCATCAAAAGAAAGCTCTATTTGTGGGAAGAAAAGGACGCAAATTTCGTTTGGGTACAGCATTGCATAACCGCGCAATTAGCAGTTAAAGCGACGCAGTGCCAAATTGGAAAAAGACCTCTGGTCCTTAGGCAGCATAATGGTCCGGGGCTCAAGTGGTTAAAGTCTATGGGACACGAACATGAATAATCAAAAGTGCTAATTTTAAAGGCTTATATGCAAGTTATTGTCATAAAAAGTGTTTGGAGACCTGGGTCCTGCCCCAGAGGACATGGATCAATGCAAAAAAAAGTTTTAAAAATGGCTGTTTTTTCAGGAGCAGTGATTTTAATAATGCTTAAAGTCAAACAATAAAAGTGTAATATCCCTTTAAATTTCATAGCTGGGGGGGTGTCTATAGTATGCCTGTAAAGGGGCGCATGTTTCCCATGTATAGAACAGTCTGACAGCAAAATGACATTTCGAAGGAAAAAACCCATTTAAAACTACTCGCAGCTATTGCATTTCCGACAATACACATAGAAGTTCATTGATAAAAACGGCAGGGGAACCCCGAACCAAAATTAAAAAAAAAAAATGATGTGGGAGTCCCCCTAAATTCCATACCAGGCCCTTCAGGTCTGGTATGGATATTAAGGGGAACCCCGGCCAAAATATAAAAAAAAAAAATGACGTGGGGTTCCCCCTAAATTCCATACCAGACCCTTCAGGTCTGGTATGGATTTTAAGGGGAACCCCGCGCCAAAAAAAAAAAATGGCGTGGGGTCCCCCCAAAAATCCATACCAGACCCTTATCCCAGCATGCAACCTGGCAGGCCGCAGGAAAAGAGGGGGGACGAGAGTGCGGCCCCCCCTTCCTGAACCGTACCAGGCCACATGCCCTCAACATTGGGAGGGTGCTTTGGGGTAGCCCCCAAAACACCTTGTCCCCATGTTGATGAGGACAAGGGCCTCATCCCCACAACCCTGGCCAGTGGTTGTGGGGGTCTGCGGGTGGGGGGCTTATCGCAATCTGGAAGCCCCCTTTAACAAGGGGACCCCCAGATCCCGGCCCCCCCCTGTGTGAAATGATAAGGGGGTACTTACCCCTACCATTTCACTAAAAAACTGTCAAAAATGTTAAAAATGACAAGAGACAGTTTTTGACAATACCTTTATTTAAATGCTTCTTCTTTCTTCTATCTTCCTTCATCTTCTTCTTCTGGTTCTTCCTCCGGCGTTCTCCTCCAGCATCTCCTCCGCGGCGTCTTCTATCTTCTTCTCCTCGGGCCGCTCCGCACCCATGGCATGGGGAGAGGCTCCCGCTCTTCTCTTCATCTTCTTCTCTTCTTCTTTTCTTCTCTTCTTCTCTTCTTCATTTTCTTCTCCGGGCCGCTCTGCACCCATGCTGGCATGGAGGGAGGCTCCCGCTGTGTGATGGCGTCTCCTCGTCTGACGGTTCTTAAATAATGGGGGGCGGGGCCACCCGGTGACCCCAACCCCCTCTGACGCACGGTGACTTGACGGGACTTCCCTGTGACGTCACAGGGAATGCCACAGGAAAGTCCCGTCATGTCCCATGCGTCAGAGGGGGGCGGGGTCATTGGGTGGCCCCGCCCCCGTTATTTAAGAACCGTCAGACGAGGAGACGCCGTCACACAGCGGGAGCCTCCCTCCATGCCAGCATGGATGCGGAGCGGCCCGGAGAAGAAAATGAAGAAGAGAAGAAGAGGAGAAGGAAGAAAAGAAGAAGAAGAAGATGAAGAGAAGAGCGGGAGCCTCCCCCCATGCCATGGGTGCGGAGCGGCCCGAGGAGAAGAAGATAGAAGACGCCGCGGAGGAGATGCTGGACGAGAACGCCGGAGGAAGAACCAGAAGAGCCAGAAGAACCAGAAGAAGAAGATGAAGGAAGATAGAAGAAAGAAGAAGCATTTAAATAAAGGAATTGTCAAAAATTGTCTTTTGTCATTTTTAACATTTTTGACAGTTTTTTAGTGAAATGGTAGGGGTAAGTACCCCCTTACCATTTCACACAGGGGGGGGCGGGATCTGGGGGTCCCCTTGTTAAAGGGGGCTTCCAGATTCCGATAAGCCCCCCGCCCGCAGACCCCCACAACCACCGGCCAGGGTTGTGGGGATGAGGCCCTTGTCCTCATCAACATGGGGACAAGGTGTTTTGGGGGGGCTACCCCAAAGCACCCTCCCAATGTTGAGGGCATGTGGCCTGGTACGGTTCAGGAGGGGGGGCGCACTCTTGTCCCCCCTCTTTTCCTGCAGCCTGCCAGGTTGCGTGCTCGGATAAGGGTCTGGTATGGATTTTTGGGGGGACCCCACGCCGTTTTTTTTTGTTTTTTTTGGCACGGGGTTCCCCTTAAAATCCATACCAGACCTGAAGGGTCTGGTATGGAATTTAGGGGGAACCCCACGTCATTTTTTTTTTTTATTTTGGCCGGGGTTCCCCTTAATATCCGTACCAGACCTGAAGGGCCTGGTATGGAATTTAGGGGGACTCCCACATCATTTTTTTTTTTTAATTTTGGTTCGGGGTTCCCCTGTGGGGAATTCCCATGCCGTTTTTATCAATAAACTTCTATGTGTATTGTCGGCAATGCAATAGCCGCGAGTAGTTTTAAATGGTTTTTTTCCTTCGAAATGTCATTTTGCTGTCAGACTGTTCTATACACGGGAAACATGCGCCCCTTTACAGGCATACTATAGACACCCCCAGCTACGAAATTTAAAGGGATATTACACTTTTATTGTTTGACTTTAAGCATTATTAAAATCACTGCTCCTGAAAAAACGGCCGTTTTTAAAACTTTTTTTTGCATTGATCCATGTCCCCTGGGGCAGGACCCAGGTCCCCAAACACTTTTTATGACAATAACTTGCATATAAGCCTTTAAAATTAGCACTTTTGATTTCTCCCATAGACTTTTAAAGGGTGTTCCGCGGCATTCGAATTTGCCGCAAACACCCCAAATTGTTCGCTGTTCGGCGAACTTGCGAACAGCCAATGTTCGAGTCGAACATGAGTTCGACTCGAACTCGAAGCTCATCCCTACCCATCAGCAGCCTCACCATTGCCATCAATGCAGCCTGATCAATGCCTATCTGCAGCCTCACATGTGCCATCAATGCAGTCTCAGCATTCCACATCAATGCAGCCTCACAAGTGCCATCAATGCAGCAGTTTCACCATTGCCATCAATGCAGCAGCCTCACCATTGCCATTAATGCAGCAGCCTCACCATTGCCATCAATGCAGCAGCCTCACCATTGCCATCAGTGCAGCCTGATCAATGCCCATCTGCAGCCTAGAGGGGACAGGGAGGGGGGCTGGATGAGCGCCGACAGATTACATACAGCGAGAATCTCCTATGATAGACAGAACAGTGGTCCAATGGCGACCCAGGAGATGGGACTTCCTATTACAGAGGCTGCTAAGTAAACAGGAGATTCTCACTGTATGTAATCTGACGGCGCTCGTCCCACCCCCCTCCCTGTCCCCTCTGAGGCAGCTAAAATGGAACGATTGGCGTATAACACGCACACGCTATTTACACCCAATTTTCAGGGTGAAAAAGTGCGTGTTATATGCCAATAAATACAGTAATTGTAAACGATCACCTTGTAAAACAGCCCATTCAGTTTAAAATAGAAATCAAAGGCAAAACATGTTGGTATAGATATAATAATACATTATAAATACCTTGTTTCCCCTTTTTTATAAGTGATCACATTCCCTCTGTTCTCAGCTGCATAATAAAGGCTGGGGGAGGAGAAGTAGCAACACACTGAGCTTCCCAGTGAATGGCTGTGCAGCGGGGGGGGTGTCAGGACAAGTCTGATCATTGGGGGAGAGTACACTAAGTTCCCAGCATTGATCGAGAATTGACCATGGTGTGCTCCCCTGCCTAGTGTGGTCAGTTTTAATAGGAAAGCATAGGCACTGTCAGGAACACCAGTGATTTCACATTAAGGAAGGGTGCCTTTGACCAATCATGGCTCTGGGGGACCAAGTCCACACCCCACACTATATAATGCTGCTTACATAGTGACCATTAGGGATGAGCCGAACACCCCCCGGTTTGGTTTGCACCAGAAGTGAGAGCAGACAAAAAATTTGTGCGTACATGCGAACACCATTAAAGTCTATGGAATGCGAACTTGAAAAATTGAAAGTGCTCATTTTAAAGGCTTATATGCATGTTATTGCCATAAAAAGTGTTTGGGGACCCGGATACTGCCCCAGGGGACATGTATCAATGCAAAAAAAAGTTTTTAAAAACTGAAGTTTTTTTTAGGAGCAGCGATTTTAAGAATGCTTAAAGTGAAACAATAAAAATGAAATATTCCTTTAAATATTGTGCCTGGGGGGTCCCCTTAGTCTGCCTATAAAGTAGGACATTTTTCCCATGTTTAGAAAAGTACTGCAGCAAAATGACATTTCTAAAGGAAAAAATGTCATTTAAAATTGCTCACGGCTGTAATGTATTGCCAGATCCCGGCAATATACATAAAAAATAGTTTAAAAAAACAGTGTGGGTTCCCCTCCTCTCAGTCCATACTAGGCCCATCAGGTCTGGTATGGATATTAAGGTGAACTCCACGCCAATTTTTTTTTTTTAAATGGCGTGGGCGCCCCCCCTGAATCCATACCAGACCCTAAGGGCCTAGTATGGATGGGGGAACCCATGCCGCTTTTTTCCTAATTCTGTCATAGGGCTCCCCTAACCACTTCAATACACTATATTATATATTGTATACTGCACTATATACCATGCACTGTATTATATATACTACACTGAGGGCACTATATTCTCTGAACTGCAGTATATACTCTGAACTGCAGTATATATACTATACGGACTGCACTATATACTCTGCTGAAAAATTGGGCCTTAGGTGTTGGTGGTGGCAGAACACAATAACCCCTCACAGTTACTCTCCTTGGGTGCAGGAACGGTCCCTGCTGTTAAATATTATTTAAAAAATTGTAATTACATGCCCCTGTTAAAACATTGGGTCTTAGATGTTGGTGGTGCCAGAACACTGTAACCCCTCACAGTTACTCATGTTGAGTGCAGGAACAGTCCCTGCTGTTAAATATTATTTCAGAGGCTGCTTGCCCTCTTTTAGTGGCCTGTGAGCTTCTGTCTCTCCTTGGAGGCCTTCCGGACATGATGGGCATTTTTTTTTTAACATCGCACTACACTGTATTATATACTGTGTACACCGCCTGAAGTGTATTTGAAACTGTACACATTGTATTATCTACTGGACACCGCCAAATGCACTATATTTATAGGCTACGCTGAATGCCAGCCTTCCGCATGGTCCCTTCCAAGATGGGTCCTCCCCTGGGTCTTCTCAATTGTTCGGTTTCTTCCCGCAGGACAGACAGTACAGGACCATCCCAGCAGTAGTAGGCCCCAGACAGGCTTCTGGGCCTACTTGCACGGCTGCAGAGTCGCAGCCCTCCAGCCTGGAGGTCCACGAGGTAGAACTGCCCGTCACATACCTTTAGGCCAGGAGGGCCAGCAGGTGAAAGAGAGAGAAAAATGGTGTCTGCCCTTTAAGTACTCACTCCCAGAATGTATAGCAGCGGACCACCTCTGCCGAGTTACCTCTGGGAAAGAAGAGCACTCAATACTTCAGCTTGTTGCTTTTCCAACACTGACCTATGGTGACAACGACACCTATAAGCAACAGTGTGGAACTGCACGCAACACAGCCAATGCTGGAACAGAGGCTAATCTGCCCATAGATTAAATTTGAACTATGCACAGAACAGATGACCCACTAAATTTACATATAAGCGGTAGATTAGAAATCTACCAGCGCTACATCTATATATATATATATATATATATATATATATATATATATATATATATGTATACTATAAAGTTGTGTTTAGCTCAAGTGTAGCACCCGCTAGCGAGAACAGTCCACACAAATTATTCCTTTTCAGGGCTTGTTGGCCCACTTTTATTAAAGAAAATCAAACAAAGTTCCAGAAATGAAAACAAAAGTGGTTTCCCTCGCAGGAACAAATAAAAGGATATTCAGCCTCCTGGCTTACACATGCAACATTGCAAACAACATCCTGAGCCACCTGGCTCTCTTCAGCAGCAGATGCACCACTGCTCAGGCTCCCACACGGAGCTCTCCTGACTACTGTCAGTGACCTCAGACTCGGGTCTCTGGCAGCCTGCACTCCCTGGGTTCTCCAGTGCACACCTGCACTCTTTGGGTTCTCTCTTGCAAGCCTGGACTCCTCGGGAGGGTGGAGCCCAGAACCATGGTCCTGACTCTACTATCAGGCCCACATACACCTTAACAATCAGTGTGCCAGTGAGTCTCAAAACCCGGACCCAGGACTGGGGATTTCATCCTACCTGGATCTCTAAGAAATCCCCGGGCTCCAGGTCCCAAAGTGGACCTTACTAAATAATGAGGAAAAGCCAGATTCCTCTCAAACAAGCAAATATCCTGGAGCCCCTCAACCTGCCTGGTTGAGAATCCTGGACCCATACACTGTTGGGGTACCACACTGCCACAATACATATACTAGTAGACTGTGTAAATATATATATATATATATATCTCAAATATACTGCCTGTACTGACTGAATATATCAAATACACTGCCTGTACTGACTGAATATAGAGTTTACACTGTACATATAGGCTACGCTGAATGCAGAGTATGTGTGTGTATATATATCAAATACACTGCCACTAACTAACCTGCCTGCCTAATCTAGCTCAATCTCTCTATCTCCGTCTCCACTATAACACACTATAAGGGCGTTGTGTAAGCAGCCTTATATAATGTGGGGCATGGACTATGGACTTAGTCCCCCTGAGCCATGATTGGCCAAAGGCAACCTGCAACAGCAATGCACTGCGGTCTTGCAGTGCATTATGGGGCACCAGGGGCGTTGCTAGATCTGCAAAAGATCTGGGGCTAGAGCCCATAGCAGCGATCACCAACTTTTTTGCATGCCTGTGGGGGGGGATTGGGGGGAGACCTAAGCAATTTTTCACGGGCGATGGGTGGTATTGGCGCTTCAATCATCATGGCACCATGGTTGATATGGTGTCAGGGTGATTAAAGTGCATTATTTCTATTGTTACATTCTAATATATAATGAAGTGGTTCAACTCACTATACTGCAGAATCAGTGGGAGCCCTGGGCGTGTCACTTACCACGTCTCCTACCACCATTTGCAGATTGTCACTTGCCACATCTCTTGCCACCATTTGAAGATTGTCACTCGTCACGTCACCTGCCACCATTTGCAGGTTGTCACTTGTGATGTCTCCTGGCTCAATTTGCAGATTGCCACATCTCCTGCCACCATTTGCAGATTGTCACTTGCCACGTCTCCTACTACCATTTGCAGATTGTCACTTGCCACATCTCTTGCCACCATTTTCAGATTGTCACTTGTCACGTCACCTGCCACCATTTGCAGATTGTCACTTGCCATGTCTCCTGGCTCAATTTGCAGATTGCCACATCTCCTGCCACCATTTGCAGATTGTCACTTGCCATGTCTCCTACCACCATTTGCAGATTGTCACTTGCCACATCTCTTGCCACCATTTGCAGATTGTCATTTGCCACGTCACCTGCCACCATCTGCAGACTGTCACTTGCCACCTGATGTGGATTGTAACTTGCCATGCCAGCCAGTGCTACCAAATGTGCATTGACGCTGCATTGGTGGCAGGCTGACAGCACTGGTCCATTTAGTGAGAGCAGGAGAGCGGTGATGCAGGGTGGGCAGTGAGAGATGATGTCATCTCGCTGCTCCCCACTGCACCTCCGACATTGAAGCAAGGGGGTCTGGCTGCAAAGTGGAGCTCCACGATGACAGGAAGCACGTGACCTCCACTCCACCATGCTGTGAGGGTGGAAGAGCGCTGATGTGTGACAGGCAGTGAGAGATGATGTCATCTCTCTGCTGCTCGCTGCACCTCACTCCCAAATTGAAAAGGCCCGGCTGTGAAGAGCGCAGATGTGGAGCAGGCAGAGAGAAATGTCATCTCTGCTCATCCACCCGCTCGCTTCTCTCTTCTTCTCCAGCCTCTCTCATGCAGCCAGCCTTCCCGCCGCAGCAGCCACAACCCGCTGGTTAGGCAGGGACCCTGCAGCAAGAGACTCGGGACTATGGGCATCAGATTCGGGGCTATAGCCCCAATAGCCACCCCCTAGCAACGCCCCTGTGGGGTGCTCGAATTTGCTGCAAACGCCCCATACAATTTGCTGTTCCGTGAACTGGCGAACACCCAATGTTCGAGTCCAACTTATGTTCGACTCAAACTCGAAGCTCATCCCCAGCGGCTGTGTATAGTGTTGCCGTGGACAGAGAGATAGCTTGAGTTGGATTAAGCAGGCAGGTTATTCAGTTAGTGGAAGAGTATTTGATATATATATCTATATATATATATATAGATAGATATCTATATATATATATATATATATATATATATATATATATATATATATATATATAGATATCTATCTATATATATATATACACATAGATATATATCTCTATCTATCTATCTATATACAGTGGGGATGGAAAGTATTCAGACCCCCTTAAAATTTTCACTCTGTCATTTAAGTTCATTTTTTTCCTCATTAATGTACACACAGCACCACATAATGAGAAAAAAAACACAGTATTGTTGACATTTTTGCAGATTTATTCAAAAAGAAAAACTGAAATATCACATGGTCCTAAGTATTCAGACCCTTTGCTCAGTATTTAGTAGAAGCACCCTTTTGATCTAATACAGCCATGAGTCTTTTTGGGAAAGATGCAAGAAGTTTTTCACACCTGGATTTGGGGATGATCTGCCATTCCTCCTTGCAGATCCTCTCCAGTTCTGTCAGGTTGGATGGTAAATGTTGGTGGACAGCTATTTTTAGGTCTCTCCAGAGATGCTTAATTGGGTTTAAGTCAGGGCTCTGGCTGAGCCATTCAAGAACAGTCACAGAGTTGTTGTGAAGCCACTCCTTCTTTATTTCAGCTGTGTGCTTAGGGTCATTGTCTTGTTGGAAGGTAAACCTTCAGCCCAGTCTGAGGTCCTGAGCACTCTGGAGAAGGTTTTCATCCAGGATATCCCTGTACTTGGCTGCATTCATCTTTCCCTCGATTGAAACCAGTCGTCCTGTCCTTGCAGCTAAAAAACACCCCCACAGCATGATGCTCCCACCACCATGCTTCGCTGTTGGGACTGTATTGGACAGGTGATGAGCAGTGCCTGGTTTTCTCCACACATACTGTTTAGAATAAAGGCCAAAAGGTTCTTCTTGGTCTCATCAGACCAGAGAATCTAATTTCTCACCATCTTGGAGTCCTTCAGGTGTTTTTTTTAGCAAACTCCATGCGGGTTTTCATGTGTCTTGCACATGACTGGTGGAGGGCTGCAGTGATGGTTGACTTTCTATAACTTTCTCCAATCTCCCGACTGCAAATCTGGAGCTCAGCCACAGTGACCTTTGGGTTCTTCTTTACCTCTCTCACCAAGGCTCTTCTCCCCCGATAGCTCAGTTTGGCCGGACGGCCAGCTCTAGGAAGGGTTCTTCAGGCAGTTCCTTTCACCTCATGATTGCTCTGACATGCACTGTGAGCTGTAAGGTCTTATATAGACAGGTGTGTGGCTTTCCTAATCAAGTCCAATCAGTATAATCAAACACAGCTGGACTCAAATGAAGGTGTAGAACCATCTCAAGGATGATCAGAAGAAATGGACAGCACCTGAGTTAAATATATGGGTGTCACAGCAAAGGGTCTGAATATTTTGGACCATGTGATATTTCAGTTTTTCTTTTTTAATAAATCTGCAAAAATGTCAACAATTCTGTGTTTTTCTGTCAATATGGGGTGCTGTGTGTACATTAATGAGGAAAAATGATTTTAGCAAATGGCTGCAATATAACAAAGAGTGAAAAATGTAAGGGGGTCTGAATAGTTTCCGTCCTCACTGTGTATATATATATATATATATATATATATATATGTAGAACTAACTCTCCGCAGAGCTGCTGCTTTATACGGGCTTGTTACCTTCACTCTCCTTCCCTCTGTTTCACCGGCACCGGGTCTAGGGTTCCGTTGAGTTTACCTTTGGACGACACACTCACCAACACTTGAGTACGTTTTCAATGCTTTATTAAACCATCAAAGAAGGAAGTAGCAGGAAAGACGTAGAAGGAAAACCGCAGAGGAAAACTCAAAAACCTTTTTAGTAAGATTCTTGACAAATGTCCTTTGGGGTTAGATATTTCAGTAGAATGCACTCCCTTGGTGGGACACACTGCTTGCACGCCTGGATAGGCCTCTCTCACTTGCCTAGCAGCCAGTACGTAGCACGAACAAAAGTCTCTGCCACAGACTTGTTTGGGATGAAACCTGTACGATCCTCTGCCACAGGATGTATTGTTTCTTTTCTTCCGATGAATGTCAGTCACAGTGCTTGAACCTTTAAGGCAAACCCGGCAACACTATGCTGTACAATTACTTTAGGATACGTTCTCCAACCGAGTCACCAGGCCCCTCTCCAGACCAGCACGCTGCATGATCCTTCCATGATGGGTCCTCCCCTGGGATCTCCTCGGTTGTCCTGCTTCTTCACTCTGGATGGACAGCTCAGGAACATTCCTCGGCCGCTGTGGTAGCTTCTGGGCCCACCCCTGTGCCGCAGCGACGTGGGTTTCCAGAACGGAGGACCACAAGATAGCTCTCTAACGCATACCTGTCAGCCAGGAGGGCCAGCAGGTGGATGTAAAACGAACCCCAAAATATGGTGTCTGTCCCATAAATACCCTCGCCCAGAATGCAACTCGGAGGACCACCTCCACTGAGTTGTCTCCGGGACAGAATAGCATCCATGCGCTTAGACACGCTGCCCTTCCAACACCAGCCAGCGGCAACAGCGACACCCATGACTCAGTATGGAAACACATGTAATGTCAGCCAAGCTAAAACAGAGGCAAATCTAACCTTCCTAACGAACAAGTTACTAAATTTACCTATCAGATGGTAGATCTCAAATATACCAGCACTACATATATATATATATTTAATTCCAATATTTTTTATTAGTTTGAAGGAATCAGACTGTACAGGTTGTAAATAATACAGAACATAAACCAAACATAGTGTATATAGTACAGTACGTATAGAGTTTAGTGCATGAATATTCTGCGACATTACATTTCCGATAGTATAGAAAGTTAGTTAGATATCGACCCTTGTGGACCATCTTTAATATAATGATATCGTTGTCAGTTGGAAGTTTGACATGAACATACATACACATCTATTAACGATTCCGGAAGTAAGCTAGTTAAAGGACCAGCATTCCGAATGTGCAGGGTTGGTCGTATTGGTAATAACATTGTTAGGGTAACATAAATAATAATAATTAATTAGTAATTAATTAAATTAAAACAAAACAAACTAAATGCAGCTTTGCCTACTTCAATTGAGTGTAGGTTGCAGGTATTCAAAACGAAAAGAACTTAATCCAGATGGGTGTGTGTGTACAATTTTTTCCATCTATCCCAAGTGGTTAGTGACTTCATATATTGACCCTTGGCTGCTGCAAACATACATTCATAAGTGGCGTGTGTGTTCGTCAATTCTATAATTTCACTGAAGGTGGGGGGTTTAGAATCTTTCCAATGTCTGAGGATTGGTAGCCTAGTACTAAGTAAGATATGTAGAATTATAGTTCTGGTTGCTGCCGGTATGTTTTCTATACCTAATGATAGAACGGCTAGGTCTGCTTTCGGAGTAACTGTAAGTCCTGCTATTGTTGATATTAGTTTAAATATTTTTTGCCATAATTTATGTAAACTTGGGCATTCCCAGATAATATGGTGAAGTGTACCTATTCGTCCGCAATTTCTCCAGCATAGAGGTGAAGCTTGTTTTGCGAATTTAGAAATTCGGTATGGCGTTAAATACCAGTTAAGTGTTAATTTATAGGTTGTCTCCCACAGACTAACGCATTTTGTGGCTGCAATTGTGTTGCGTAATGCTGTTTGCCATTGTTCTTCAGAGTAGGTTTTGCCCAGCTTATGTTCCCATGCTATGATGTTGTCAGTTTTGGTGAACACTAGTTTGTTGTTGAGTAAGTTGTAAAACAAGGATATACCCTTTATGTTAGTGTTAGGATTTGTAAGGTATAGGAATACTCGCCATGGTACTGTAATGGCAATATAGGGGTAACTTTGAAGTAAATGCAATATCTGGATGTAGCTATAGTAGTCGTGATCTTCCAAGTTGTACTTGGTTTGTAAGGTCTCAAATGTTTTAGGAATGGGACCGTTCATAAGGTCCTCTAGGGATGATATGCCCCTAGACATCCATTGTGATATACGTAGGTTTGGTATAACCAGTGTTAAGCTGGATACAGTAATCGGGATACCTTTGGTTGTTTGATTTGTGAATGTGGATGCTATGAATGTCTTCCAAGCTAGTAGAGTAGCAACCATTGTAGGAGATAGGTGTGTTTGAGTGTATGCCTGAAATCTGGAAGAGAGTAATAAGTCAGCTAGGTTTGTCCTAGGCACTTGTGCTGTCTCTAGCTCTGTCCATCTATGGATCTGGTCTGTGACAGAATTGCTGCTAAATAGTAGTCTTTTAGTATGATGTGTCCAATTCCCCCAGCATCCCTAGACCTAGTGAGTTTCATGAATGCACATCTTGCCTTCTTGCCCTGCCAGAGAAATCTGTCGACTTGAGACTGTGCACTAGTAAAGAAGGAATTAGGGACAGGGACTGGGAGCGTTCTAAACAAGTAGAGTAGCTGTGGTAGAACCATCATTTTAAACGCTGCCAGTCTACCTGTCCACGATATCTCCGCTCTGGCAAGATCTGCAAGTTTTCTCTGGAGGGTTCCTAAAAATGTAGTGTAGTTAGCAGCGACTAGATTGTCTAAGTTTGCAGTTAGGGTTATGCCCAGATACTTTATCCCATTGTTATCCCAGGAATAAGGGAATCTTGAACTAAGTTTGTCTTGTATGCCAGGGTCAATACCTATTCCCATTATATAGGATTTGTTCTCGTTTACTTTGTAGTAGGATATTTTATTAAACATATTTAATGCGTTATGTACCAAAGCCAGGGAAGTTTCCACATTGGTCAAGATCATGATTATGTCGTCCGCGAATAGACTTATTTTATGTGTGGACTTATCTATACAGAAGCCTTCGATTTCGGGATGGGAGCGGAAATATATAGCCAGGGGTTCCATGAGTAAATTAAAGATTAATGGGGACAAGGGGCATCCTTGTCTAGTACCATTGGTTATGTTAAAAGGCTTGGATAAAGCTCCCGAAGTAAATACTTGGGCTGAGGGTTTAGAGTATAAAGCCAGGATTGCTGAGAGAATGGTACCAGAAAAACCGAACCTGCACAAGACCTGAGTGAGGTATTGCCAGTGTATGCGGTCGAAGGCCTTCTCTGCATCCAACGCCAACAGCAGAGAAGGCCTCCTGTGCGTCTTAGCTAGATGTATGATATTTAACAGCCTGCGGGTAGCGTCTGACGTTTGACGGCCTTTGGTGAACCCGGTTTGGTCAGGGTGAATGAGGAGGGGGAGTATGTTTAGTAAACGGGATGCAATGAGTTTGGCATATATTTTCAGATCGGTGTTGAGCAATGAGATAGGCCTGAAGTTAGGGGGGGTATTGGGTTCTTTCCCTGGCTTTGGCAGAGTCACAATTATTGCCCTCAACATTTCTGGTGGGAAAGAAGCAGAGGCAGCAGCAGAATTAAAGGTACGTTCCAAATATGGAATTAATAGGTGTTTAAAAGTTTTATAATATTCCCCAGAGAAGCCGTCAGGGCCTGGTGATTTGTTACTGGGGAGTGAATCGATGGTTTTATGTAGTTCATCTGGTTTAAATTTTTGGTTCAAAAATTGTATTTGGTCTTGTGTGAGTGAAGGTATGTCTAAGTGTTGTAGAAACGAGTTAATTGAGTCGATGCTGGGTTGTGTAGTGTTTGTATCGTCTTTTAAGTTGTATAATGTGCTGTAATAGTGACTAAAAGTATCCGCTATGTCCTGAGGATGATAAAGTTTATGTTTAGTGGTAGGATGCAATATATAAGGAATCTTTGATTTGTGTCTAAGGCCTTTCAGTCTATATGCTAAGGTTTTGCCAGCTTTGTTTCCTGTAGCGTAATATGACATTTTGAGTTTTTTTGATGATCTTTCAAAGCCCTCAAGCAGTAGTAATCTGAGGTCATTACGTAATTGTGTAAGTTGCTGGGATACTATGGGGGTCGTGTTTTGTTTGTTCTTAGTTTCGAGCGAAAATATTTTGTCTGTTAATTCTTTTACTCGTTGTTGCTGCTGCCTCTTAGCTCTTGCCCCTAATTGTATAAAAATACCACGCATATATGCCTTATGAGAGTTCCACAGTATAAATTGATCCTGCACTGAGGGCTCATTGACACTAAAGAACTCTTTCAAATGCTGGTTTATAACATTTTTTGAGTCTGGTTGTTGCATTAAATAGGTGTTGGATCTCCACATGTTCGGTACGTTGCAATTTGAGTCATCTTTTATAGATATAGTAATGGACGCGTGGTCAGACCACGTGATGTTATTTATTGTTGTAGATGACGTTTGGGCTAAAGTGTTTCGATCCACAAGAAAAAGGTCGATTCGAGAGTAAACTCTGTGTGGAGAGGAAAAAAAGGTGTAATCCCTTTCGCCAGCGTGCAGGCACCTCCAAGCGTCGTATAGGTCTTGCGCGTGTAATGTGGCCAGGAGAGACATACCCGGGTGTCTAGTGCTAGATGAAGAGTCTAGATTATTATCAGGGATTGTATTGAAGTCTCCGCAAATTATCAATCTTCCTTTTTGGTGGGCCTTGATCTTTCGTAGGAGTTTATGTAGGAAGTGTATTTGGCGTTGGTTGGGCGCATACACGTTGACAATAGTGTATGTGATGGAGTTGAGGTCACATATCAAAATTAGGAAACGACCCCCAGGATCTTTGATAGTTTCATGGGCTGAAAATGCCACTGTGTCCCGAATAGCAGTGAGGACTCCTTTTGTTTTATTTTGGGCATTGGCAGTAAATATGTATGGAAAGTTCCTGTGGGTACAAGAAGGGGTAGCCGTTGTGGAAAAATGCGTCTCCTGCACGCAGATGATGTCAGCTTTGTTGGAAAGAGCCTCTTTCCACATTGACCCCCTCTTAGCGGGGTGGTTTAGGCCCTTTGCATTAATGGATAGAAGTTTTATACCCATAATTGGGGGGTTTGTGTGTTATCTGGAGTAATTTGATAGGTATTCATTTTTGAGGCAATGTTGCTCTCTAGTGGCTTTTTCAGGTATAGCAAGGTATAAGTGCTATATGGCAAAATAGGACTTGTAAAGTACTCACTTTTAGATGGCGAGATGGGTGGTGAGGAGAGTTCCATCTTCGTGGCTTTGTTGAAGT
The DNA here is from genome assembly GCF_042186555.1 of Aquarana catesbeiana. NCBI lineage: Eukaryota > Metazoa > Chordata > Amphibia > Anura > Ranidae > Aquarana > Aquarana catesbeiana. Next base: position 843,498,192 of record NC_133324.1, read on the forward strand.
AAGGCATGCCTTTTGCGATACTTGCACGTGTTCTGTCTGCTGCATTTTCAAAGAGAACAGAAAAAGGAAAAAGGAACAAAAAGAGAGAAACATAAATTGAGAGGCAATATAATCGCCAAACTAGTGTGGGGTCAGCAATTTCAAGGGCCGATCCCAAACCTGAAAACACAAGCGTTAAAGTACAGCTTATCGCTGTTCAGGTGTTTGGGGGAAATAGTTCAAGCCTGAGAGCTCTTAGACAGATTTCCAGGGATTGGTCGGTTATAGGTAACCATCTTAGGTCAAGAGTGTGATTTTGCGTTTTTTGTAGTGACCATTTTCCACGCAGGTTCCACTGATCTGGGAGATTTAGCCGATGTCATCTCCTGTTCTGGAATTATATTCCATTCCTTCAAAAGGGAGAGGCCCTTCTCTAGCGAATTCACTACATGGGTGCGTCCATCTTTAGTGACTGTGAGCTTGGTAGGGTACCCCCATCTATATGTGATGTGGTGATTTCTCAAGGCTTTAGTGATGGTGTTTAGGTTCTTCCTCTTTTGCAAGGTGTATTGAGAAAGATCAGCATAGAACTGAAGATGCTGAAACTGCGCTGGTATTTGATCTTTCTGGCGCATGAACAACATCAATTGTTCTTTGGCGTGATAGAAATGCAGGCGCAGAATCACATCTCTGGGGATATGCTCAGACAGATATGTCGGTTTTGGCAGACGGTGTATTCTGTCGATGGTGATCTCTAAATCTGATAGATCAGGTAGGAGAGATTTAAACAGCGAAGTGGCGTAGGATCTTAAGTCAGCTTGCAGGACTGTTTCAGGGATCCCCCTGATTTTCAAATTGTTCCTCCTATTGCGGTCTTCAATGTCTGCGATTTTATCTTTTAACCAATCTGTGTCTCCCTCTCTTTCCTCATGGGAGTCCACTAAGTCATTGATGGTGACTGCATATTCTCCCATCTTCTGCTCTATATGCTCAACCCGTGTTTCTACAGCTTGAAGGTTAGTGTTGAACTTGTGCATACATTTCATCATATCTGATTGTAGTGAGCTTCTCAGTGATAAAAGCATATCTTTCAACACTGTGTCCATCACTGGCTGATGCATGGTAGGAAAAGTCTCTATGGAGTCAGGGAGCTCACGTGTATCATCCCCTGAGTCCAGGCCCGGGCTTGCTGCACTGAGAGATCCCTCTCCATCCAGCCTAAACTTCGCCTTAGCAGGGCTACCCGTTGGCGGGGAGGGAGAGTATGAATGTGGGCTGCCTGGAGGGAGTCTATTTTGCCTGTGGCTGTTCTGTGTGCTTAGGCCGGCGGGGATGTTTGCTGGGGTTGAGGATGACCCGGCGCCATCTTGCCTACCTTCATGTTGTTTCGCGCTATAGAAGTCCGTCAGGCGCTGTGGCTTCCTTTGTTCTTTTCTTTTTCTGGACATCCTCTCTGCCTTGTCCCAGGGTGGATCGCCAGCTATGGAGCGCAAAAACGGGACCCGATGGCGTGTTTTGAGCCGCTATATCCCTGTGTAACGCCGGAGCTCCGGTCTTATGCTGCCATCTAGCTCAAGCGCAGGCCACGCCCCTCGATAGGTTTATATATATATATATTTATACTCTGGCAGTGTATTAAAATATATATATTGTCAGGGGTTCACTCCAAGTGTAGCGCTTTAAGGACACCACCACTCGCTTTTTTTTACCCAAACGTCTTTTTATTGAATAAAAGGCATAAGTACAGGTACAACATCAGCAGGTAGGTATGTTACCTTTATAGAGACACGACCAGATCACATTAGAAGAATGTAAACAAAAGAATAACATAGTCGATTAATATAGCATTAGTAGCACTATTATGTTGCATCTAAAGCAATTACAATGGTTGTTAGTACAGCGGCTCTGTAGGGAAGGGGGAAGATAGTTCTAGCTATAGGACGTGTGATAGTCAGAATACGTATAATGTTACCATTGGTCCCTACCTTTCCTAATTTGTGCTTATTGCTTATCTAATTTAGTGTATGACACTTTGGGGTCTATAATACATACTGTAGTTGTTTACTCGTACGTGCATGTGTGTGTCCAGCACATCTTGCAGATCTGGTCTAGTCTAGGAATTTAATGGGGGGGGGGGTGAGGTTTAACACAGGGCTATAGGAGAGTGGGTTCGGGTGGTAAGAAAGGACGTGAGAGGTGTGTTATGGTTGTTATTTTTGTGTCTGCATAATTATTTATGTTGGTGTGTGATCGGTTAGGGGGAGTTGAGTGGGTTTATTTTATTGAAGTGCTTATATGTCGTTTGTATGATTGGTTTCTTGTAGTGGTAAGGTGTTTACTGATATTTGAAGCTATGTATACAACCTAGGATCACTTGTATGTAAAGGGTGAGATGTATGGAGGCTCATCGTTTGAAGGTATTCTTTGGATGCTTTAAAGTGGATCCAGCAGGCCCAAAGATTAGAGAATTTGGGTGGGGAGTTTCAGGAAATTGAGATGAGTTCCTCCATTTCTGCAATTCTATTTATTCTATTGCACCAATCAGAGATGGAGGGTACTCTAGGTGTGCCCCACAGTGTGGGGATGCACATTTTAGCTGCATTAACTAGCATCATGGCTAGTGATTTAAAATAGGGTGCATCATTTGATTTGTGGTGATGGAGTAAAAATTGTGCAGGTATGTAGTCCAGAGCGTATGTGGTAATTTTTCCGATTAGCTTGTGTACTTATTTCCAGTAAGCTTGGATAATTGGGCAAGACCACCAAATGTGTAAAAGGTCACCCGGTTCCCATTGACATCTCCAGCATTTGTCTGGGTAGGATGCATCAAATCTGTGTAGGATGGAGGGGGTACGGTACCAATGTCAAATGATTTTGTAATTTGTCTCTTGGATAGAGGCATTTATAGAACCTTTGTGTACACTTCAATATATTTTTTTATTTTTTTCCCAGGAGTTGCTTGTCAGATCTATGTCTAGATCCTTGGCCCATGCCTTACAGGCTATTCCCTCGTCAGCCTGAGTATTATCCCAAAGCATATTGTAAATACTAGAGATGACATATCTTTGTGATGTGTGGCTCATGCATAGGTTTTCAAATTCGGTAAATGCTTTGGATAGGTCTTTTTTGTTTTGAACACTGTTTACATAATGTTTGATTTGCCAGTATTCTAGGAGGCTTAGGTTTGGCGCGGCCCATAGCGTGTTCATGTGATCTCGGGTTATCAGCTTACCTTCCTGTAGGATGTGGTGTATGCGTATGCCTGTATCTGGTTACTTGTTGGATAGTGGTTGAGGTTCCATCCCTAGAGGGAATTGTTAGTTCATTAAGATTGGTGAGAGAGGGTCTGGAACTCTGGAAAGTTTGAATGTTTGGGTGGCTTCAGCAAGGCACTCCAATGTGGGACCTATGGTGGGGTGTTCCGGATTTTTGGTAGCAGGTTGCGCCGAATCCATGGGGTCCCGCTGATGGTGTGTAAGGAAAATTTAGTGAACTTGCTATTTATTAAACCTGGATCCTGGCAAGGTACCACCCAGCTACATATCTTCTCCCCCTGTTTCAACCCCGGAGGGGGCGTAACACACCATCCCTATTCTCTTCCACATGGCACCTCTGTGTCAGCTCTTACCCACAAGGGCCAAAACCAGACTTATCAGGTGATCCTGATAAGTCTGCTACACTGGCTTGGGTACTTCAAAGACACCCCTGTGTCTTTTTACGGGTGCCCTTCCAAAAGCGCCATCTGCCCATTTTCCTTGGGGCCACCCTTTTAAATACTTTAGCACTAAATGTGGGTTCTTTTATTTGGGAATCAAACACTTTTACTGACACCTTATCAAGCTTTGGGTTTTTTCCCTCCTGAACCTGTTGGGGGCCTCCATCTACCTCTGCTGTGCCTGTCATATCATTACACATCTCAGCACATTTATCTGGGTTATCAGCAACCATTTCAACTTGACCCTCTGGTCTACCAATATTTACATTGTCACCCAAGGTAACATCAGCATTTACCAGTGCCTTGCATTTTTCCTCAATTTCAGAAATATCCACACATATTTCAGGACTAATTTCCCCAGTGTCATGCAAGGCAGTGTCTGGAGGGGAATCACACAAACTTGAGTGGTTGTTTCCCATGGCAACATCACTAACCACAAACTCCACTGGCACATGATCCTCTTCCAGCAACTGTCCTGATACCTGATCATCATTATATACACCTGTGCCCTCTAGCACTTCCATTAACACATTTGACATAATCTTGTTAATTACCACATCATCATATCCTTGGTGCGTTGTGGGCACAACCTCTGCTATGTGCTCACTTGGCCCTTCAGTCTTGTGCAGGATACCATCTGCAACAGCAGCAAGTGAGCCCTTGTCCAAAAACTGCTCTGCAGTCCCTGCAGTTACAAACCGAGATCTCTTTTTTTAAAGCCAACAGGCTTGTTGCCCATCTGCCCCAATCTACTTTCTCTGTGCTCCCAGCAGAGGTACTATGCAGTACCACTCCAACTACCCCAGGAGACACAGGACAGAGTGGCTCAGCAGCATCTAAAAGACTTTTCTTGTCAGTATTATACTTCTCAACAACATTATCAGAAATACTTTGCTCATTAGCATTCCTGACTTCCATAGTTGCTAGGGGCAATGGCATCCATCTCTTAGTGGTCACCCCTGTCCTAGCTGACTGCAATACCACACTTTCACCATTGTGCATTGACAATGCTTTATTAGCTTTATATGATCCTGCTGTTTCAGCAGCTTGCATTAACCCCTTATTTAACACATCATTTTTAATCTCCTCATTAAGCAACACATTATTGGTTTTAAATGTAACACTTGCCTCCCCACTGAATAGGGCACTGCAGCAAGGCAAATCATTTTTAGCAAAACCAGTGGATCTCCCATTTGGAGTCACTTCCACTCCTGTGTGTGCAGTCACATAGTCAGTCTGTCGCTCTTTCCAGGCACTCAGATCAGGCTTCCAAACTGCAGAAACTGACCTTTGGCTGGTCATATGCCTTTGCATTGACAGCGGGCACTTGGAAACAACGTGCTCCCACTCAATGCACCGCAGACAGCGCACTTGGCTCCATGCCTTGTTAGGGCTTCTTACACTGCATCTGCTTTTAGGCCTCTGCACCTCAGTAACTGGTCTCCTACAATCAACATTGCTAGGGGCAACAGCAGCCCTCCTAGGCAAAACAGACTCTTGGGTATCCCAGCCCTCTTTGTGGGAATAGTGAGCCACCTCTTCATAGGAGCCCCATCATCCAGATGAGTTTTCTTGGTCATCCCAGCCCTCTTTGTGGGAACAGTCAGCCCTCTTTGTGGGAGCAGTGAACTCCTCATAGCAGCCCCACCATCCAGATGACACTTCATCTCTGGTTGCCATGGGAGACCGCACTCTTGGCTGTAATGGTTCCTCTTGAGCCCACCAGCCATGACTCTCAACAGCATCACTCCTTGCTTCTTTTAGGAGCTTAGACCACCCCATATTCACAGCCACTTCAACTTTGCACAAACCAGCAAAACAAAAATTAGAACACTGTCTCTTTAAAGCACATTGCTTTTCTCTTGCAGGTTCACACAGATTGTGCAGTCTCAAGAACTAACACACACAGTTCATATAAACAGATGAACTTGCAGGGATCTCGGATTGTGCCTCAAAGCACTTCTCCGCCAACTGTCAGGGGTTCACTCCAAGTGTAGGACACCACCACTCGCTTTTATCCATTTATCCAGGGCTGGTTTTGAGCACTTTTATTTAAAAGAAAGTTAAAAACAAACACAGAAGATTCCCTCGCAGGGGTATTCAGTATTTCAGTCCTGCTACCAATTACCAAAGTAAACAATTTTCAGCCCTCCTGGCTTGTAAACTTAGCTCTTCAGCTCAGACCTTACACTTTAGGGCCTTGGTCTGTCTCCCACAGACCGGACGCTCAGCACCTCCGTGCGTACAGCAAGTAGCCTCATGCGACACTGGCTCCCACCTCTCTCTCCCACATGAAGCCCTACTGACTCCCATGCCCAGACCTCCTGTCTGCAGGGTGGGGTCATCTTCAACTGGGAGCCTAGAGCCTTGGTCTGGTGATTACTTAAAGCCCATAACACAGCTGACTCATTAGTGAACTTGCTGTTTATTAGGCCTGGATCCTGTCAAGGTATTGCCCTGCTACAATATATATATATATATATATATATATATATATATATATATATATATATATATATATATATAAAGATAGATAGATAGATAGATACACATACACTCCATTTGGTGGTATATACAAGGTACATAGGTACCGCTCTGCTACGATAGATAGATAGATAGATAGATAGATAGATAGATAGATAGATAGATAGATAGATAGATAGATAGATAGATAGATAGATAGATAGATAGAGATATATATCTATGTGTATATATATATATATATATAGATAGATATCTATATATATAGATCTAGATCTATATATATAGATATCTATCTATATATATATATAGATGTATATATCAAATACTCTTCCACTAACTGAATAACCTGCCTGCTTAATCCAACTCAAGCTATCTCTCTGTCCACGGCAACACTATACACAGCCGCTGGGGATGAGCTTTGAGTTTGAGTCGAACATAAGTTGGACTCGAACATCGGGTGTTCGCCAGTTCACCGAACAGCAAATTTTATGGGGCGTTTGCAGCAAATTCGAGCACCCCACAGGGGCGTTGCTAGGGGGTGGCTATTGGGGCTATAGCCCCGGATCTGATGCCCATAGTCCCGAGTCTCTTGCTGCAGGGTCCCTGCCTAGATATACACACACATACACTCCATTCGGTGGTATATACTTTCTAATACACTTCAGGCAGTGTGTACAGTTTCTAATACACTTCTGGTAGTGTATACAGTATCTAATACAGTGTGTACAGTTTCTGCTACACTTCTGGTGGTTACACAGTATACAATACAGTGCATTCATTGTACAGTTTCTAATACTGTGCAGGTGGTGTACACAGTATCTAATACAGTGGGTACAGTTTCTAATTCACTTCAGGCGGCGTACTCAGTGTTTAATACAGTGTATACAATTTTTACTACACTTGTGGTGGTGTACACAGTATACAATACAGTGCAGCCATTGTACAGTTTCTAATAAAGTGCAGGTGGTGTACACAGTATCCAATACAGTATGTACAGTTTCTAATACACTTCTGGTGGTGTACACAATATACAATACAGTGTAGCCTATATATACAGTGCATTCAGTGGTGTATAGTTTCTAATACACATCAGGTGGTGTACACAGTATATAATACAGTGTAGTGTGGTGTTGCAAAACAAAAAAATACACCATGTCCAGAAGACCACAAGGAGAGGCAGACAATCACAGGCCACTAAAAGAGGGCAAGCAGCCTCTGTGCCTACAGTCAACAGTGGTGGTCGTGGACATGGTGCATCCTCTGCAGGTGGCCATGGGGCATACGTGTCCTTTTTTTCTGCTGCTGGCCATGTTATTGAGCCACAACATGCTGAAGAGTTGGTGGAGTGGATAACAAAGCCGCCCTCATCCTCCTCATCCTCTGTCACCCAGGCTAGAGTAGCTTGCCTTCCAACGCAGCTGCCAAAGCAGCCTATTCCACCGGCTCCTTGTCATCAGTCCCTCATTCCGTATCCCCATCATCATGCACGGAGGAGTCCCCAGAATTATTTGACCACAGTGTCGGTTACATGCTGCTGGAGGATGCACAGCAATTTGAAGGCTCCGATGTTGGTTCCTGGGTCGAGGAAGGGAGTAACATGAGCCTAGAGAGAGACGGTGCCACAGAAGGACAAGAAGCTGATGGTCATGTTCCCCAAGCTGCAGCATACTGCCAAGTTTGCTTCAGTGACGAGGAGGGAGGGGATGATGAGGTCATTGACTGTACATGGGTGCCTGAGAGAAGAAAGGAAGAAAGTGAGAAGGAGGATGCACAACTCCAACAAGGCAGGATGTCTTCTAGGGGGCAGCTTAAGGTCAGCCACCCTATTGCATCACACTGCAGAGCTCCCCAGGTGTAGGTCACTGCTGATTTCCCGCTGACTTATAAAAGTTCCTTGGTGTGGGCCTTTTTCGACACATGTGCAGCAGAATACACCATTGTTGTTTACAACCTATGAAGCAGATCAAGCGTGGCCACAACAGCAGCTGCTTGTGTCAACCACAAGCTTGACCAAACATATGACAACCTGCCATGCAGTCCATTGGCAATAGCACTTGAAAGACCCACATCATAGAAAAAGACTTCTCCGTGCTCCTCATCTGGGATCTCCAACCCTACTATACCTCCAGTCCTCTCAAAAACCTGCACTGAGAGGAATGAAGGTATAGCAATAGGTGTCCAAAGTACTTGCAGATAATCTGCTATCAGGACACTACAATTGGTTTTAGCAGGCAAATTTTCTTACCCCAGTTGCTGAACCGTAAAAAGAAATTTGGTCCCAGCCATCCACATGCTCAGCGTCTAAATGCTAGCTTGGCCAAATTGCTAGCACTGCAACTGCTGCTTTTTCAGCTGGTAGACGCTGCTCTCTTTCGTGAATTTGTGGAATGTGCTATTCCACAGTGGCAGATTACAAAATGCCATTTATTTTCACGGAAGGCCATTCCGGCTCTCTACCTGCATGTGGAAGGCAATGTTTTGGCCTTGTTGGACAGGGAGGTCAGCAGTAAGGTTCATATTACCGCTGACTCATGGTCCAGCAGGCATGGGCAGGGACTTTACCTTTCCTTCACGGCGCACTGGGTAGCTGGCAGCTGGGAAGGATGCAGGACAAGGTTCAGTGTTGTTGTAGCTTGTTCCATCACCACGCCTTCAAAAAGCTAGTGGTGATTCTGTCACAGTCTCTCCTCCACCCCTCAACTTCTTTTTCCTCTATGGCCTCTTCTGCAGATTTGTCTCCTGAACCAGTAGTGCTCCATAAGCGTTCAAGGGGCTATGCAAGCAGTCAGGCTAAAAGATGCCATGCGGTGCCTAGGGGACAGGAGCCACACTGGGGCAGAGATTCTCTCAGCTCTGCAGGGGCAGGCTCAGAGGTGGTTGACGCCATGCCAACTTCAGCCAGAAATGGTTGTATGCAACAATGGCACCAACCTTCTCTCCACCCTCTGACAGGGACACTTGACCCATGTTCCTTATTTGGCACATGTCCTGAATTTGGTGGTGCAGCAGTTCTTGACCAGGTACCCAGGCTTACAAGATCTTCTGAGGCAGGCCAGAAATGTCTGTGGTTATTTCCGCCGGTCATACAATGCCAGTGCTCGGCTGGCTGACATTCAAAGGGAATGCATCCTGCCCACCAACCGACTCATTTGTGACATGCCCACCAGGTGGAACTCAATGTTGGCAATGCTGCAGTGGCTGCACACAGCAGAGGGCCATCAATGAGTTTCTGTGCGATTATGGCACCAAGACAGGGTCAGGGGAGCTTGGCTTCTTTTCGCCACGCCAGTGGCTACTGATCAAGGATGCATGCACTGTCCTGTCACCATTTGAGGAGGCCAAAAGGATGGTGCGCAATGACAATGCATGCATCAATGACACTGTCCCTCTAGTCTTGCTTCTGAAGCACACGCTTTGTGGAATCATAGACAGGGCACTTGAGGCAGAACAGCGGGAGGAAGAGGAGGACTTCCTTTCCTCTCAAGGCCCCCTTTATCCAGATAGCATTCCTGCAGGCCCGCCAAACACACAGAATGAAGAGGAGGGGGAGGATTGTGTCAACATGGATGTAGAGGATAACACTCAGCAGCTGTCTTCAAGGGATGGTTTTCAGTCCCCAGAAACCCAATGAGTTGTACGTGGCTGGGAGTAGGTAGTTACGGATAATGTGATCCTTAGTGACCCAGATGACTCAGAATCTAATGCCTCTGCAAACTGCATGGCCTCCCTGATTCTGCAAAGCCTGCTAAGGACCCGAGGATTTGTGGTATCAAGGAGAAGGATCATTACTGGCTGGCAACCCTTCTTGATCCATGTTACAAGGGTAAAGTTGCAGAACTCATCCTTCCTTTGCAAAGGGAGCAGAGGATGAATCATCTTCACGAGGCCTTGAAGAAAGGTTTGTGTAATATTCCAGACCCTGGGAGGTTACCATTCCCTGGTGCTGCACACTGTGTTACTGAGGCTTCGTTTAGTCAGAGGAAGAGCGGTGGAGAAGGTGGCCGGCTGACCGATGCCTTTAAACAATTTTTCATTCCTCAGCGTCAAGGTCTGAGCAGTTCAAGAAACCATCACCAGCATCTGCATTATATGGTGTAGGAATGTCTAGGGGCATAAGCAGACTTGGAGACCTTTCCAACAGAGCATCCACTGGGTTACTGGGTCTTGAGGATGGACCACTGGCCAGAACTTGTTTAATATGCAATCTAGCTACTGGCCTGTCTTGCATTCAAAGTGCATTCTGAACGCACATTGAGTGCTGCTGGAGGGTTTGTAACAGATCAAAGAGTGCGCCTGTCAACAGACTCTGTTGATAGGCTCACATTTATAAAAATGAATCAGTCCTGGATCAGCAGCTATAAAGCACCCGATGTTGATGTAACTGATTGAATTTGCTATGGATCTGGAATCACTTGAAGTCTGTTTATGCTGCCTATCCCATTCCTCCTGAATCTTAATGATACTAGCTTCCAACAATATTTTTGGTTTAGGGCACCACCCAAGGCCCAATTTTTCTGTCCCTGTTTAACGGGGGCATGTTATTAGAATTTTCGATAGAATATTTCACAGCAAAGCCAGTTCCTGCACTCAACAAGAGTATCTGTGAGGGGTTACAGTGTTCTGGCACCACCACCACCACCCAAGGCCCAATTTTTCTGCCCCTGTTTAACAGGGGCATGTAATTACATTTTTTGATATAATATTTCACAGCAGGGCCTATTCCTGCACCTAACAAGAGTAACTATGAGGGCTTACAGTGTTCTGGCACCACCAAAACAAAGGTCTATTTTTTCTGCCCCTGTTTTACAGGGGCATGTAATTGCAATTTTTTAATTAATAGTTAAGCAATGTTTGCAATTTTTACAATTTTTAAAATTTTTAATGCAATAATTCACAGCTGGGCCTGTTCCTGCGTCCAACAAGAGTAAGGCTACTTTCACACTGCGGCGCTTTACAGGCGCTATAGCACTAAAAATAGCACCTGTAAAGGCCTGTAAAGCGCCTCTTCTGTCACTCCAGTGTGAAAGCCCGAGGGCTTTCACACTGGAGCGGTGCACTGGCAAGACGCTAAAAAAAGTCCTGCAAGCAGCATCTTTGCATCGCTTTAGGAGCGGTGTATACACGCTCCTCTCAAGGCCACCTTTATCCAGAGACTATTATTCCTGCAGGCCCACCATTCACACAGGGAGAAGAAGAGGAGGAGGATTGTGTCAGCATGGAGGTGGAGGATAACACTCAGCATCAGCAGCAGTCTTTAAGGGATCGTTTGCAGTCCCCAGAAACCCATGGAGTTGTACATGGCTGGGAGGAGGTGGTTGAGGATCATGTGATCCTTAGTGACCCAGAGGACTCAGGATCGAATGCCTCTGCAAACTTATGCTGCATGGCCTCCCTGATCCTGCAAAACCTGCAAAAGGTCCCTAGTAGGGATGAGCTTCGTGTTCGAGTCGAACCCATGTTCGACTCGAACATCGGCTGTTCGATCGTTCGCCGAATTGCGAACGTTATGGGCCGTTCGCGCTAAATTCGTGTGGCGCGTCACGGCCCATAATTCACTGCGGCATCGCAGTGCATTGCTGGCTGATGATTGGCCAAGCATGCACTATGACCCGCATGCTTGGCCAATCACAGCGCCGTCAGTAGAGAGAGCTGTAATTGGCCAAAGCCAGGGTGGCTTTGGCCAATTATGGCTCAGGGGATTTAGTACACACCCCACACTATATAAGGCCGCCTGCACGGCGGCCCTGTGTAGTGTGTGTTCCGGTGTGCTGAGAGATAGAGAGAGAGAGAGACAGTGTCATTTGATTTGAGTTAGATAGATTAGGCAGAACAGTCAGTCAGTTAGCTGCACTTACAGTGTATTGTGTATATATATGCATCCCAGGTGTTGCATATATATATATACACTGTATTCAGTTTAGCTAGATCCGTTCCTGTTATCTTCTATCTAGACTATTTACATTTAATGCAGTGCGTCCTGCTCACAGTGTTCAGCTAGATCCGTTCCTGCTATTTACATTTAGTGCAGTGCGTCCTGCTCACAGTGTTCAGCTAGATCCGTTCCTGTTATCTTCTAGACTATTTACATTTAGTGCAGTGCGTCCTGCTCACAGTGTTCAGCTAGATCCGTTCCTGCAATTTACATTTAGTGCAGTGCGTCCTGCTCACAGTGTTCAGCTAGATCCGTTCCTGCTATTTACATTTAGTGCAGTGCGTCCTGCTCACAGTGTTCAGCTAGATCCGTTCCTGCTATTTACATTTAGTGCAGTGCGTCCTGCTCACAGTGTTCAGCTAGATCCGTTCCTGCTATTTACATTTAGTGCAGTGCGTCCTGCTCACAGTGTTCAGCTAGATCCGTTCCTGTTATCTTCTAGACTATTTACATTTAGTGCAGTGCGTCCTGCTCACAGTGTTCAGCTAGATCCGTTCCTGTTATCTTCTAGACTATTTACATTTAGTGCAGTGCGTCCTGCTCACAGTGTTCAGCTAGATCCGTTCCTGTTATCTTCTAGACTATTTACATTTAGTGCAGTGCGTCCTGCTCACAGTGTTCAGCTAGATCCGTTCCTGTTATCTTCTAGACTATTTACATTTAGTGCAGTGCGTCCTGCTCACAGTGTTCAGCTAGATCCGTTCCTGTTAAATTCCTACTGACAGGCAGGCTTGTCTGGTTACAGTATATAAAGCTACCTGAAGAAAATTACAGGTGTTCTATTTGATCCTATTAGTACCACGGTCAGGCAGCTAGACTATTTACATTTAGTACAGTGCGTCCTGCTCACAGTGTTCAGCTAGATCCGTTCCTGTTATCTTCCTACTGACAGGCAGGCTTGTCTGGTTACAGTATATAAAGCTACCTGAAGAAAATTACAGGTGTTCTATTTGATCCTATTAGTACCACGGTCAGGCAGCTAGACTATTTACATTTAGTACAGTGCGTCCTGCTCACAGTGTACAGCTAGATCCGTTCCTGTTATCTTCCTACTGACAGGCAGGCTTGTCTGGTTACAGTATATAAAGCTACCTGAAGAAAATTACAGGTGTTCTATTTGATCCTATTAGTACCACGGTCAGGCAGCTAGACTATTTACATTTAGTACAGTGCGTCCTGCTCACAGTGTTCAGCTAGATCCGTTCCTGTTATCTTCCTACTGACAGGCAGGCTTGTCTGGTTACAGTATATAAAGCTACCTGAAGAAAATTACAGGTGTTCTATTTGATCCTATTAGTACCACGGTCAGGCAGCTAGACTATTTACATTTAGTACAGTGCGTCCTGCTCACAGTGTTCAGCTAGATCCGTTCCTGTTATCTTCCTACTGACAGGCAGGCTTGTCTGGTTACAGTATATAAAGCTACCTGAAGAAAATTACAGGTGTTCTATTTGATCCTATTAGTACCACGGTCAGGCAGCTAGACTATTTACATTTAGTACAGTGCGTCCTGCTCACAGTGTACAGCTAGATCCGTTCCTGTTATCTTCCTACTGACAGGCAGGCTTGTCTGGTTACAGTATATAAAGCTACCTGAAGAAAATTACAGGTGTTCTATTTGATCCTATTAGTACCACGGTCAGGCAGCTAGACTATTTACATTTAGTACAGTGCGTCCTGCTCACAGTGTTCAGCTAGATCCGTTCCTGTTATCTTCCTACTGACAGGCAGGCTTGTCTGGTTACAGTATATAAAGCTACTTGAAGAAAATTACAGGTGTTCTATCCCAGCTTAGTGCAGCTACAGGCCATTAGTATGTCTGGAAGGCCAAGAAGGAGAGGCAGACAGTCACAAGCCAATAAGAGAGGGCAAGCAGGCTCTGTGTCTAGTGCTGGTCGTGGAGACGGTGCATCCTCATCAGCACGTGGCCATGGGACACGCTTGGCCTTTTTTTCGGCAGCTGGCCGCGTTGAGCCGCAACATGCGGAAGACTTGGTCGAGTGGATGACCAAGCCGTCCTCATCCTCCTCATCCTCTCTCACCCATGCCCAGGGTGCTTTGTCTGGCAAAGCAGCGGCTTCTTCCCTCAGCTCAATGTCATCAGTGACTCCTTCCCTAGCTCCACCATGTCCTCATGAGGATTCCCTCGAACTGTTTGACCACAGTGTTGGGTACATGCTCCAGGAGGATGCCCAGCGTTTGGAAGGCTCTGATGACGATACTGAGCTCGATGAAGGCAGTAACATGAGCGCGGACAGAGGGGGTGCCCAAGAAGGACAGCAATCTGGCAGTCATGCTCCCCCTGCTGCAGCATACTGCCAGGTTTGCTCCAGTGATGAGGAGGGAGGGGATGATGAGGTCACTGACTCAACGTGGGTGCCTGATAGGAGAGAGGAGGAGGAGGAGGAGGAGGAGGAGGAGGAGGAGGCGGCAGCACATCACCAACGAGGCAGGATGCCCTCCAGGGGCCAGCCTAAGGGCAGCACCTTGACTGCATCACACCCCAAAGCTCCACATGTGCAGGGCGCTGCAGTCTCTGCGCGTTATTCAAAAAGTTCTTTGGTGTGGGCCTTTTTTGAGACGAGTGCATCAGATCGCACCGCTGCTATTTGCAACATATGTCTCAAGCGTATCTCGCGTGGCCAAAACATCTCCCGCTTGGGTACCACATGCTTGACCAGACATATGTTGACCTGCCATGCAGTTCGTTGGCAAGCGTATCTAAAAGACCCACACCAAAGAACAAAGAGGATCTCTCCTTGCTCCTCATCAGCTGAGATTTCCAACCCCACTAGACCTTCAGTCCTCTCTGAGACCTGCAGTGAGAGGAATGAAGGTGTAGAATTAGGTGTGTCACAGCCAAGTACTTGTGGGCAATCTGCTTTTGGTACACCGACGTCAGATTGTACCAGGCAAATTTCCCTGCCCCAGCTGCTGCACCGCCGAAAGAAGTTTGCTCCCAGCCATCCACATGCCCAGCGGTTGAATGCTAGCTTGGCAAAATTGCTAGCACTTCAACTGCTGCCTTTTCAGTTGGTAGACTCTGCCCCCTTCCGTGAGTTTGTGGAATGTGCGGTTCCTCAGTGGCAGGTACCCAAACGCCACTTTTTCTCACGGAAGGCGATTCCGGCTCTCTACCGGCATGTGGAAGGCAATGTCCATGCCTCGCTGGACAGGGCGGTCAGCGGTAAGGTGCATATTACCGCTGACTCATGGTCCAGCAGGCATGGACAGGGACGTTACCTAAGTTTCACGGCGCATTGGGTGACTCTGCTGGCAGCTGGGAAGGATGCAGGACAAGGTGCAGTAGTGTTGGAGGTTGTTCCGCCACCACGCCTCCAAAATGCTGATTGTGACACACCTCTCTCCTCCACCCCCTCCTCTTCTTCTTCCTCCATGGCCTCTTCCTCGGAACCAGCGGTGCTCCGTAGGCGTTCAAGGGGCTACGCAAGTACGCAGGCCAAAAGATGCCATGCGGTGCTTGAGCTGGTGTGCTTGGGGGACAGGAGCCACACTGGGGCAGAGGTTCTGTCAGCTCTGCAGGGGCAGGTTCAGAGGTGGTTGACGCCACGCCAACTTAAGGCAGGAATGGTGGTTTGCGACAATGGCACCAACCTCCTCTCTGCCCTCCGACAGGGACAAATGACCCATGTGCCCTGTTTGGCTCACGTCCTTAACTTGGTGGTGCAGCGGTTCTTGGGCAGGTACCCGGGCTTACAGGATGTCCTGAGGCAGGCCAGGAAAGTCTGTGTGCATTTCCGCCGGTCATATAATGCCAGTGCTCGGCTGACGGACCTCCAAAAGGAGTTTAACCTGCCCAAGAACCGCCTAATCTGTGACATGCCCACCAGGTGGAACTCAACGTTGGCCATGCTGCAGCGGCTGCACACGCAGCAGAGGGCCATCAATGAGTACCTGTGCGACTATGGCACCAGGACAGGGTCAGGGGAGCTTGGTTTTTTTTTCCCCACGCCAGTGGGCCATGATCAGGGATGCATGCACTGTCCTGTCACCATTCGAGGAGGCCACAAGGATGGTGAGCAGTGACAGTGCATGCATCAGTGACACTGTCCCCCTTGTCCACCTGTTGGAGCACACGCTGCGTGGAATAATGGACAGGGCACTTGAGGCAGAACAGAGGCAAGAAGAGGAGGACTTCCTTAGCTCTCAAGGCCCCCTTTATCCAGACAGTGTTCCTGCGTGCCCGCCGATCACACAGGAAGAGGACGAGGAGGAAGAGGAGGAGGAGGAAGATTGTGTCAGTATGGAGGTGGAGCCTGGCACTCAGCATCAGCAGCAGTCTTTAAGGGATCAGTCCCAAGAAACACATGGACTTGTACGTGGCTGGGAGGAGGTGGCTGCGGACCATGTCGTTCTTAGTGACCCAGAGGACTCCGGACCAAATGCCTCAGCAAACCTACGCTGCATGGCCTCCCTGATCCTGCAAAGCCTGCGTAAGGATCCTCGTATTCGTGGTATCAAGGAGAAGGACCAATACTGGCTGGCAACCCTCCTTGATCCACGTTACAAGGGTAAGGTTGCGGACCTTATCTTGCCATCGCAGAGGGAGCAGAGGATGAAACATCTTCGGGAGGCCTTGCAGAAAGGTCTGTGCAACGCGTTCCCAGAGACTGGGAGGTTACAAACTCCTGTTTCTGGACAACGTGTTGCTGAGGCTTCGGTCAGTCAAAGAAGGAGCGGTGGAGAAGGTGGCCGTCTGACCGATGCGTTCAGACAATTTTTTGGTCCGCAGCCCCAAGGTATGATCGGTTCCAGCAACCATCGCCAGCGTCTGTTTTACATGGTGCAGGAATACCTAGGGGCAAGATCAGACTTGGACACCTTTCCCACCGAAAATCCTCTGGGTTACTGGGTCTTGAGGATGGATCACTGGCCAGAGCTTGCACAGTATGCAATTGAGCTACTGGCCTGTCCTGCATCCAGCGTTCTTTCGGAACGCACATTCAGTGCTGCTGGAGGCGTGGTAACCGATCACAGGGTGCGTCTGTCCACCGACTCGGTCGATCGGCTGACCTTCATAAAAATGAATGAGTCTTGGATCACCACCAGCTACCAAGCACCTGATGCTGATGTAACCGAATAATTTTTTTTGAAATCTCAGATCCCTTCAAAGACTGCCTATGCTGATGCTGAGTGACTATCCCTGAGTAATTATCCTCTTCCTCCTCAATCATCACGCTGATAGCTTGTAAGAACATTTTTGGTTCTGGGCGCCACCACCAGTGCCTAAGGCACAATTTTTCAGCCCCTGTTTAACAGGGGCGTGTAATTACAATTTTTGATGTAATACTTTGCAGCAGGGCTCGTTCCTGCATTCCAACTAGAGTGTCTGTGAGGGGTTGCAGTGTTGTGGCACCAGCACCAGTGCCTAGGGCCCAATTTTTCTGCCCCTGTCTAACAGGGGCGTGTAATTACAATTTTTGATGCAATACTTTGCAGCAGGGCTCGTTCCTGCGTTCCAACTAGAGTGTCTGTGAGGGGTTGCAGTGTTGTGGCACCAGCACCAGTGCCTAAGGCCCAATTTTTCTGCCCCTGTCTAACAGGGGCGTGTAATTACAATTTTTGATGCAATACTTTGCAGCAGGGCTCGTTCCTGCGTTCCAACTAGAGTGTCTGTGAGGGGTTGCAGTGTTGTGGCACCAGCACCAGTGCCTAAGGCCCAATTTTTCTGCCCCTGTCTAACAGGGGCGTGTAATTACAATTTTTGATGCAATACTTTGCAGCAGGGCTCGTTCCTGCGTTCCAATTAGAGTGTCTGTGAGGGGTTGCAGTGTTGTGGCACCAGCACCAGTGCCTAAGGCCCAATTTTTCTGCCCCTGTCTAACAGGGGCGTGTAATTACAATTTTTGATGCAATACTTTGCAGCAGGGCTCGTTCCTGCGTTCCAACTAGAGTGTCTGTGAGGGGTTGCAGTGTTGTGGCACCAGCACCAGTGCCTAAGGCCCAATTTTTCTGCCCCTGTCTAACAGGGGCGTGTAATTAAAATTTTTGAAGCAATAATTTGCAGCAGGGCTCGTTCCTGCGTTCCAACTAGAGTGTCTGTGAGGGGTTGCAGTGTTGTGGCACCAGCACCAGTGCCTAAGGCCTAATTTTTCAGCTCCTGTTCAACAGGGGCATGTAATTACAATTCTTGATCTAATATTTCACAGCAGGGCCCTGTGAGGGCTTACAGTGTTGTGGCCACAGCAACACCTAAGGCCCAAATTTCTGCTGAGTATATAGGGCAGGACCCTACTTTCAAACATCTAACTTACAAACGACTCCTACTTGCAAACGGAAGGAGACAACAGGAAGTGAGATGAAATCTACCCCTAGGAAGGGAAATTCTCTCCTGTAAGAGTTAATATGGGAAAACAATTTCTCCTTTCCACTGATGCTTTCCAATCCTTGTTCCACAAAAAAACCCAAATTTTCAAAAAACATTTTTCATTGGGACAAAAAAGTGAGGTGAAATCTTCTGAAGAGGAGGAAAGACAGCAAAACAAATGTCACAGGGGTGATAACCCTTCCCTATGTTTTCCAAAAAGCTTAGAAAAGATTTTTTGGCTGGAGCTAAACACGTTAAAAATGTTCAAAATTACAAACAGATTCTACTTAACAACAAACCTACAGTCCCTGTCTTGTTTGCACCGCCTGTATACTGCTGTTCAGAGTATATAGGGCCTGGTGGCCCCACACCTTTCCTTATTTTAATTTGGGTGCGGGGTTCCCCTTAATATCCATACAAGACCCAAAGGGCCTGGTAATGGACTGGGGGGTACCCATGCCGTTTGTCTCACTGATTTTCATCCATATTGCCATGACCCGACATGACATTAAACCCGCAAGCAGTTTTAAATGAGATTTTTTCCTTTAAAAATGACATTTGGTGCAGGGACTGTTCTAAACATGGGAAACATGCGTCACTTTACAGGCATACTATAGACACCCCCCAGGTACGATATTTAAAGGAATATTTCACTTTTTTTTTTTTACTTTAAGCATCATTAAAATCACTGCTCCCGAAAAAACGGCCGTTTTTAAAAGTTTTTTTTGCATTGATACATGTCCCCTGGGGTAGGACCCGGGTCCCCAAACCCTTTTTAGGACAATACCATGCAAATTAGCCTTTAAAATGAGCACTTTTGATTTCGAACGTTCGAGTCCCATAGACGTCAATGGGGTTCTAACGTTCGTGCGAACTTTCGGTCCGTTCGCGGGTTCTGGTGCGAACCGAACCGGGGGTGTTCGGCTCATCCCTAGTCCCTAGGATTCGTGGTATCAAGGAGAGGGATCATTACTGGCTGGCAACCCTTCTTGATCCACGTTACAAGGGTAAGGTTGCAGAGCTTATCCAGCCTTCACAGAGGGAGCAGAGGATGAAACATCTTTGGGAGGCCTTTCAAAAAGTTTTGTGCAATGTGTTTCCAGAGCCTGGGAGGTTACAATTTCCTGGTACTGGACAACATGTTGCTGAGGCTTCGTTCAGTCACAGAAAGAGCAGTGGAGAAGGTCACCGGCTGACAGATGCCTTCAGACAATTCTTCAGTCCTCAGCGCCCAGGTCTCATCGGTTCCAGCAACCATCGCCAGCATCTGAATTACATGGTACAGGAATATCTAGGGGCAAGATCAGACTTGGAGACCTTTCCACCAGAATATCCACTGGGTTACTGGGTCTTGAGGATGGACCACTGGCCAGAGCTTACTCAATATGCAATTGAGCTACTGGCCTGTCCTGCATCCAGCGTTCTTTCTGAACACACATTCAGTGCTGCTGGAGGCTTTGTAACTGATCACAGAGTGCGCCTGTCCACAGACTCTCTTGATCGGCTCACATTCATAAAAATTAATCAGTCTTGGATCACCAGCTACCAAGCACCTGATGCCGATGTAACCGATTGATTTTTCTGTGGATGTAGGATCCCTTGAAGACTGCATATGCTGAGTGACTATCCTATTATGCTGAGTGACTATCCTATTCCTCCTCAATCTTCATGATGATAGCTTCTAGGAATATTTTCAGTTCAGGGCACCACCGCCACTGCCTAAGGCCCAATTTTTCTGCCCCTATTTAACAGGGGCATGTAATTACAATTTTTGATCTAAAATTTCACAGCAAGGGCCTGTTCCTTTGCTCAACAAAAGTATCTGTGAGGCTTTACAGTGTTGTGCCACCACCACCACAACCGCCTAAGACCCAATTTTTATGCCCCTGTTTAACAGGGGTGTGTAATTACAATTCTTGATATCATATTTTACAGCAAGGCCCATTCCAGTACCCACCAAGAGTAACTGTGAGGGCTTACAGTGTTCTGGCACCACCAACACCTAAGGCCCAATTTTCCATAGAGTGTATAGGTCAGGCCATATAGTATATACAGGCGGTCCCCTATTTTCAAACATCCGACTTACAAACAACTCCTACTTAGAAACGGAGGGAGACAACAGAAAGTGAGAGGAAATCTACCCCTAGGAAGGAAAATTCTCTCCTGTAAGAATTAATATGAGAAAAAGGTGTCTCCACTGTTGCTTTATCACCAATCCATGTTTCCCTAATAACCCAACATTTTCTAAATTCAATTGTCATTGGGACAGAAAGTGAGGTGAAATCTTCTGAACAGGGGCACAGACAGCAAAAGAAATGTTACAGGGGTGATGATAACCCTTCCCTATGTTATCCAAAAAGCTTAAAAATAGATTTTTTGGCTGGAGCTACAAAGGGCCTGGTAATGGGCTGGGGGGGCAACATTACATTACAGCCGCAAGCAGTTTTAAATGACTTTTATTCCTTTAGAAATGTCATTTTGTGCCGTGACTGTTCTAAACACAGGAAAAATGCGCCACTTTCCTGGCATACTATAGTCACCCCCCAGGCACGATATTTAAAGGAATATTTATTTTTTATTGTTTCACTTTAAGCATTATTAAAATCACTGCTCCCAAAAAAACGTCAGTTTTTAAAACTTTTTTTGCATTGATACATGTCCCCTGGGGCAGGACTCGGATCCCCAAACACTTTTTATGACAATAACTTGCATATTAGCCTTTAAAATTAGCACTTTAACTGTGTTCGTGTGTTCGCACACATTTTTTGCCTGTTCGCAAGTTCTGCCGCAAACCAAACGGGGGGGTGTTTGGCTCATCCCTAGACATAGCAAGAATCCACTTTTACCATGTAAAAGATCAGCTTATGCGGTATGCTAGACAGCATCCTGCTCTTCTTGATCCCTTTGCTGGAATCGCACAGTATGCCGACTTGTCGCAAGCTACCTTGACAGCCATTCACAACTTGGTTCCTATCAGCAAAATCCTGCATAATCACAAAATTCTCTACAAGTGGGGCTTCCCAGCCAAATTATTAGTGGAAATGCACAACAAATCGCATGCAATCACATCACTAGACAGAGGTATGGAGCTTCTCCACAAATGGTGTTTAATCCCTGCCGAAGGAGTACCAGCGGACCCTGACCACCTCTACGATAGACACAACAACCAATGCCTGAACAGGAAGAATAAGTAAACAACCTACTCTTGACTGTAATACTATCTAGCATCTCTCCAACAGAATGCTATCCCCTTATCTCAGGGATACTGCAAAACTGGTGATTTCTAGCTTCATCACAAGTATAAGCTCTCACTCAAGAATACCCGTTTTTCGGCTGTTCACTGACTTATTCTTCTTTTTCCCCCTACTTCAGTTCCGAGATGACTTCGGTAACCAGTTCGCCGCAAAAACTGTGGCTTGACTTTTCTCAGTTATCAAGAGTTTTGGTTAATATGTTTGTTTTGAAAGTTACAAAGGCATTACTACCTCAGATTCTGTGCATACTGAGCATACCTATTACAACACTCCTACTGCTAAGACCTACCACTAGATGGCAATGCTGCGCACTCTACCATTGGAATGGATCTTAAACTGATGTCGTATAATGTGAGAGGCTTGAACAGTCCTTATAAGTGTAGAGCCCTCTGGAAAACAGCCATGGATGCAAAGTGTGATGTATTATGTGTACACGAGACCCACTTCTCTAGTGTAAAATCCCCAGAATGTACACATGCCAAATTTCCGCACGTATTTATGGTCAAACACACTCCTAAGAAAAAAGGGGTACTGATTGCTATTAAGAACACAATAACCTTTCCTCTATTACAGGAACATGCTGATTCCCACGGACGTTATCTCATTCTAGTCGCAGAAATGGACAATGTCGCTTACACTCTTGTAAATGACTATAGAGGTTGTGGATGCCAGCAAAACCTCCCACAAACTACTGTGGCGTAACAACACTTTTCTCCTATCGCACCCCAAACTCAGGGATGAAGTAGAAGAGAAGCTTAAAGAATTTTTGCTATTCAATAACAATGGGGAATGCTCCCCTATGACAACATGGTGTGCACACAAAGCATTTGCTAGGGGTTCTCTTATACAAATTGCCTCCAGAGAAAGGAAAAAGAAAACGCAGTGCATGTCACAGCTCCATAAGACTATAGCAGAGTTAGAAACAAAATGCAAAACCCCCGTTACCACATCCAGTGAAATACTTAAACACCTCACTATCTGCCGTGAGGAGCTGAGACAAGAACTCAGAGCAGATTATGACACATTTTTATACTACTCTCAAAATAATAGAGCTGGCAAAATTCTAACCTCCCAACTCAAAAAAAGACAGGCACGTTCCAACATCACACACATTAGACACCGCCACACTAACATCAAGTTCCACAACCCTAAAGATATTGCCAACGCATTCAAGGATTATTATGAATCCCTGTACAATCTCAAAGTAGACCCACTTACTCACTAACCCACAGAAAGGGAGATCGAGAATTTCTTACAAGGTATTCACTTATCCTCCATAGACACAACCACACTGCAAAAACTGAATGCACCCATCACTCTCCAGAAAGTTGAATCAGTTATTAAATCCCTACCTATGCACAAATCCCCTGGCATGGATGGTTTTTCCGCTGAATACTATAAGGCATTTTCTGCCCTCCTCGCCCCCGAGTTTTAAACATTGCAGCCTCTTCAAGTTCTTTCCCAACGGAGATGCTTCAAGCCGTAATAGTCACTCTACCAAAACCTGGCAAGGATGCGTCAGTCCCACAAAACTTCAGGCCCATTTCTCTATTAAATTCAGATCTGAAGATCTATGCCAAAATCCTAGCAAATACACTGATGGATATTACCCCCTCTCTCATAGGTCTTGATCAAGTTGGCTTTGTAAAGGGCAGACAAGCACCGGATGGGACTAGGAGGATGCTGATCCTTCTGAGACTAGCAGAAATCACACTGACACCTAGTACTTTTTTGGCTCTAGATGCAGAGAAGGCCTTTGATAGGGTTCATTGGGGTTACCTATCCAAGACCTTGCACAAATTTGGAATCTCTGGCCTAATCCACTCCGCAATTATGTCCCTATACTCTAATCCCACAGCTAGAGTCTATTCCTCTAGTTTACTCTCTGACCCTTTCACATTATCTAATGGCACCCATCAAGGTTGCCCATTATCCCCAATCATTTTTTCAGTAATCATAGAACCGTTGGCAAAATATATCAGAGCCTCCAACGAAATAGAAGGTATCAAACTTGGATCTGAAAGTCACAAAATAGGACTTTTTGCTGACATCATTCTCACTATATCAAACCCAACATCTTCTTTACCTACCATCAAAACCCTATTACACAAATTTGGACAGATCTCCTTTTACAAAGTCAACACATCCAAATGCTATGCCTTGACACTCAACATACCAAATGAAGAAAAACTAGATTAAAGAACATCTTCCCTTGTAATTGGGACCCCCCTCAATTACATACCTTGGTTTGCAGCTGACTTCTCCTTCCTCCAAAATCTACTCAAGTAACTACCCTCCATTGCTAACTAAAGTCCAAGCGGAACTAAACCAAATTAATACTCTACACCTCACATGGTTGGGGAGGATAGCTGCATATCAAATGCAGGTGTTGTCAAAACTTCTATACCATTTTAGAACATTACCTATTCCAATCCCCCAGAATTTTTTTATCCAACTAGAGATCTACTTGAAAAAATGTATATGGGGGGCATAGGCATGCGCACAGGGTGTGCCGGGTGTGCCCAGGCACACCCTAATCCCCCCATGCGCATTATTGTTATCGTTCTGTTTAGCAACAGGAAGATGGGAAAGATCTCCCTCTTACCGGCTCTGCCATAAGAGAAGTGTTTATCCTTTTCTCTTTCACTGTGCCAACAGGGATATCAATGTGCCGGGGTCATATATATGTAGATACATACACATGCATGTATGTTTGAGCTTAAGGGTGCACACTCTAATGCATTAGGCTGCGCAGACCTATGATGGGGGGGGGGAAACCCAGAATTGCCCTAGCACAACTTTACAAACCTAAACATCTACGTGGTGTTGGTCTACCAAACACACAAATAAATGCGTTACTGGTTCTCCTGCCAAACAGACAACCGATGGTCAGATATTGAATGCGCAGCTACACTAGGTCACAATCTCCCAACTCGAAACACCCCAACTCGAAAACTAAAAATCCCACTAGCGACCTAAGAATATCTAATTCCTAACTTCTCGGCCCAATCTTGGAGGAAGCTGGGGACACACGTCTCCACGCCTGCTCTGAATGAGCAATGATCAAATACATCACTACTCCCATGCTAAATCAATCCGACCCATAGAAATAGCACAAATCCTATGGGATTTCATAATAAGTAAACCCTCAAACAAACATAAAGGGATATCCCTGTTTTACAAATTTGCCACTCCCCTATATATGCAATCTAAACAATCTAAACTGGTGAAATGGGAACATGAATTACAAAAAGAATTCCCTATACATCAATGGCATGAGGCTATAAAATATAATAGCAGATCCTCAGCTTGTGTGGATCACTGGGACAATGCCCAAAGCTCTTACATAGATGGTACCTCACGCCGCTCCATATGAACAAAATGAGCCCTAGTATCCCATCTCTCTGTTGGAGGAACTGCCAAACCATGGGTAGTTTACTCCACATATTCTGGAGCTGTACAGTTATACAGTCTTTCTGGACAAAAGTCAACTCACTCATTCTAAACATCACCAAAACGAGGTATGCCCTTACCCCTGCATTCATCTTACTAAGCCTTGGTATCGAGAATTTCCCTCCATTAATGAGAAAAGTAGTCACCCATATATTGTTCGCTGTGCGTTTTTCAATAGCAAAAGAATGGCGCTCTCAATCACCTCCCAAAATTGAAGAAGTAATCTCTAGAGTAAATGCACAATATACCATGGAAAAAATTCTTGCTTATACAAAAAGAAGAGCCCAGAGTTTCCATAAACATTGGGAGATCTGGAGGACCTCTAAATATGCCTCCTCACATTTATGACGCGTGCTTACTATTTACTGATACTTATGCACAGATACCCTAATATCTAGTGGTATAAACCAAGGATACGTATGGTCTATTATGGAGCACGCAATATGAAACCCTGAGCCTTTAATTTCAGTATGCTAGTCAAGAAATATCTACTTTGTTATAATAAAGAATTTCTATGTTTAATGTTGATTAATGTCAAGGCTTGAGAGAGCTTACTATACAGAGCACCTCCAGGGACCCTCACTAAGGTCCAGGGCATGCTACCTCTTATTGGCCCAGCAGAAAGCCTGTTAACAGTGATAACCCACTTGGGGTGACAGGCATAACCTCCTGTTGAGGTCAGACTCAGTATCTATGTTTGTAGTTCGAACTTCCACATTCTGTTATTGTAGTAAGGATACAGTTATTGATCACTTTGTATGATTTTGCACTGTAAATGATGCATAACATTCTGTATACAATTTAAAAACCAATAAAAATCTATTGTTTATGTAGCACTGGTAGATTTTTCAATCTACCGCTTATATGTAAATTTAGTGGGTCATCTGTTCTGTACATAGTTCAGATTCAATCTAATGTTAGATTAGCCTCTGTTCCAGCTTGGCTGTGTTGCGTGCAGTTCCACATTGTGCCTGTGGGTGTCGTTGTCATCATGGGTCGGTGTTGGAAAGCAACAAGCTGAAGTGTATGAGTGCTCTTCTATCCTGGAGATAACTCGGCAGAAGTGGTCCTCCGAGTTGTATTCTGGGAGAGGCTATTTATGGGACAGACGTCATGTTTCGGGGAGTCTTTTTGCCTCGTGGCCCTCCTGGCCTAGAGGTATGTGTCAGTGAGTTCTATCTCGTAGCCCTCCGGCCTGGAGGGTTGCTTTGCTGCAGCTGTGCGGGTAGACCCAGAAGCCTGTCTGGGGCCTGCTATAGCTGGGATGGTCCTGTGCTGTCTGTCCTGGGGGAAAATCCAGGGGAGGACCCATCTTGGAAGAGACCATGCAAGGCTGGTCTTAAGAAGGGCCTGGTGACTTGATTGGAGGACATATCCTAAACTACCCTTTCCCACAAGTACTACCGGGTCAGCTTAAAGGTTCTGGTACTGTGTTTGCTGTTCATCGAAAACTAATACATCCTGTGGCAGAGGATCGTATGAATTTGTTTCATTCAAGTCTGTGGCAGAGACTTTTTGCTTGTGTTGCGTTCCAGCTGCTAGGTTAGTGAGAGAGACCTATCCGGGCAGGCAAAGATTTAATCCGGAGCTGAGGATACATTCATTCTAAAGATTTAAATTCCTTGATGCTACGCCAAGAAAAGGTATTTGAACTTCCCTGCAACTCTCCTTCTACCTCTTTCCTGCTACTTCTTCCAGTTATCTCCCATTAAAGCATTGGAAAAGTACTCAAGTGACTGGTGCCTACATCGTCTTATAGTAAGCTCAACGGGGACCCCTAACCTTTCTATTTGTCCTGGTGAGCTATAACCACTGTTAAAGGAAGTGAAAGAATGGAAAAAAATATATTGATATCGGAACAACAGTAGTGGGGAACTCTTTCAATGGGCACCAATATTCTAGTGACAACTGTGTAAGAGTGGATTTGGCAAGATTAGAGTGGACTTGGGGAGATTTCTTTGCTTCCTTTTGTGTCTACAGGACAGTAAGTGAAGAGAACTCTATTGAATCGGACGGCAAAAAAAATTAAAAAACGGACAGGGTGGTTGACATCCTCTAGGCTTGTTTGTTCCCTAGGTCTAAATGTCATATTACAATATTTACATTTTTTAAATTGTATATGGTTTGTTTTAAATCTCGGCTTTGATATTCTAATATTCAAGAAAAATTCTATGATTTTTAAATTGTAACAGTAAGGCCCGTAAATGTCTAGCATATTTAAATAAACATTAGCGTTTAAATATTGTTTAATATACTTTTCGCTTAACTACATAACAATAATTCAACTGTTTTCCTCAATCAATTTCATTAGACTTAATGACTGTTGAATTTTAATTAGGGAAAAAAAATACAGAAGGTCTTCCATGTTTCCGCTCTAGTTAATTTTTCCAGACTAGCAGACAATATTTAATGGACTAAATAAAATAAGTGTAATTGATTAAAATATTTCAAGTAAAATAATTTCATTTTAATGGTAAGAATTAAGGAAGCCGAAACACAATTTATAATTACAGCTACTTCTATTTACTACTCCATGCCCTTGATTATTTTTAAAATCATACATGAACAGTAGTGTTTTCTAAGCACTGAATAAATTGCTATTAATTGATACTTTGAAAAAATATTGTATAAACTAAAACTATTTTTATGATGTCATAATGACAGTATTTATAATTCTATATTTTTGTGTGTGTAATATTATATCATTGATACCCCTAAAAAATAATTTCTTAGATTTGGGTGAGTCCCTGGAGGATGGTAGCTGTCAACATCATTATAAAGCAAAATGAGATATACTACAGATGCGATAGCATTATTTTGCCATCCAGGATACCCAAGTGTTTTTTTTAAATCAGCTAGTAAATATACTTCTTAATATATCAGAGATCTATGATGTGATTTTCTTTTATTTAAATTGTTGAGTCATTTTGAAACCTTTTCAGTCTTTAAAAATGTGCTTACACTCTTATGCCCCATACACACGATCAGACATTGATCAAACATTCCGACAACAAAATCCATGGATTTTTTCCGATGGATGTTGGCTCAAACTTGTTTTGTCTACACACGGTCACACAAAGTTGTCGGAATTTCCGAACGCCAAGAATGCAGTCACGTACACCACGTACGACAAGACTATAAAAGGGCAGGTCAGTACTAAGCGCGGCACCCTTTGGGCTCCTTTTGCTAATCTTGTGTTAGTAAAAGTTTAGTGAGAGACGATTCGCGCTTTTTTCAGACTCGTGGTTTTCAGATCGTTTTCTGCTGTTCAATTTGTGCTTGTGGGTTTGTATCTGTTCTTCAGTGTGTGCAGCGAGTTACCCTTGACTTTGTCATTGTGCTCTTGTTCGTTCGTTACTGATTTTCAGGTCACTCTTCACAGGCCTTGCTGTTCTTCAGTGCGTTCTGTTACTTCGTTATGATCAGTCGACCGTTTTCTAGCCATGTTGCATGTACGTACTCATCGTTGAGAGTGTCCTGTGCGGGGGCTTGGTGTTGGGGTCCTTACTTTGACACAAGCCCAGACCATGAACAGGGCGAGGAGGAGTTCATGGACCAAGAACTGGTTGCTCCAGCGTGACCAGTTCTGTCACATGCCTTTGCTCCGTGAGATCCCTGAGAATAATCCTGGTGATTTGAGGAACTTTCTCAGGATGATGGACCCCGTATTTCACTGTTTGTTGGCTTTGCTGACCCCCTATATCAGCAGGCAGGATACCTGCATGAGGCAAGCCATCACTCCGGAGCAGAGGTTAGTTGCCATCCTGCGGTACTTGGCGACGGGGAGAAGCCTGCAGGACCTCAAGTTCTCGACAGGCATCTCCCCCCCAGGCTCTGGGGATCATTATCCTGGAGACCTGTTCTGCCATCATTCAGGTCCTGCAGAAGGACTATATTAAGGTAAGATTTTTATCCTTTAATATCACATTTTATTGTATTTAATGTTTACTAATGTATTGTATTTCTCTCCTCATTCCCTAATTACAATGATTGTAATATGCTGTGAATGTCCCCTTTGTCCTCATGCATGCTGGAATTTAAAAAAAAAATATTTTGTCCTTCATACATATTTGCCTTCACTTACTTCCCCAGCATGCTCTCCTGGGCCTATATTCACCTCATGTAGTCACTTAACAATGTATTTTGTCAGCTCCATAGTACTGCTTTACCCTAAATACCCCCTAAAATTGTGATGTGTGCTTTAAATTCAGGCAGAGTGCCAGAGGCTTTTTTTTGGGGTCCCAAAATCATTTGGAACCCTCCCTCCCCTCAACTGCTAACTCAGCTGATACCAATCCTCTATCTATCCTCAATCCTCTATCTGCTGACTTTGCCAAACCCATACACACTATACCCACCTCTTTTGTGGTCAGATTTCTGGATGAATTCCCCAAAGCATGTAGTGCAAAGGCCTGCCTGACTACTTTCAAATGGTACTTTTTTAAGTTTCTGTATCCTATTATTATCTTGATAGGTAATATCAGAATGTAAAAATGTGCTAAAATGTGTACAGTGTGTATTTATATCTTTGTATTACGACACTTCTTACCTGTCCAGTGGGCTGCCAATAGTGTAATGTCCCGTGCACATGGTCGGATTTTCCGACGGAAAATGTGTGATAGGACCTTGTTGTCGGAAATTCCGACCGTGTGTAGGCTCCATCACACATTTTCAATCGGATTTTCCGACACACAAAGTTTGAGAGCAGGATATAAAATTTTCCAACAACAAAATCCGTTGTCGGAAATTCTGATCGTGTGTACACAAATCTGATGGACAAAGTGCCACGCATGCTCAGAATAAATAAAGAGATGAAAGCTATTGGCCACTGCCCCGTTTATAGTCCCGACGTACGTGTTTAATGTCACCGCATTCAGAATGATCGGATTTTCCGACAACTTTGTGTGACCGTGTGTATGCAAGACAAGTTTGAGCCAACATCCGTTGGAAAAAATCCTAGGATTTTGTTGTCGGAATGTCCGAACAAAGTCCGACCGTGTGTACGGGGCATTAGTAAGGAGGGGCTGGGCAAAGTAATACACATTATTTAGGCATTCTTCTCTCTCAATGAAGTGGAGAGGGTTACCTATCCAAAACATCTCCCCCCCCCCCTAAAATTTATAAAATGGCCCATGAGAGGGGGGGAATCTGATAGGTGGACCTTATACCTTGGTCTTTAACTACTCCCTAAAATAAATGTTATACTGATGTTGGCCAAGAATGTTTGTGTCTAATCTGCTTTCCATGTTTATGTTCAAAATGATTAATTTTATTTTCTTGTTTGACTCCACAGTTTCCTTCCAACCTACAGGAATGGCAGACTGTGGCCTCCCACTTTGCCCAGCGGTGGGACTTTCCTAATTGATGGGAAACACGTCCACATTGTCCCACCACCCAACTTGGGGTCATACTGTTACAACTACAAGGGGTTTAATAATATTGTGATGTTAGCGGTGGTGTCGGCTACTTACGAGTTCCTGTATTAGGACGTGAGGAAGAATGGCTGGATGTCAGATGGTGGAGTCATCGCCCACACGAAGTTCTACAGGTGTCTCCAGAAGACAACGCGGAATGACTCCCATTTGTCTTCGTTGCGGATGAAGCATTTGCGCTGGGGGACCATCTTATGCGGCCATTCCCTATGAGGACCCTCACCCCGGACCAGAGGGTTTTTGATTACCGGCTGGCCAGAGCCAGAAGAGTGGTGGAGAACACATTTGGAATAATGGCCAGCCGGTTCCGCCTATTTCTTACAACCATACACATGGTGGAGTATAAACTGAATCACATCATCCTGGCTTGCTGTGTTCTCCACAACTTTTTAAGGAGAAATTCTGTGAACTATGCTGGCTCAGTTGGGCCTGAATCCGGAATTAATCTAAATGAACCAACCCTGACGGCGCTTGAAGCTGGCCATCCTGGCTTGCTCCCCGAGTGCCTGCGAGGTCCGTATAAGATACATGGAATACTTTATGGGTAGGGGGGCCATCAATATCTCAGACAATGTCTGAGACATTTTTAAAATAAAAAAAAATTTAACTTCAAAAATATTTGCTTAAATTCACTGCTTGTGTTTCTTTTAGCTGACCCTGACTGAAATTTGGGGAGTCCTGAAAATGGCGTGATTGTGTGACATTATAAAGCACTGTTGGGTGTTATTTACTAAAGGCAAAGACACTTTGCACTACAAGTGCACTTGAGACTGCACAGAAACTGCACTTGTAGTGCAAAGTGTATTTGCCCTTAGGAAATAACCCCCATTGTCACAGAAAACACCAATTTTACCACTAAAAAAGTTTAGGAGCATTGAAAGAAGAAGCCACACATTGTTGATTATCAATCTTTTTAATCCAAGCACAATCACATGTGCATTTATAAAGGTTTTTAAAACAAACCAACATGTTTGTTGTATAAAAAATTTTTAGGTCACATTAATAAAAGTAGATATTTCCTTTTAAGGTAAAACAGGCATGTTTAAAACCAACAAGAAATACACAAATCTGGAACTTACAAAGTTCAACTTTTGTAGAAGTTGAAGGCAATATCATACATGAGTCTTTATAAGCTGTGTATGATATTGCGTTCAGCAGATGGGATGAAGTCACCCCTGGAAAAGCCAAATTTTGAAGATGCACACAAATTGCCGAATGTCAACATGTGCTAGCTGCCATCATGGGGGATCAAGGGACGTGTTTTGTGGGTGCAACCCCTTCCTCTCAGCTACTTTATTATTGAGGAAGGGGTTGCACCCCCAAAACACGTACATTGATCTCCCATAATGGCAGATAGCACATGTTGACACACTGTGTGCATCTTCAAAATTTGCAAAAATTTGCAAAAAAATTTGGGGAACAAATAGCCAACTAAATTAGGGATTTCAAGGGGTTTTAAACTCTCCCTAAAACATCAATGATGTTCTTCATTTTGTTTTGAACATCAATGATGTTTTTCTTGATGTTTTCCAAGTCCCTATTACACCCCATGATCTCCCCAATCAGGATCTGGGCACTTTCACTGGTGAAATGTCCTTCATCCACAACATTACGATCACCTAAAAATATAGCAAAAAAAAAAACACCATGTATTATAAATATGCAGGCATCCATCTCTTACCTGAGCCTTTGGACACAGACACTCACCTATTGTGGTGACAATTTCCACCACGTCTCCCTCCTCCTCCTCCTGTTGGCTTTGTGGCATTTCCACTTCCTCATGAGGTGGGAGGTCTGTGGTCTCCTCTGATGAGTGGTGTCCTCCGAGTCTTTTCTCTCCTATGTAAAATAAAATAGGTATATTTAGCACACAGATATTTGATGGCAGAAATAGGAATCTGAAACATTGCTTGGAAGCGGGGTACAATTGTCTGTTTTGGCAGAGTTACAAGATGAAGAAATATTTTTTTCCTTTGTCAAGCTTGAATACTTACCTGTTTTGTACAAGCTTCACAGATGGAGTCACCCCTATAGTATACACTGGAGCACCTGTGTGGGGACCCCTAATAAAAAGGGTGTTCTTTTGTCCCACACTAGTGCTCCAGTGTCCAGATGTGTAAACAGCTGCTGAGTGTCCTCTCCTTACACAGAATCTAGTTTGCATTTCATTCTAGTTACAAACCCATCTAGACAGCAAACTTATTTTAAGAGAAGTAGGCTAGCAAAAATGTATTTAAATGCATCTGGGCAAAACATGGTGTTTTCTAGGCCGAACGAACAATGTTTCCTATGAACGAATAATGTGTCCATGATCATGAAAGTTGCCATTTTAAACTACAACAGTAAAAAAAAGCACATGGAGCAGCACGAACATTCTAAAAATAACGAATAGGAACACAGCACAACTACTTACTTTTTTGCAGCACTCTCCTGATCCTTCTATACTGATCGTGCTCCCCTAATTTGAGGTCCGACCACCGTTTCTGGAGTTGATCCTTAGATTGACGTACCCCAAAATTCTTCTGCAGACTCTTCACAACTTTCGCCATGATCTTGGCCTTTCTGACATTGGGGTTGGGGTAAGGTCCATACTTCCTGCCATAGTCGGCCCTCTTCATTATGTCGACCATCTCCAACATCTCCCCAAAGGACATATTTGAGGCCTTAAATCATCTCCTTTGGGATCGTGATGTTTCTGGCTCCGGGCTTTCCTCCTCCTCCTCCTCATTGGTGTAATTAGCACACACCTGCTCTGTCTCCACCATGTGCTCTTCCCCTACAGCGCCGAACGAGAAGGGGCGGGGAATAGACTAGAAAGAATGTCAGGGGCGGGCGCAGTGGATAGAAAGTGTAACACGCGTGCGTAGTACGTACGATCTGTGAGCGGAGGAAGGAGTATCGGAAGAGCCGATCGTGATAACGAAGGTAACATTTAAAATTGGGCCTATACTGCTTAGGTGAGGTGGGCGGTGCTTCGCGTTCAGAGCATGCGTGCTCCTTCATAGCCTGATGAACGCGAAGCACCGCCCGCCTCACCCTGCTCCTGGAAGTGAAGACGCGGGTCAGCACGGCGCTCCATGGAGGATCCATGACCGACATCCTGGCCGCCCGGAGGCTCTGAGGACCCTCGGCACCACTGGAACAGCTACCAGGACCCAGGTCACAGGACTCAAATCCCAGGAACCCCCCCACTGGCCCGTGACACCCACATCCCCCGAGAGCATGCGGATGAAACTACTTTACATGCTGGTCTTTAGCAACTCAAATGTGAGTGTTTTTATCTATTGTAATAAATATTTTTAACATACATGCTGCACTTAGAGGGCACCGTCCTTCTATCTTCTTTTTTATTGTTCCAGAGCCTCTTCTAGCTTTTATAGACTGGCTGCCTTCCATTTATCCAGCATCATTTTATCCTTACATGGACTAATAACTGAACTTGTTGTGAAACATTAACTACCACCACCAAGTTCCCCCTCTCAGGAACCCGCAACCCACCCCCTTCCCCCCACCATTTTTAGTTATATTTACTCAGCTACATCCATTGTGCACCATATTAACCCCTTGATCGTTTATTTATTTCAAAATATTTCCAGTTGTCAAATTAATGATGTTAAATCTATGTTAGTTCGGAGTACTAATTTCTGATTGTGATTAATGAACCAAAAACTAAAACGATGTCCCTTTTTCATACACAGGAAAGTCTCAGCCAGGAGGTGGCCGGGCCAAGTAGCCTGCCTGATACCCAGGTCCCTCCCCTCCGCCTTCAAAGAAAAAGTGGCAGGAAGAAGAGTCCTACTCTTCCTACTCCTCCTCCTGCCACACCTCCAACACCAGAGCCACAGCTGGGAAGGAAGCATGGAAGGAAGACCAGAGAGTGATGACTTGGGTTCAGTCTGGTCTGACAAAAGATGCAGACTCTTGTATGACCACAGCCTGGGGACATACATTTCATCTGCTGCTGTTCATGATCTCTTGGACTTCTGGACCAGATTGAACTCCCTTATATATGGACACCTCAGGCCACCAATTTTGCTGTAAAATAATTGATGTGTGCCCTGGGGGCCAAAGGCTTCGCCAATTTCTGCTGTTTATCCAGCGTTGCCTCCCTCTTTGTTTGGTTATGACCCCTTAATAAAGGAATTTTTGTTTCAATTATACTCGCCTATGTGTGTTTTCC
The DNA here is from genome assembly GCF_042186555.1 of Aquarana catesbeiana. Taxonomy (NCBI): domain Eukaryota; kingdom Metazoa; phylum Chordata; class Amphibia; order Anura; family Ranidae; genus Aquarana; species Aquarana catesbeiana. Next base: position 843,532,949 of record NC_133324.1, read on the forward strand.
TTCAAAAAGGACAGTTTGTTTGTGAGGAGGCAGGTACATTTCAAAAATACAATGTGAAATTAACAAGAGACACCAACACCAAACAATCTCCTTGAGATTAATAAATAATACAATATAATAATGGTGTTGTGGTAACTTGACACACAAAACACACCCAAAAATATTCTGGAGTAAAAAAATTAACCAAAAAAACACAAGATCAGGCTTTAAAAAAATACAAACAAAAAAAAATAAACCAAAATTATAATTTTTTAGTCAGATGTGACAAATAAAAATATATTGAGGAAATCACGATAAATAATAAAGAAAGAAGTTTGTGAGAAGTCTGTGTGAATATGAGCAACAAAACAACTTCATTCTTCTAGCATTATAAAGAAGAAGAGAGTGTGCTGCATTAAACAATTTAAAACATTGCAGCGTGACAAAAGTGCTATATCCATTCCGCACGCTAATTTTACCAGACCGAGCAGTTCCGTCTCGGAATTTCTTCTGAGCATGCGCGGCACTTTGTGCGTCGCAATTGTCCACACATAGTTGGAATTGACGCAATCGGATTTTTTTGTTAAAAAATGTTATAACCTGCTCTCAAACTCTGTGTGTCGGAAAATCCGATGGAAAAAGTCCGATGGAGACCACACACGGTCAGAATTTCCGACAAAAAGCTCCGATCACACATTTTCCGTCCGAAAATCTGACTGTGTGTACAGGGCATTAGTCCTATGAATAATTTTATCTACTAACTTCAGACATTTTTTTATTAAACAGAAATGGAACCCAGCTTTGGTAAAAATTGGAAAAGCAACACTAGCTGCAATGCTTAATTTCAGTCCACAGTTACCTCCTAGCATTTATTTTCCACCACAAGATGCCCTCAGTATTTTAAATGATATGACACCCAGTGTAAGGCACGCTTTGAAGGAATGGATTTCATGGTTCAACCCCAAGGGGGTATCACTATGATGCCCTTCATTTAGAGTACACTAAAGCAGAGAGCAGTGATGATGTCATTATGTCAGTGCCACTTTTTGCAACAGTATAGCCCCAGGCTGGGAAACATGCCAAGAGAAACAAGGCCCCATTATGTGATCAACCTAAAGAAATGTGACAAGGTAGGTATAGAAAAGTCAAAACTTAAATTGCGGGATGGGGGAGGGTGAAATCAGTAGTGGCTTGGGTTTGTTGCCCAAAGGAACAAGTGCTGGGGACTCTCAGACACCAGACAGCTCTCTTATTAGCGCAAAGGAACAAGTTTACAATACTGGCTGCTCCATTAGTAACATCTATTCACATTCTTTTCACTCTCCCACAAATCTGTTCAGCTGTGAGCAGCAGATAAAGTTACCTTCCACTTACTGGTGTACTGGTATGGGGAAGCATGTGACTCACTACCCTTCCTTCCATATTACAGTGCTGGTATTTGGCAGAGGTGGCTCTCTAATTAGGCAAATTAGGTGGTCGCCTAAAGCCTCACACTCACAATGGCCTCATGGCTGCCCAGTCTACACCCCTGTCATTAAACTCCACCGGAACAGCCGGCAGAGACGCACACAGAGACCGACTGCCCCGCCGGCAAATCTGTCCATCCCTTGAGCTGATATCTTGCTGTGTGTGTGGTACATGGGCTTGGGGGGATACATGTGACTGGGGGGGTGTGCATGTGACTGGGGGTTCATGTGACTGGGGGGTACATGTGTCTGGGGGGTGTGCATGGGGGGTGTGCATGTGACTGGGGGATACATGTGACTGGGAGAGTATGCATGTGACTGGGGGGTGTGCATGTGACGGGGGTACATGTGACTGGCGGAGGAACATGTGACTGGGGGAGTGCATGTGTCTGCGGGGGGTGTGCATGTTTCTGCGGGGGTGTACATGTGACTGGGGGGTACATGTGCCTGCGGGGGTTGTGTGCATGTGCCTGGGGTTTACAGTCAGGGCTGCTCAGTCCTCTGCCAGTGTCCCAGTGTGCCTACCTGTGATTGACAGCCCAGGTCCCCCTGACCTGACTCTACCCCACCCTCATCTCTGGCCACCCAGGACTCCACTGCATTGGTCAGGAGGTCCCAGTTCAGTCCAGTGACGATCCTCAGCCATGGTGGGCAAGGTGCTCTTCATTCTGCGCTGGCACTGCTCATGATCGGCTTCTCTGCAGCTATCTCTCCCCAGAAGTTCTTCCACTATGGGAAGTCCGAGGGGACCTACTGCTGCCCAACAGGGATGATGAGACCTCCAAGGTGGTGAAATTTCGCACAGCCCCTTCTCTTCTATGAGGCTGAGTTCAAGGAGCTCTATGTGTGTACAGTACTGAGAGAAACAGTGCACTGACATCAGCACTGAGATAGACGACACTGACAGCAGCACTGAGATAGATGACAATGACATCAGCACTAAGAGAGACAGAGCACTGACATCAGCACTAAGAGAGACAGAGCACTGACATCAGCACTGAGAGAGACGGAGCACTGACACCAGCACTGAGAGAGACGGAGCACTGACACCAGCACTGAGAGAGACAGAGCCCTGACACCAGCACTGAGAGAGACAGAGTCCTGGTACCAGCACTGAGAGAGAGAGCCCTGCCATCAGCACTGAGAGAGACAGAGCACTGATATCAGCACTAGAAGAGACAGAGCACTGACATCAGCACTAGGAGAGTGTACACTGACGCGAGCACTAAGAGAGAAAGAGAGCACTGAGGAAGACAGAGCACTGACACGAGCACTAAGAGAGACAGAGTACTGACACCAGCACTAGGAGAGACAGAGCACTGATACCAGCACTGAGAGAGACAGAGCACTGATACCAGCACTGAGAGAGGCAGAGCACTGACACCAGCACTGAGAGAGACAGAGCGCTGACACCAGCATTGAGAGAGAAAAAGCCCCGGGGAGTCAGCACTGACACTGAGAGTGTACAATAACACCAGCAAAGAGAGACAGAGCACTGACACAATCACTGAGAGAGACAGAGCACTGACACTAGCACTGAGAGAGACAGAGCACTGATGCCAGCACTGAGAGAGACAGAGCACTGACACCAGCACTAGGAGATTGTACACTGACACCAGCACTAGGAGAGTGTACACTGACACCAACACTGAGAGAGAGAGAGCACTGAGGGAGACAGCACTGATAACAGCACTGAGAGTGTGTACAATGACACCAGCACTAAGAGAGACAGAGCACTGACACCAGCACTGAGAGAGAGAGGTTACTGAAAGCAACAATGAGATGGAGCACACTGACACCAGCTTCGAGACACACTGCACTGAGATAGAGTGCCTGAAACCAGTACTGAGAGCACATTGACACCAGCACTGAGAGCATGCCAGCACTGACACCAGCTTTGAAATAGAGGAAACTGACACCAGTACTCTTAACCACTTCAATACCAGGCACTTATGCACCTTCCCGCCCAGACCAATTTTCAGCTTTCAGCGCTCTCACACTTTGAATGACAATTACTCAGTCATGCTACACTGTATCCAAACAAAATGTTTATCATTTTCTTCACACAAATAGAGCTTTCTTTTGGTGGTATTTACTCACCACTGGGTTTTTCATTTTTTGCGATATAAGCAAAAAAACTGCGAAAATTTTGAAAAAAACATACTTTTATTAGTTTCTATTGTAAAATTTTGCAAACAAGTCATTTTTCTTCATAAATTTGTGCCAAAATTTATACTGCTACATATCTTTGGTAAAAATAACCCAAATTAGTGTATATTATTTGGTCTTTGTGAAAGTTATAGAGTCTACAAACTATGGTGCCAATCACTGAAAATTGATCACACCTGATGTACTATCTCACCTAAAGGCCTATCTCATTTCTTGAGACACTAACAAGCCAGGAAAGTACAAATACCCCCCAAATGACCCCTTTTTGGAAAGTAGACAGTCCAATGTATTTACTAAGAGGCATGGTGAGTTTTTTGAAGCTGTAATTTTTCCCACAATTCTTGTGAAAATTAAGATTTTTTTTTTTTTTACACAAACTGGTCATATTAACAGGTTATTTCTCTCACACAGCATATGCATAATTGCAACTACACCCCAAAATACATTCTGCTACTCCTCCTGAGTATAGAGATACCACATGTGTGAGACTTTTACACAGCCTGGCCACATACAAAGGGCCAACACTGAAGTAGCACTTTCAGGTGTTCTACAAGCATAAATTGCACATATCCTTTCTCAACCACCTATTACACTTTTGAAGGTGTTGGAGCACCAGAACAATTGAATTGTCCACAAAATGACCCCATTTTGGAAAGCACACACCCCAATGTATAATCTATGAGGCATAATGAGTCTTTTGAACGGTTCATTTTTTTCCAGAAGTTTTTGGAAAATGTGGAAAAAAATGAAAATGCATTTTTTTTACACAAAGTTGGCCATTTATAAGATATTTCTAACACATAGCGTGTACATAGCAAAAATGACACCCCAAAATGCATTCCTCTACTCCTCCTGTGTATGGTGATACCACATGTGTGAGAATTTTACACAGCCTGGCCACATACAAAGGCCCAACAATGAAGTAGCACTTTCATGCGTTTTACAAGCATAAATTGCACATATCCTTTCTCAACCACCTATTACAGTTTTGAAGGCCCTGGAGCACCAGAACAATGGAATTATCCACAAAATGAACCCATTTTGGAAATCACACACCCTAATGTATAATCTGTGAGGCATAATGAGTCTTTTGAACGGTTCATTTTTTTCCAGAAGGTTTTGAAAAAAGTGGAAAAAAAAATGAAAATGCATTTTTTTTTTACACAAAGTTGTCTATTTATAAGATATTTCTAACACATAGCATGTACGTAGCAAAAATGACACCCCAAAATGCATTCCTCTACTCCTCCTGATTATGGCGATATCACATGTGTGAGGCTTTTACACAGCCTGGCCACATACAAAGGCCCAACATTGAAGTAGCACTTTCAGGCGTTCTACAAACATAAATTACACATCTCATTTCTCAACCACCTATTACATTTTTGAAGGCCCTGGAGCACCAGGACAATGGAATTATCCACAAAATGACCCCATTTTGGAAAGAAAACACCCCAACATATAATCTATGAGGCATAATGAGTCTTTTGAATGGTTAATTTTTTTCCAGAAGTTTTTGGAAAATGTGGAAAAAAATGAAAATGCATTTTTTTTACACAAAGTTGGCCATTTATAAGATATTTCTAACACATAGCATGTACATAGCAAAAATGACACCCCAAAATGCATTCCTCTACTCCTCCTGTGTATGGTGATACCACATGTGTGAGAATTTTACACAGCCTGGCCACATACAAAGGCCCAACATTGAAGTAGCACTTTCATGCGTTTTACAAGCATAAATTGCACATATCCTTTCTTAACCACCTATTACAGTTTTGAAGGCCCTGGAGCACCAGGACAATGGAATTATCCACAAAATGACCCCATTTTGGAAAGAAAACACCCCAACATATAATCTATGAGGCATAATGAGTCTTTTGAACGGTTCATTTTTTTCCAGAAGGTTTTGGAAAATGTGGAAAAAAAAGAAAATGCATTTTTTTACACAAAGTTGTCCATTTATAAGATATTTCTAACACATAGCATGTACATACCAAAAATGACACCCCAAAATGCATTTCAATACTCCTCCTGATTATGGCGATACCACATATGTGAGACTTTTACACTGCCTGGCCACATACAAAGGCCCAACATTGAAGTAGCACTTTCAGGTGTTCTACAAGCATAAATTACACATCTCATTTCTCAACCACCTATTACATTTTTGAAGGCCCTGGAGCACCAGGACAATGGAATTGTCCACAAAATGACCCCATTTTGGAAAGAAAACACCCCAACATATAATCTATGAGGCATAATGAGTCTTTTGAATGGTTAATTTTTTTCCAGAAGTTTTTGGAAAATGTGGAAAAAAATGAAAATGCATTTTTTTACAGAAAGTTGTCACTTTATAAGATATTTATAACGCATAGCATGTACATAGCAAAAATGACACCCCAAAATACATTCTGCTACTCCTCCTGAGTATGGCGATACCACATGTTTGGGGCTTTTACACAGCCTGGCCACATACAGAGGCCCAAAATCCAAGTAGTACCTCCAGGCATTCTAGCAGCATTAATTACACATATCATTTTCTGACTACCGATCACATTTTTGAAGGCCCTTCATATTTCTAACACATAGCAGGTACATACCAAATAACAAAAGATTACCTGTGGTTTTAGAAGTGCAGTGGTCCACAGAGGAGAGCATCGGTCCAGGCAGCAGGCAGGAATGAGGTCAGCAACAGCAAAAGCAATCATCCAGGCAGCAGGCAGGAATACTGTCTATAGTTCATACAGGCAGAGATACTGTCAGCACAGCCAGAGCACAGCCAAAGCACAGCCAGAGCACAGCCAAAGCACAGGTCCAGGTAGCAGGCAGAGGTGTCCCGGCAGAAATACTGTCCAAAGTCAGTAGAGGCAGCAGGCAGATATATGGTCAACACAGCCAAAGTATTGGTCCAAACAGCAGGAAGAAACATGGTCCATAATGTCATGGGTCTTTACAGGCAGCAATATGGTCAGCACAGCCAAAGTATTGGTCCAGGCAGCAGGAAGGACCATCAAGCTTAGGGCCAGGGGGACAGGGGTAGAGGCTTCTCCCACCCAAATCGCTTTGAAGCCGCCGGGCAACCAGACCCTGTTCTTGGAGCACAGAAAATTAAAAACTGGTTTTCTCTACTCAGAACGCTATTCTGAAGCCCCTCACAAATGTGAGACCCCTGTGTACTAAAGTAGATGGCCAAAAGATCAGTCCAAGTGGCAGGCAAAAACATGGTTGATTAACAGGCTAAGGTCGGTGCATGTGGAAGTCAGAAACGTTGTTTAAATCGGCAGGCAGAGGCATCGTCAATAAACAGGCTGAGGTTGGTGCACGTGGAAGTCAGAAATGTGGTTTAAATCGGCAAGCAAAGACATCGTCAGTAAACAGGCCAGGGTCAGTTAATTAACATGGTAGCAGGCAAATGGGGAAATGGCAGTCTGGTAATAATACAGGGAACTAATATTGGATGGATGTATGATAATTTTTGAAGCAATCTCCGATGCACAGGCCAGGTTGGGAGGTACATTGGGGACAATAATAGGTGGAATCTCTTCTTACTCCTCCTCTGCTGCATACACGGCATTTTATTTGGCGTCTTCTTCCAGATTCTGTGGGGCGGGACCTTGTTGGTAAATGAGGGCAGTGATGATATTTTCAATATACTTGAGGTAGGTGACTTGTTGGTTTTGAGTTGCTTTTTGGTAGCAGAAAAACAAATTAAAAAGGGCCAAGTGAAACAGGTGAAAGGCAACGGGACTTTCTGTTTGATAAATAGGGCTGTAGCATCTGATCATTTAAATCCACCCCCCCATATACATATTGTAGTCGTGGACACATTCAGGCTTTACAATGGGGCCGCGTCTTCTTTGGATCTCCTCCACGGTGTCATTGTGGATGGTAGAGAGGATGTGGACATCTTTCTTGTCCCTCCACTTCATGGCCAACACCTCCTCGTTCCTCATGAATGCCGATTCTCCGTTTTGTAATTTTTTTGTCAACAGATTTTGTGGGAATCCCTTATGTTTTTTTTTAAGGTACCACAGGCCGGAGTTTTTTTACTGTAAAGATGACAAAAATGTGTCAGGCTGGTATAATAGTTGTAGACATATAAATGGTATCCTTTGTCGAACAGGGGGTATGCCAGCTTCCAGACAATTTTCCCACTGGTTCCAATATATGTGGGGCAGTCACGGGGCTGGAGCTTGGAGTCTTTGCCTTTTTAGATCCAAAATGTGAAGACATATCCAGTGGCTCGATCGCATAATTCATTTAACTTCAGCCCATACCTGGCTCTCTTGCTTGGTATATACTGCTTGAAGTGCAGTCAGCCAGTGAAATGTATGAGGGACTCGTCCACACAAATTTTTTGGTCTGGGATGAAAACTTCTCTAAATCGCTTGGAAAAGGAATTGATTAGGGGGCGTATCTTGTACAATTTGTCATGGTTGGGATGATCTCGGGGAGGGCACTGTGAATTGTCACTGAAGTGGAGAAAACGCATAATCATGTCGTATCTTGTCCTGGACATGACAGCGGAATATATGGGCATGTGTTGGATGGGGTTGGTGGACCAATATGCATGGACTTCGTTCTTTTTTGTAAGCCCCATATTGAAAGTTAGGCCCAAAAATGATTTAAATTCAGCCAGTGTGACACATCGCCACTGGAACATGCGGGCGTAGGAAGAATTGGGGTTGGCAGAAATAAATTGGGATGCATACAAATTAGTTTGATCCACCATATTCTGCAGAAAATTTTGTGGGAAAAATAAAGAAAAATAATCGAATTGAGAAAAATTTGTAGTGTCGGGCTGCGCACCTGGCTGTGCAGTGAAAGGGGGGATGATAGCGGATCCTGAGTTGGCAGGCAACCATAAGGGATTTTCCAGGGCATCGGGAAGGTAGGACTGGGGCTGGGTTCTTCGGTTTGGGCGGGTAATTCCAGTACTTGTACTGGGCTCCTCTTCCTGGGGTCTGGCGCTGCTGGTGGTGGGCAGATCTCGTGATCTTGTTCCTGATCTTGATCCTGATCTCATTCTTTTGAGAGGGACATTTTCCTCCGTGGACTCGGACTCTACCCCACTATCCTCCACTGGCTCGTATTCCGAATCAGAATCGAATGATGTGAGCTCCCCGCTGCTCTCATCATCCGACATGGCAAGAATCTCATATGCCTCCTCAGGTGTGTAGACCCTTTGGGACATTATGGTAATGCTTATTGGCAGGCCTGTGTAATAGTACTGCTGGTGGTAGTGGTACCGATTGAGGTATTAGTGGCGGGCCTGTGTGGTGGTACAGATGGCGGTATGGGTGGTGGTGGTACCAATGGTGGTATGGGTGGTGGTACCGATTGCGGTACGGGTGGTGGTGGTGGCGGTACAGGTGGTGGTGATGGTACAGGTGGTGATTGCGGTACCGATCGCAGTACGGGTGGTGGTGGTACCTATGGCGGTACAGGTGGTGGTGGCGGTACAGGTGTTGATTGCAGTACCGGTGGCGGTACGGGTGGTGGTGGTACCGATGGTGGTACAGGTGGTGGTACCAATGGCGGTACGGGTGGTGGTGGCGGTACAGGTGGTGATGGCGGTACAAGTGACGGTATGGGTGGTGGTGGTACCGATGGCGGTACTGACGGTGGTACGGGTGGTGGTGGTACAGATGGCGGCACTAGTGGTGATACTGGTAGCGGCCTGTGTGGCAGTATAGATGGTGGGCCTGATGGAGGTACTAGTGGCGTTACTGGTGGTGGTACCGATGGCGGTACTGGTAGCCTGTGTGGCGGTACCGATGGCGGTGGGCCTGTGACAGATGGGCTGATTGACAGATGAGCTGATTGACAGATGGGCTGGTTGACAGATGGGCTGATTGACAGATGGGCTGATTGGCTGAGCTGTGTGACAGGTCCTCTTATGGGGGGGCGTGTTGTGCACAGTACAATACAATAATGTCAGACAGACACTGATTTCACTCACTGATCCCTGCTCTCTCCTCACACGATCAGGGTGTGGGGAGAGAGCAGGGATCAGATGGTAACCGCTACTCAATGTTTACATTTGTGACCGGCTGTGATTGGACACAGCCGGTCACATGGTAAATAGCCAATTTCATTGGCTGTTTACCCTGATCGGGGAAGCGCTGTGTCCAAGGGACACTCGCCTTACTCAATCCCTGCTCTGCATGCCTTCGCCGCGTGCACGGAGCGCGCCGCCGAGTTTGTTGTGACAGGTGATTGGCTGTGACTTTGACACAGCCGATCACGGGGTAAACAGCCAATGAAATTGGCTGTTTACCTTGATCGGGGAAGCACTGTGTCCGAGGGACACATGCCGCCCCCGATCGCCGCGCTGCGCACCCCCGCGGGCGAGCGCCGGCATGTTATCCTGCTGGACATCATATGACGCCCAGTCAGGATAACGCAACCGCTTCCCGGATGTCAATATGCTATTGACCGGGCGGGAAGTGGTTAAACACTTCAGCCCTGGAAGATTTGGCTGCTGAATGACCGGGCCATTTTTTTGCGATTTGACACTGCGTTGCTTTAACTGACAATTGCACGGTCGTGCACCCAAACAAAACTGACGTCCTTTTTTTCCCAAAAATTGAGCTTTCTTTTGGTGGTATTTGATCACCTCTGCAGTTTTTATTTTTTGTGCTATAAACAAAAAAATAGCGAGAATTTTGAAAAAAACACAATATTTTGTACTTTTTGCTATAATAAATATCCCTATTTTTTTTTTAAAAATGCTAATTTTTTCACAGTTTAGGCCGATATGTATTCTTCTACATATTTTTGGTAAAAAAAATCGCAATAAGCGTATATTAATTGGTTTGTGCAAAGGTTATAGCGTCTACAAAATAGGGGATACATTTATAGCATTTTTATTATTTTTTTTTTTTACTAGTAATGGCGGCGATCTGTGATTTTAATCGTGACTGTGACATTATGGCGGACACGCATGCCGCACGTGCGCATGCCTGCTATCCCTCAAGCCGAGGTATAGCTACGACGGTTCGCGGGATCGTGCCGGCCTGTCGCAGTAAAATGACGGTGGCTGGTCAGCAAGCGGTTAATATATGCAATTTATACAATTAATTTTTATTGCTTGAATCATTTTTTCTCTTATGGACGTGACTGAGGCCTCATGTATAAGTTATGCCTAATAAATATAGAAAGAGAGCACTCCTATGGCCACATCCATTTAGAAATTTGATAAGAAGTGGAAAAGGGGCAAAAAATGCCCCAAAGTCAGACTTTAAAGGGGTTGTAAAGAATTTTTTTTTAAAATAACAAACATGTTATACTTACCTCCACTGTGCAGCTCGTTTTGCACAGAGTGGCCCCGAACCTGGTCTTCTGGGGTCCCTCGGCAGCTGTCTCAGCTCCTCCCCGCAAGAACTAACCACCTTCATGCGAGTTTTCTCGCATGGTGGTTAGTTCTTGAGGGGAGCGCTCCCGTGATACAGCCGGCAGCTATAGCCGCTCACTGTATCACTCAGCCCTACCCCCAGCGCGCCTCATCATTGGATGTGATTGACAGCAGCGCGAGCCAATGGCTGCGCTGCTTTCAATCCATCCACTCTAGCCAATCAATGGCCAGGCTGAGCGGTGAAGAGGACATCGGGGGTGAGCAGAGCAGGTTTAGGGGCTCAGGTAAGTAAAATGGCGGGGTGCTGGGGGGGCAGTATTGTCGGATGTTTTTTCACCTTAATGCATAGGATGCATTAAGGTGAAAAAACGCAAACCTTTACAACCCCTTTAAAGGCACTTTGGACGAGCGTTGGAATATAAAAATATATTTTATTGATAACAATTCATAAGGCAATAGAACAAAAAAGAGAGAAAAAGTTAAAAATACATATCATATAATGGACGAGAGTACATGGCGCAAAAAAGAGAATCTGCAATACATGAACAACAGTGAGCCCCAGTGAATGCGTTATACAGATACTTTTAGCCACTTTTAGCAACTTACCCTTGGTCACATGTATTTGAACATTATATATGGTGCCGCTTGATGCTTAGTGGACTCCTCAATGAACTCTGCTGACAAGATAGTGAGACCCATTCTTTCCAACAACCCCTGAATGTGTCCTGACGAAGCAAAACAGCGAAACATGTTGACACACAGGGGCACACTGTTGTTCATGTGGTGCAGATTTTCTCTTTTTTTGCGCTATGTGGTCTCGTCCATTATATGATATGTATTTTTAACTTTTTCTCTCTTTTTTCTTCTATTGCCTTATGAATTGTTATCAATAAAATATATTTTGATATTCCAACTCTCATTCTAAGTACCTTTAAGGTCTGACCTTGGGACATTTATTGCCCTTTTCCCCTTCTTAATTTATGCCTAAGGCCTCACAAAGCCTACAGCCGCCTCTGGTATTTGATGACTGGCCACTCAGGCATCCAGCACTGTCATAGAGGGGTGAAGAGAAAGTCTCATCCTTGTGTACACACTAAATCAGCAGCAATAAAATTACACTCTTGCGTTGCCCCATTGGCAAAGCACAGGTTTACTCTAAACGCTAGTGTTATTTGCTTCTATTTTTTCATAAAGGTTAATTTCACCTTTAAAAAAAAAAATAATTAATGCACATCTTTGTGCAGGTAAAAAAAATGTGCATTTCATTTTTTTTTACTAGGAGCCTGCAACGCATTGCACCCATGATCAGCAGATTGCGGATGCAATGCAGGGCTCTTGCAGACTGTCAGTGTTAGCTGTATGCTCATAACTCATACGAGCAGGCAGTTACACACTGACAGGAAGCATCAAAGAACTAGAGTGCTCAGCAGCACCCTGGTAGGTCATCAAGAGCTACAAGCCAACAGCTGCAAAGGCTGTCATTACTTGTAGTACTGACATTCATGGAACCCTGCTCGCTGTTACAATGGGGGAACAGGGTGGGTGCGAAGACTGTAGCAACGGTAAACACCTATTTTAGCTGCCAACTTTTAAAAATCACACTTACCCATCCCAGGATCCAGTGATCTCACCCAACCCGGCTGGAGTCTTTGCTGGACTTTGGGTCCAGGAGTCTGAATCTTAACTGTGGGTAGTTGATCGTGACTCCTTGCAGCTTCACAGCTGGCTGCTTGCTGTGCATGTGTGAATCACTGTGAGTCCCATGAATGGTCATGCAGTCTTCTGGAACATGTGGTATGTTCCAAGAGGCTGTGGGTCAAAGGAGGAGGGGCAAAAAGTACCCCCCCCCAAAAAAAAAGACATTCAAAATATGAGAGGAGGAGGAGGAAAAGTGGAACTTCCCCTTTTGCGTTAAGTTCTAGTATAATACTTGCCAACATAAATGTTTAGCAGACCAAGGTTATCTTTTTATATCTAGGCTGTTTTGAAAACTATTGTATTCTCTGTTATTAAAATGTAGTAAATAAAGATTCAGAAAACTTTTTAAAATTAGTGTTTCATATCTGCACATTAAAATGAACAATATATACCCAGAAGACATTCATTTTTGGCAAGATCATAAACAATTCTATATATCTTGCATATTTTTCTGAAACATTGATACCCAGTATTTTTATTTAGCCAAGTTACTCATTTGTATTCTGTAGCAGATAATGTTATAAGCAGCGTGGATGTCCTTTATACATCACTTAGGCACCTTTCATATGCACTGTGGAGTCTCTGATCCACCTCAGAAATGCTTCAATAAAGCAACTAGGTGAGCTTCTTTAAACAAGCTGGATGTGCTTACAGACAGGGCTCTGTAGAGCAGGTTAGGTCTGTTGGAGCTAAGGTTTGTGAAAAATTAGAAAACTGCATGTTTGTGGCTGACAAACCCTAGGCTTGTTCAGTCTGCTAGTTAGGACAAATGATGAGATGAGTCTGGCTTCAGTCTGAACTTCAGTTTGGGTGTATCTGGAAGGCAGCTGGACCAATAGACCAATAAGCTGCAGGGCTCCCACTGCAGGGCTCCCACTCATGCTGCTGATTGGTACAGGAATGAAACTAGCCTTGTACAGCTCATTGGCCTGTCACTGGCAGCTGACTTCAGGAATTGGCCGAACATAGGTTCAGACTGAAGATGGAGCCAAACCCAAATATTAATAGCACCAATAATATCACCACTGTTTACAAAATGTCACTGGAATGGACTATGTGCCTTAAAAAAAGGCTGCTCACCTTAGGGAGCATAGTACCAGCTAAATATTCCTTGCTTACAATTCTCTGTACTAAAGTAAGAATACAATTAAAGGATTGTCTTGCCCTACTATGAAATACTAAGAATATTTGCAAATATGTAGTTTAATTTTATTTACTATATTTTAGCAACTTGCTACAGGCTATTTTTCAATGCTATCAGCCATATCGGTCTCTGAAATCTTTACCACACAGGATAATTTATGAGGCTCCCTTAGCTACCTGCTTCTGCTTGTCTGGGCTTATTTTTATGTGCAACACATTTAGTTAGTATGTGAAGAATGGGGCGTCATAATCTTATCCTTGAAATGAAAAACCGGGCTTTGTTTGCCAAGCACACCAATGTGGAAGACACTGTCTTCATGTAAGATTAAAATTTGTTCAACTGCAGTGTTAGCTCAATAGTGACAATACAGCTAAGGGAACATATTGGTGGATCGAGTCATCTATTTTTTTTAAATATTTCCCTAGGACACCAGTATCAAGATCTTTATTCACCTGCCACAGTTTTTGCAAATAAAAGTAGTGTATCATGCTACTTTCTTCACAATACAAAGAAAATGAATGAACAGTGAATTCAGGAAGAAAAGTGAGACACCTGAAAGTGGGTAGAGACTGGAATACAAAATCTTGCCTTTGGAGTTGTATATGATGTCCTGGATAAATACAATTTTCTATCCTCACAGAGTTGATTCTTGCAACATACAGCCCATGTTATCCACAGAGAACTACAGTATATGGTCTACTGGCTAGCAAAATATAAAAGGTGGTACTGATGCAAGGAGCTTAAAACCTAGCACACATGGGCCGAATATTGGACGGCATCAGCCAGTTCAATAGAAACCTCCTCGGCCTGCGTGTACTGCAGCTGGTCCAACAGAATCTAGCCGAACTGTCGATAGGGCATGACCAAAAAAGGTCTGCCAATTGGCTCTGGAGTGCTCTGGTGGGGTGCGTCTGCAGCACAGGGCAAGGGGGTGCAATTGCCCCCCTGGAATTGTAAGAAGGTGTTGAAGACAGTTGCCCTGTGTTGAAATGGCCACCTGCGCAGCCTCTGTGGACTGTTCTTCTGAGTCTGCTGGCCTGGGGCTGCTCTCTTTTCTGCCTTATCACAGATACAGACATCCATCCCTCCCTCCCTCACCCCCGGCCCAATCATCGGATTGGCTCTGCTGCTCAGGCCTCTGCTCGACATCTCGGCTGTTCCGTGATTGGCTGCCTGCTTGTGTATGTACGTCGCTATGCAGATCCGGCTGGCGTGGCACCGACTCCTCCCACAGGTGCATGCAATCAGTCAGTAGCCGAGAATACACTGCCAGTGCCTGGGCCTATCGCATCACAGGAGTAAATCCTGAAGAACCACAGGTAACAGCAGTGCCAGTTAGGAGGAAAATGTATATATAAATATATATATTGCTTGGAAAGTTGGACAGCTGAGCTATTGCTGGAAAAGATATTTGTGTGTTATATAATCTTCTTCACTTTGTATGGAAGTTACTCAGTCTCAGGCAAACCATGCCCATATAAATATAGCCTAGAGAATGTACATCTTTCTATATTGAAATGTATTGCAATACATCTGTTGTGGCCATATTTTGATGAAAACAACCTTAAAGCCCCATACACACTATCAGATTTTCTGCTGATTTTTGTCTTCAGATTTACCAAAACCATATAATATGAAGTCAAACCTTAGGAGTTTCAATCTGTATGCAATCAGGCAGGCCCTTGCACTACATGGTTTTGGTAAATCTGCAGACAAAAATCAGCAGAAAATCTGATAGTGTGTATGGGGCTATACTGTATTGCAATATAGAAAGATGTACATTCTCTAGGCTATATTTGTATGGGCGTGGACTGGTATGCCTGGCCTGAATAACTTCCAATGCAAAGTGAAGCTGAATTATCTCAAGAGCTATTTCACACTGTCATCTGGCCGTGTTATCGGTAAATCGCTATTTACCATAGTTTTAGTGGCGCTATTCAGCCGCTAGCGGGGCGCTTTTAACCCCCGCTAGTGGTCGAAGAAAGGGTTAAATGTGACTGTGTATCGCTGCTGCCGAAACGCCCCCCCCCCCCCGAAAAAAGTTCAGCGGACGCCCATGATAGGCAGTGATAGATAGATAGATATATATATAGATAGATAGATAGATAGATAGATAGATAGATAGATAGATAGATAGATAGATAGATAGATAGATACATAGTATATAAGGTTAAAAAAACACAGGTTCAACCAGTTGAATGTTTGTGTGTGTGTGTGTGTGTGTGTGTGATTTCTATTCTCTCATAGTCCTGTATATTCTGCTTCCTGAGAAAGGCATCTAAAAGTTGTTGACAGTTTCAGCTAGTACCTGCACCTGTCATTTGTGACCAGCTTCCCATGATTATATCTTATACGGCCTATCTGTTTCATTTATCTTTTTTTGCTAATAATATATTTTAAAAAAAATGTATATGTTTTACTTCCTTTAGCAGTGTGTTTCTCCTATTCTATTATAGCTTCCCTTGCATTTTTTTTGCATTCCGTATACATCTGGAATGCCAAGGTTGTCACTTCTACTTTGGTATTTTTAAATGTCTGTTCTTTTTCTCATGTATTTTTTATTTTTTTTGTACACTATAATTTTGTTCTTCTACTGGTGTTATGCAATAGAATACAATGACTATTGCGCTTGTTTAATTCGTCTTTAAAAAATTCCCACTTGCCTTGTGTGCCTTTGTTGCCTTGTTGGTCCCATTGAATGATATGTAGCAAGGATCACAGCTTACTGAAGTCAGATTTTTGAAATTTAGAGTTCTTGTCATACCAACATGCCGCTCTTTCCTGTAACCTATGGGAAATGTAATTAGAACATGATTATAATTTCCCAAATTGTCTCTAATTGCACATCTGTAATATGCTCTGTGTTGTTTGAAATGAATGGATCTAACAGAGCATTTTTCCTTGTTGGGGCTTCCTACATCTGTTCTAGTGTTGGGAAAACGGTTCGGGCCAAACAAAAGTTTGGCCCGAACATTACCTGTTCACCCGTTTGGCAAACACCCAAATTTGCGGGGCACTCGGCGGGATGTTCGCCGCTGGTCAGGTGCAAGATTTTGCCAATTAGGATACAGAGCACTGTCCGAGCCCTGATTGGACAAAGTGATGATCACTTTGTCCAATCATGGCTCAGTGCTCATAGCCCCACCCCACATCATAAAAGGTTCCTTCCCATAAGAACCTTTTGCAGTGTTGTTGGAGTGGAGAGGGCTCAGTTTGCTACTAGCGATTTAGTGTGTTCACTTGTTGTGACTCTGAGTGTAGAGTGTTAGTGTAGTGTTAGTATAGTGTGAGTATAGTGTGTCTGTATTATGTGTCAGAATAGTGTAGAGTGTCGGTATAGTGTGTAAGTATAGTTTAGTGTTAGTGTAGTGCAGTGTTTAACACAGCATTACATAACATTTAGGGTATCCCAGGCCTCCTTTATTTTTGGGAAGATGTAGTGTGTGTATAGGTATACGTGGTTTAGAAGAGCCCCATATAAACGAAGTTGCTCTTTTTTGTACTATTCTCAAAAAATAGGAAGGAATTGGAATAGGGAGGACTCTGAATAGATAAAGCAATTTGGGTAGAATAGTCATTTTGATTGCATTAATCTTCCCTATCCAGGATAAAGGAAGTTGCGACCATTGTTTTATTAGATTTGTGATCTGTCTTAATACAGGAGGATAATTGGTTGAGAATAAGTCAGAATGAGATGCTGTTAAATGAATTCCAAGATATGGGATTGATTTTTCTGCCCATGTGAATGGGAGTGCAGCCCTAGCCGGGATCAATTCCATGTTTGTGAGTGAAATATTAAGCACTAGGCATTTCTTAGGATTAATCATAAGTCCGGATAGGGCTGCAAATCCATCAAGAGCTGGTATTAAGTTAGGACCAGAGACCTGTGGTGATGATAGAAAAAGTAATATATCGTCTGCAAATATACATAATTTGTGTGTAATACCTCCTACTTCAATGCCAGTTATAGTTTGGTTTGTTCTGATGTATTGGGCCATGGGTTCGAGTATAAGGGCAAATAATAAGGGAGATAATGGGCAACCCTGTCGGGTACCTCTTTCGATATTAAAGGCTTCAGATTTGTATCCAGCATATTTTATATAGGCTTTGGGTTTATTATATAATGTTTTGATCCATGTTAAAAAGTGGGGTCCAAAACCCCATTTTTGTAATGAATATTGCATATATTGCCAGGATACTGTGTCAAATGCCCTCTTAATATCGAGAGATAGAAAACATAAAGGGATTTTCCGTTTTTTAGCAATATGTGCCAATAACACTGCCCTGCGTATATTATCGCCTGCCTGTCTATTTGGCATGAAGCCTACTTGATCTCTATGTATTAATTTTCCTATAATGCTATTGAGGCGTTTTGCTATTATTTTTGCTAATAATTTAATATCGAGGTTTAACAGAGAGATAGGCCGATAATTCACACAGGAAGTATCATCAGAAAGGGGTTTTGGGATCATACAAACAATTGCCATTAGTGTTTCTTGCCGAAAAGAATGTCCATCTAGAAGTTTGTTAAAAGTTTCAGTGAGAATGGGAGATAGTATTTCTGAGAATGTTTTATAGTATAAAGCCGAGTAGCCGTCTGGGCCTGGTCTTTTGTTAAGTTTTAGGTCTTTTATGGCGTTAGCAACTTCATCTATAGTTATAGGCTCATCCAAACTGCTTTTTTGATTCTGAGATAACTCAGGTAAGGTTATTTTTGAGAAGAAGGATTCAGCCTCTGTAGGATTAAATTCATTGTTTGTCTTGTATAAAGTTGCGAGATGTGAGTGAAATTTATGGACTATTTTAACTGGATTACAAGTGTAAACATTTTTTGATAATTTCAAACGTATTGGTTTGAAAGATTTGTTAGTTGAATTTAATGCCCGAGCCAAATATGTACCTGGTTTGTTTGTATTCATGTAGAAATTGTGTTTGGAGCGTTTGAGAGATTTATCAACTGACTCAGTGAGAAATAGATCGTATTCCAATCTAGATTTTTCCAGATGAGATTTTGTACTCTGAGATGGATTATCTTGGAATGATATGAAGGCTGCATTAAAATTAAGTTCTAGTTTTTTTGCTAGATTTTTGCGTTCCTGTTTAAATAATGCCATTTGTCTTTGTATTGTACCACGCAAGACAGGCTTATGAGCTTCCCACAGTGTTATTGGGGAGATGTCTGTTGTATTATTAATTGATATGTATTCCTTTAAAGCTTGTTTAATGGCCATCTGATGTAGTGGGTGTTTGAGCATTATGTCCGGTAAGTACCACGTTGGGTCATGCGCTTTTGGTATGGCTGAGGCTATAGTAGTGTATACTGCATTATGGTCAGACCACGGAATCGGAATTATATCTGATGCAATAATTTCTGGTATCATTCCGATTGTTAGAAAAATATGATCTATTCTGGTGAAGGTTTGATGAGGGTGCGAGAAATAAGTGAATTTCTTTTTCATTGGGTTACTTTCTCTCCATGAATCTACCAGATTGTATTTGGAAAGAAGTTGAGAAAAAGGTAATCTAGAGGTTATTTTGGATGGTGTAAAAGGTGATTTATCTAGAAATGGGAGGAGGACCTGGTTCGAATCGCCACACATTATCACTGTTCCTATTTTGTGTGTATTAATCACTTGTAATATATGTGAGAGGAATGGTGTAGGTTGTTTGTTAGGAGCGTAGTAGGAAATCACAGTGATTGCTGTATCCATTATATAACCCATGAGTATCAGGTATCTACCTTCTGGGTCTTTAATTTCTGATGATAAGGTGAATGGTGTGGATCGGTGAAATGCAATTAGAGTTCCCCTTTGCTTGGTACAGGCAGAAGCCGTGTAAATTTGTTGATAAAAAGGAGAAATATATTTTGGAGTAGAATCTTTGGTGAAGTGTGTTTCTTGGAGGCATACTATGTGAGCCTTCTTGTTATGGAAAGTATGGAAGGCTTTGGTCCTTTTTTGAGGGACATTTATTCCCTGAACATTCAGGGAAAGTATATTCAGTGGTGCCATGGTAATAGATCAAATAGTTTTGACTTACTTTTTGTTATGCAGAGCAGACTGCGCAGATCAACCTGTGTGGATTGAAGAGATGAATAGATAGAAAAGAAACCAGTGAATTCTGGAGTAAAGAGTAAACAAAAAACATATGAGATTAGATGATACATTGTATAAATTATTTTTTTCAAGTAATCACAATTTACCCATGAAAGAGAATAAATATCTCTCTCAGGGGAATAAGTGCCTTCGTCACACTCCCACATAATATGGTTGGGAGATTGAGGAGGGCTAATGGGGGTACACGGATCTTCCGCTTACAGGAGAGAAGTGCTATGTCAAAAGACATCAAAATGATGTTTCATTAATTGGAGTGCAGAATATAGTTTTTGTTGAAATTATTTATTCCAGGGTGGTTGTATATGGTTAGTCTTGCCCTAGGCTAAATAATTCAGTTAGAAAGGTACTGTTAATAACTTTGGTATTGATGAAGATAGTTTGAATTATTTTGGGATTTTAACCCTTTTAGAGTAAACAATTACATATTTTATTCATATGTAACTGTTTAGATATGTTAACTCATAAAATTGAGGTTGTATTGCTTCAGATTAGAATAAACAAAAACATAATTCTAGGAACTAGTTAGGTACTAATATATTTGTTTTAAGAAAAGAAAGAAAAAGCTTCCATTACTTCTGGATTATTGAACATATTTGTCCTAAAAAGTAATAAATCTATTGTTATTACCTGATAATATATAACTGAACAAGAATTTCCTTATTTCACTTATATATTCTAAGGCTATATGAATCAGAAGTAATAAGAAATATAACTGGAATGTAACATGATCCCACACAGTGTGTGACTATCAGAATGCAGTTACATTCAGTTATAAATATATGTTTTTTATAGAGAACCATCTCTTAGTATAATAAATGAAGAGATATCAGGAATTAGGATGTCAGTCCATTGAATCTTCTTGGTCCATGGATGATGTGGCATAACGGCCTCTTTTGTGAGAATGATGATTCCCATTTTGTTCTGAAATTTTCTGGGTGCTGCCTGAAGGTGAAGATGATGCCATTCTTCTGCGTGTGGGAGTGTTGCTGCTTGTGGGTTCTGTCAGATTTAATTTTAAAAGGGTTTGTTGTAGTTCATCTGCTGATCTGCTTCTGTAAATTGTACCTAGGTAGTTAAATCTGACTGAAAAGGGGAAGCCCCATTGATACATAACGTTGTGGCGTTGCAGTTCCATTAGTTGGGGTTTCATGGATCGTCTTTTAGTAATAGTAAGTTGGGATAGGTCAGCAAAAATTTGATAATTGTGTCCTTGAAAATTAAGTTCCTTTTTTTCTCTTGCAGCAATTAGTATTTGTTCTTTCGTTCTGTAATAATGAAATTTTGTGATTATATCACGTGGGGGTCCATCTTTCTTTTTGGCTGTGAGGGCTCTGTGTACTCTGTCCAGTTCTAAACGTTCAATAGGGATATCTGGCTTTAGTTCTTGTAATAGAGCAGTAATAGTAGATTGCAGGTCTGTCACAGTTTCAGGTATTCCCCTTATGCGCAAGTTTGAACGTCTGGCTCTATTTTCATAATCTTCGAGCTTAGTTTGAAGTATTAAATTCTCTTTTTTTAATTGTCCCAATTCTGTTATATTTTCTTGGGTTGTAATTTCAATTTCATCCATTTTTATTTCTAAGGCTGCTGTGCGGTTTCCCAGCTCTCTTATTTCTTTGGTTAGGCTTTTTGTTATTTGGTCTGAGGTTTGTTTTAAAGCCTTATGAAGCATCTTTTCAAATTGTAATAATATTTCTGGGGATACTGAGGAGGCTTGTGGAGAAGTTTGTGAGAGGATTTGTTCTGTATCTGACTCAAATGGAGAGTCTTGCTGTGACATTTTCTGTCTGTGAGAGCGCCCTGATGCTGTATCCTGTGAGGTGACTGGAGCTGCTTCAGCTGCAGTGAGTGCCTGTGAGCTCTTTCTGAGGTGATTTTTATTTCAGCCACGGTTTCCTCCCAGTACCATATTTCCTGCCCAAACTTTCACAGTTTGTTCCCTGGGGCAAAAAGGTTCAAATGGATACCTTTTGAGCCTGCAGGCTCCGCTTTGTCCTTCTCTTCTCTCCTCAGCGGTGTGGAGCTCTAACAATGCATGTCTGCTCCGCTAGGCTCCGCCTCCTGCCCCCCCAGTTAAATTATTTGAACACAGCATCAGCCACATGCTTCTTGATGATACACAGGCATTACTTGATTCTGATGTTGGTTTTGAGGTTGAGGAAGGGAGTAACATGAGCCTACAGAAAAGGGAGAACACTGTAAAAAAACAAATTGGCCGTCATGTTCCCTCAGCTGCAGTGTATTGCCAAGTTGACTCCAGTGATAATGAGGATGGAGGGGATGATGATGATGAGGTCACTGACTTTATCTAAACAAAAAATTGTTAATCTTGGCCTGAGCGTACACAGTGCTGTCCTTTTTTTTACTTTTTTATAGTACAAGTGTATATAAATATAAATAAATATGGTAATCTCAAATGTAAAATAACCAAGTAGTCATAACTCTAATTAATATTACCCAACAATCCTGTATGACAATCCTGTATAACCAAATAGTGATAATCTAAACATTAATACCCAGTGATAATAGCAATAAAAAAAAAGATCAAAACAAAAAACACGTCAATCAATGTGAAGAGTTCTAATAGTATATATATATATATATATATATATATATATATATATATATATATATATAAAATCCACACTATAATGCTTCAAAATTTGTATATCCAAGTGTGACAAATGACAGTTTAATCCTCTTCTTGTATTTAACACTGTAGATAGTGACTAATCCTTTTCTACTTATGTGTGAGATCATTCACCGATGTTTAGTGGCTGGTATTAGATCAACCAGCAGACAGGCATTTCCCTCTGTGGGGTGCAATAATCTGTAGCTCCGTAAAGGTAGATATCCACACTCCTTTGCTCTCAGTAATACATATGGTTGTAATAATCAGCAGACAGACAGGCTTTGCAGGGAGCAATACTCTGTGGATCTGTGATAGATTATCCAAGAGATCCAAGAGATCCTCCGCTGTTACCGACCAGTATCTCCAAGGAAGTGCAAATATATGGAAAGGAAGAGCAGCATAGCATAAAATCATTTATAAAATCCCTATTTTATTAAAATCATAGTACACTCACATGTGAAGCTGTCTGCCGACACAGGCATATAAGCACAGGGCCCCGTTAAGACGTCTAACGATGAAACGTACATAGGGTGTGTTGTTTGGAGGTATCATCACCACCCTACATCGGGTGCCTGCTTGCAGTAGTGATAGGTCCGGAGCGAGCCCATATATATATCTATGCTTATATGCCTGAGTCGGCAGATACCTTCACATGTGAGTGTACTATGATTTTAATAAAATAAGATTTTTATAAATATATTTTATCCTATGCTGCACTTCCTTTCCATATATTTGATCTTCCCTGGAGATACTGGTCGGTAACAGTGGATAATCTCTGGGATAATCTATTACAGATCCACAGAGTATTGCGCCCCGCAAAGCCTGTCTGCCTACTGATTATTACAACAATATGGAGTACTGAGAGTGGAGGAGTGTGGATGTCTACCTTTATGGAGATACAGATTATTGCACCCTGCAGAGGGAAATTCCTGTCTGCTGGTTGATCTAATACAGTGGTTCTCAACTCCAGTCCTCGGGACCCACCAACAGGCCAGATTTTAAGTATTGCCTTGGGGAGATGCAGACTAGAATTCTGCAATCACTGAGCAGCAAATGATATCACCTGTGATGTATTTCAGTTATCTTGCAAACCTGGCCTGTTGGTGGGTCCTGAGGCCTGGAGTTGAGAACCACTGATCTAATACCAGCAACTAAACATCGGTGAGTGATCCCGTACATAAGTAGTGGAGGATTAGTCACTATATACGGTGTTAAATACAAGAAGAGGATTAAACTGTCATTTGTCATGCTTGGATATACAAAATTTGGAGCATCATAGTGTGGATTTTTAGAGTCACATAAAATTGTGGACATGACTATATACATACAGTATCTCACAAAAGTGAGTACACCCCTCACATTTTTGTCAATATTTTATTATATCTTTACGTGACAACACTGAAGAAATTACACTTTGCTACAATGTAAAGTAGTACAGCTTGTATAACAGTGTACATTTTCTGTCCCCTCAAAATAACTCAACTCACAGCCTTTAATGTCTAAACCGCTGGCAACAAAATTGAGTACACCCCTAAGTGAAAATGTCCAAATTGGGCCAAATTAGCTATTTTCCCTCCCCGGTGTCATGTGACTCATTAGTGTTACAAGGTCTCAGGTGTGAATGGGGAGCAGGTGTGTTAAATGTGCTGTTATCGTTCTCACTCTCTCATACTGGTCACTGGAAGTTCAACATGGCACCTCATGGTAAAGGACTCTCTGAGGATCTTAAATAAAGAATTGTTGCTCTACATAAAGATGGCCTAGGCTATAACAAAATTGTCAAGACCCTGAAACTGAGCTGCAGCACGGTGGTCAAGACCATACAGCGGTTTAACAGGACAGGTTCCACTCAGAACAGGCCTCACGATGGTTGAACAAAGAAGTTGAGTGTACATGCTCAGTGTCATATCCAGAGGTTGTCTTTGGGAAATAGACGTATGAGTGCTGCCAACATTGCTGCAGAGGTTGAAGGGATGGGGGGTCAGCCTGTCAGGGCTCAGAGCATATGCCACACACTGCATCAAATTGGTCTGCATGCCTGTCGTCCCAGAAGGAAGCCTCTTCTAAAGATGATTCACAAAAATGCCTGCAAACAGTTTGCTGAAGACAAGCAAACTAATGACATGGATTGCTGGGACCATGTCCTGTGGTCTGATGAGACCAAGATAAACTTATTTGGTCAAGATGGTGTCAAGTGTGTGTGTGTGGAAGCAACCAGGTGAGGAGTACAAAGACAAGTGTGTCTTGCCTACAGTCAAACATGGTGTGTCATGGTCTGGGGCTGCATGAGTGCTGCCGGCACTGAGGAGCTACAGTTCATTGAGGGAACCATGAATGCCAACATGTACTGTGACATACTGAAGCAGAGCATGATCCCCTCCCTTTGGAGACTGGGCCGCAGGGCAGTATTCCAACATGATAATGACCCCAAACACACCTCCAAGATGACCACTGCCTTGCTACAGAACCTGTGGGTTAAAGGTGATGGACTGGCCAAGCATGTCTCCAGACCTAAACCCTATTGAGCATCTGTGGGGCATCCTCAAATGGAAGGTGGAGGAGCGCAAATCTCTTACATACACCAGCTCCGTGATGTCATCATGGAGAAGTGGAAGAGGACTCCAGTGGCAACCTATGAAGCTCTGGTGAACTCCATGCCCAAGAGGGTTAAAGCAGTGCTGGAAAATAATGGTTGCCACTAAAAATATTGACACTTTGGGCCCAATTTGGACATTTTCACTTAGGGGTGCACTGACTTTTGTTGCCAGCAGTTTAGACATTAATGGCTATGTGTTGAGTTATTTTGAGGGAACAGCAAATTTACACTCTTATACAAGCTGTACACTCACTACTTCACATTGCAACAAAGTGTCATTTCTTAAGTGTCGTCACATGAAAAGATAAGAAAATATTAACAAAATTGTGAGGGGTGTACTCACTTTTGTGAGATACTGTATATATATATATATATATATATATATATATATATATATATATATATATATATATATATATATATATATATATATGTATACATATAATGTTTAGTTTTTTCACATTGATTGACGTTGATTGTGTGTTTTTTTGTTCGGTCTTTTTTTTAAATTTGGCTGACAATTAAAAAAAAACTGATGGGCACTGATAGGCCACACTAATAGGCGGCGCTGATGGCACTGATGGGCGACACTGACGGCAATGATAGGCAACACTGATGGGCACTGATAGGTGCTAATGGATAGGCAGCACTGATGAGGATCTACTGACAGGCATTAGTGAGTGGCACGGATTGGAAGTTTGATGGCATTACTGATGGGGCACTGATTGGCACTTTTTTAGGCACTGATTGGCACGGTTGTGGGCACTGATTGGCACTGTTATTGGCACTGACAGGCCTTTTATTATAGGGACAGGCTGGCAGGTGTTAGGCATTGATTGGCAGCTGATGGGCACCTTTTGATGGGGGCTGTGCTGATAATTAATCTGCTGATTATCAGCAGAGACCCCCCACTGACAGGGAGAGCCGCCGATCGGCAGACTGACACACAGCACCTCTGATTGCCGTGCTGCAGACCCCCCGCGTAGGCCAGCTGTGTTATCCTGGGCATGTCATATGACATCCGGTCTGGATATCACAACCACTTTGCCGTGGTTAATTAAAGTTATCACTACTTGGTTGTTATAAATTTTAGATTATCACATTTATTTATATTTATATACACTTGTACACAGCGCTGTCCTTTTTTTACTTTTTTATCTTTGACTGAGGTCCCTCAATTTGAAAGCAGCTGGACAGAATTAATAATCAGCATTATCTTGGCATGGTCTCCTTTACTTTTATTCTGAGTGCATTATAATTTGGCTTATTCACATAAGGCTTGCTCAGTGTGGTTACCCTTTATCTATTCCTCTTGAAACCAAGTTAAGCGCACCTAACACCAATACAGTTTTTGGGGGACTTACATTCAGCACCCATCTTTGCACCCAACCTTGGACCCCAAAAAAGTTTTCAGTATGGAGGGACCAATACTCAAGCATAATGTAAACAAACAAAACTTGAAGTAATCAACTTATCATCCATAGAATTAATGGAAGCACAGATACAAGTTCTCAGCTTAGGTTTGACGTTTTGTCCCGAGCAGGGGGCTGACTATTTCGAACTTATGAAGGATGTCCACCTTTTTGCTTGTAGACTTATGTATAAAGTTTTATATGATAAAAATTCTAGCAATACTCCAAAAAAACTCTTTAGACAATCCACTATGGAATGAATTTTCAATTCAAGATTTAAAAGCATTAGAAGATCTAATGGAGCTCTGGGAGAAGGGTGATACAGGAGACTGTGTTGGAGCAGGTTGTAAAATACATTGAACACAGTAGTTGGACATTCAAGGAGCCCTTTAATCTTTCTCAAGTACAATTGGAAGCTTTATCACCCTTGAGACAGGATCATCAAAAAACAAAGATTGGTATAGACCAGGGGTGCCCAACCATTTGAGGAGCGAGGGACACTTTATTGACTTGGTAACCAGTCGCAGGCCACAATGAGCGAAAGGGGGATGGCGGGTCTGTGTCCACTCTGCATATGTAGAGCAGACATGGATGCAACCTGCTCTACCCTAAGGGCCCTCCAATCCGCCCAGACAGAAGGGGGCAGATCCCCTTCTTTTTTTTTTAAGCAGATCGGATTGCAAATAGGCGAGTGTAAACGGACATGAGTCAGTTTACATCTGCCGCTCTATAGAGGTGAATGGAGAGTCCGTTTGAGTCCACCTGAAAACCAGACAGGTGGACCCGATCGGACCGATCATGTAAAAGGGGCCTAAGGCTGCTTTCACACTGATGCACAGCAGTTTACCTGATCCTCAACTGACCTCAATCTTCACTTCTTCCTCAGGATTCCTGCAACTGGCTGGTACTGCCGGTGGGTACTGCTGACAGGTACTGGTACTGCTGAATGGTACTGCTGGCAGGTACTGTTGGCTGGTACTGGTAATACTGGCTGGTACTGGTACTGCTGAATGGTACTGCTGGCTAGTACTGCTGGCGGGTACTGGTACTGCTGGCTGGTACTGGTACTGCTGACTGGTACTGCTGGCTAGTACTGCTGGTGGGTACTGGTACTGCTGGCTGTTACTGATGACTGGTACTGCTGGCGGGTACTGGTACTGCTGGCTGGTACTGGTAATGCTGGCTGGTACTGATACTGGTAGCTGGTACTGGTACTGCTGGCGGGTACTGCTGGCTGGTACTGGTACTTCTGGCAGGTACTGCTGGCTGGTATTGGTACTGCTGGTTTATACTGCTGGCTGGTACTGATGACTGGTATGGATGTTGGGTACTGGTACTGCTGGCAGGTACTTCTGGCTGGTACTGGTACTAGTGGTTTATACTGCTGGCTGGTACTGATGACTGGTACCGATGGTGGGTACTGGTACTGCTGGCGGGTACTTCTGGCTGGTACTGCTGGTTTATACTGCTGGCCGGTACTGATGACTGGTACGGATGGTGGGTACTGGTACTGCTGGCGGGTACTTCTGGTGGGTACTGGTACTGATGACTGTTACTACTGACTGGTACTGGTACTGCTGGTTGGTACTGGTACCGTTGGTACTGGTACAGCTGGTTGGTACTGGTACTGTTGGTTGGTACTGGTACTGCTGGCTGGTACTGATATTGGTGGCTGGAACTGGTGGCTGCTGTCCCAGATCACGGGTTCCTGTGTCCCTATCCACCATCCCCGAGCATAATTGTGACAGAAGCATGCAACTGCAGTAGAGAGCAGAGCCGATACTTCTTGTCACAGCCGGAGTACATTTGGTATCACTTTGCCTGTGAAGGAGCCAGCTCTATACAGGAAGCATTGGCTCTGCCTCCTCTAGCTCTGTTCTTGGCACTAATGCTCGGAGACGGCGGGTCGGGAACCCACGATCTGGGCTTGCCGACCTGCCATCTCAGAGCAAGACATAGCGGGCCACAATGGAGGGCGCAGCAGGCCACATGTGGCCCACGGGCCAGCGGTTGGGCACCCCTGGTATAGACGAATACCCTCCTCGTTTGTTGGGGCTACTCGTATCAAATATAACAATTTGATAGGACGGGCATACAACAGGGGCATTATTGATAAACCTACTTGGGAATTCCTGAATGTTCCCAATCCATGAACCCCCACCCTATACGCCCTACCAAAAATTCACAGAAATCCAGACAAATCTCCATGTAGGCCTATCGTGTCAGACAATGGATGCCTGACCAAAACAGCCAGTTAATTGGTCGATAACTACCTACGTCCCCATGTGGTATCATTACCGTCTTATGTACAAGACACCATTGACCTATTGAAAAGCTTGGATGGTGTATATGTACCTGTCAACTCCTGGCTAGTAGCTATTGATGTATAGGCCCTCTACATCTCCATCCCCCATGAGCAACGGATTGGGGTTGTGGAGGGCTTCATTTCTCAGAGGAATGCATCGCCCTATAATCGTTTTGTACTCAATTTGCTTGAATTTATTTTGACACATGCAAAGTGTTTTCTTTGAGTCGTTGCAGATCCAAATTGATAAGATTCTCATCTGGAAAAGATATATTGATGATATTTTCTTAGTGTGGACGGGTACAACGGAGGAACTCAATATATTTCTAAATTCATTGGAACATAACGACTTTAATTTAAAATTTATGTTGAATTGTGATCAGTGGGTTATTGATTTCCTTGATGTAACATTTTCATCAACAAGGATCAAAGTTTGGGGTCCACCTTGTTTAGAAAAGAGTCATCTGGAAACACTTTGCTCGATGCTACCAGCTCACATCCCAGTTCATTAGTACAGAGCATTCCATACAGTCAGAACCTAATGTACCAAACAAGTTGACTTTGAGAAGGAGGCAAGTGCTCTTTATTTACGCCTCTGGGATAGGGGCTACAGTAGGTCATGCCTCAAGAAGGCGTACCATCGAGCCCAGGCATGTGATAGAGAGAAATTGATCCATAAAAAGAACAACTTTTAATTCATTTTAACTAACAGATTAATTACTAGTTATTCTGGACATCACTTGAAGATTCAACTTATTATTAGACATGTGCATTAATTTTCGTCCGAATGCATTTTCGTCCGAATTTCAGGTAGAATCCGAAAAAGGAAAGATCCGACATAGACGTAGAGAGAAAAGATTCGACATAGAGAGAAAAGATTCGACGTAGGGGAGAAAAGATTGCTGCTGGAATTGGGTGGAGGAAGTAAAATAAAAATAATGATGATGATGAATGTTATTGGCTGATTGTAACCAAAGAGGAGGAGCAGTAAAATAGCTAGAACTTAGTACACACATACTTTGGCTTATGGTGTCTGTTGAAAGTTCTAAGAAGATTTGACGGAGCAGGTAAACTATACGGCGTCGTACAGTTTAGCTGGTCCGTCGAATCTTCTTTGAACATTCGACAGACACCATAAGCCTTCAATGACAGATTCGACCTTAATTAATTTGGATTTTTGGACGAATGCAATTTTTAACGAAAAACGAAATAAATAAAAACGAATTTCGGGAGTAACTAAATAAATGTATTTTTTGGACGAAAACGAAATTCCAAAACAAAATATTTCAGTGTGCACATGTCTACATATTATGCAAAGTTACTGGCATTTACTTTGCTGATGAATTGGTCTCCAAGTATATTAACAGTTTTCCTGAGATCTTCTTTCATCTGTCTCCATCTTTAAAAGATCAATTAATCCACAGTCACCATGTAGGTAAAACTCCATGGAAAAGCAGTAAACTTGGTACGGCGCCATGCAGTAGATGCATTTATTGTACATTTATTACCAAAGCATGCCAAATCATTCTACTGAATGGTCGAACATGGAAGCCTCGCTTCTTTGCCAATTGTCAAACCATTGGTATAATTTACATTATGCAATGTGTTTGTGGCTCCTATTATGTTGGGAAAACAAAAATACCCTTCTTCTACAGGATTAGGTATAACTTATACCTTATTAAAAAGAAAAAATGGGGGCATGGCTTGAAGGCTCGTGCGGATGGCTGCCTAGATCCACAGCTCCGCAGTATACCCAGCCACAGCCACATATACAGCGGCTTCATAGAAGGAGAAACCACCCCACAAGCAGCCTTATTGTCCCTACACTGCAGACGGCCATGCTGAAGAGGAGGAAAACATCCACACTCCCCAGGAAACTGACCAACTACTACCCCTCACCCGGCCTGGTGAGCGGCCAAAATGGTGCCGGCAACGGCCGGGAAACAACAGCATGGCTCTTCTCTACCTATGGGACTCACACTCCTGCGAAACTGGCACATCATCCCAGAGGAAACACTGCACCCTTCAGTTCAACTTCCAATCCTCATGTAAACTGGAGGAGACCCTTGAAATGCCTGACAGCCACATCCTATATTCTTCTCTGCACACGCCTAATGGCTGGAAAACTGCAGTGCCTTTATCCAGTACCTGCCTGCCTGTTAAGAGATCCCTGTCCCACGTTGTGGACGTAAGTTCTCTTGCCCCCACTGTCTGTTTGCAGTAGTATCTGCACATTGAGCCCAGGCCCCTTTTGTTTTTTTGTTTTTTGTTTCTGGGCTCTCCCTTTTTAAACGAAGACCCTTTACCTGAACCCAGCCCCAGCCAATCTCCACCCACCTTTCCACCAAGCTACATCCGGAGCCCTATTCCTTTACATAAGCGACAACCCACACTATCCTTACCACTTAGAGCTGGACTAGTGGATTCCCCTACACCTACCGCTCACCTTCTTCATCTGAGGTCTACCCACCCCACCTTTAATCTCCCAAAATTGCTTTCAAAATGGTCTCTATTAATGCCAGGGGCTTAAACTCCCCACAGAAAAGATCTGCACTTCTCAGAGAGGCCAACACCCAAATAGCCGTTATCCTCTTCCTACAAGAGACCCATTTTGCCTCTGCTAAAAGTCCCAGTTTTACCCTAAGAAATTACAGCCAGGTTTTTTCAGCTTCAGGCCAGAAGAAGAAAAATGGAGTGCTCACTTGCATACGGAACACACTACAATTGAAACTGCATCAATCCATTGCACACACCCACGGCCGTTTCCTGATTTTTTTTATGTGACATTAATCAAATCACCTACACCCTGATCAACGTCTATGGCCTTAACAAACAGCAACTACGATTCCACAACCTACTCTACAAGAAAATTGTACGACTCTGAAAGGGGAGGCTTCTTATGAGAGGCGACTTCAACATCATTGGAGATTCCACACTGAATACTACGTCCGCGACTAGAAACCACTGAACTGTTCTGAACCCCTTTCTTCAAGCAAACAACCTCT
This sequence comes from Aquarana catesbeiana, assembly GCF_042186555.1. NCBI lineage: Eukaryota > Metazoa > Chordata > Amphibia > Anura > Ranidae > Aquarana > Aquarana catesbeiana. The sequence goes on from NC_133324.1 coordinate 843,564,831, forward strand.
ACGATCCATACTCACCCTCCAGGACGTGACGAAATCTGAAAATGGAACCATCTCATGGTCGGACCATGCACCCGTCTCCCTTACTGTGGGAAATTGCAGACCTAGGGCAACCAGATTATGGAGACTTGACGCCTCCCTCATCTCCGATCCAAACATTGTTCAAAAACTCAATACTGAGCATCACTCATATTTTCAAACGAACAACCAACCGGACACTGATAGGTTTGTACTTTGGTCAGCATATAAAGCTTACATGCCTGGCATCCTAATTAAACTTCACAGTAATGTTAAAAACCAGAGGTCTAAGTGAGTTGACGAGGTCCTCTCCCAAATTACCCTATTAGAAAACCAGAATAAAACGACCCCCTCCCATAAACTAGCCAGTGAGCTCTTAGAACAGCAGCAAAAACCCCGCTCACTTCTACTCTTTCAATTTGAGAACAACCTTAAATTAACTAAAGCCAAATACTATGCTTTAGGTAATAAAGCTGGAGCTTTAGTAGCCCGACAAGTCAAAGCTCAAAGCATTAAAAGTAAAATAACAGCCCTTCACCATCCCACCAACAAACGACTCCTGACAAACCCACAGGATATAGCTAATGCCTTTAGCGACTATTACTCTTCTCTCTACAACCTCTCAAACGACACAGCTACCCTTCAACCAACTGATCAAAGCATACAAAACTTCCTATCCACTATTGATCTTCTGAATATAACCCACACACAACTAGAGGATCTTTCCCAACAGTTCTCAAATGACAAAGTCTTAAAAGCCATCAACACCCTCCCTCTCCACAAGTCACCTGGGGAAGATGGCTACACCAACAAATTCTACAAAACATTCGCCAAACATATCACCCCCCATCTTACTGATCACTTCAACTCTGTTGCCACCACTGGTTCTCTACTGCTTGATATGCTGTGATCAATCACCGCTATTCCAAAACCAGAGAAAGACCCTACCTCCACATCCAACTACAGACCCATTTCGCTTCTCAACACAGACGTGAAAATATTTACTAAGGTCATTGCTACTAGATTGTTTGTCTTCCCTCTCTAGTTCACACAGACCAAGTCAGATTTATGCCGGACAGGCAAGCCCCGGATGCAACTAGAAGAGTCATTAATTTGATTCATCAGATCACCCAAACACGAACGCCTTCTCTGCTGCTATCCCTGGATGCAGAGAAGGCGTTCAACAGGGTGCATTGGGGATTCCTGAGAGCAGTACTCTCCAAATTTGGAATCACCGGCTGGTTCCAAACGGCCATTCTCTCACTTTACTCGAACCCCTCAGCTAGAGTGTTAACTGACGGAACCCTGTCCACACCATTCGGGATCTCCAACGGCAGCCGCCAAGGCTGCCTGCTCTCCCCTGTTATTTTTGCTCTAATAATGAAACCCCTTGCAGAAAAGATTAGAGGTGACAAGCGTATTTCAGGCATCAAACACAATGACATAGAACATAAAATCAGCCTCTTTGCCGATGATGTCATACTTATGATCACAAACCCAGCCCACTCCATGCCTGTAATCTAAGACATCCTCACTCAATTTAGCTCTGCCTCCTTCCACAAAATTAATTCCTCTAAGTCTCTAATCCTTCAGCTTAATATAACACATAGACAACAGTCCCTCCTGGAGAGTACTCTCCCTTATTCATGGACGAGACAGTCTATCCCAGTGGTTCTCAACTCCAGTCCTCAGGACCCACCAACAGACCAGATTTTAAGTATTACCTTGGAGAGGTGCAGACTAGAATACTGCAATCACTGAGCAGCAAATGATGTCACCTGTGATGTATTTCAGTTATCTTTCAAACCTGGCCTGTTAGTGGGCCCTGAGGACCGGAGTTGAGAACCACTGGTCTATCCCATACTTGGGGATAAAATTAGCCCCCTCGCTGCCTCAACTCTATGACCTTAACTATCATGCCTTCCAAAAACTACTTCCTCAACTATTAAACCAACTGCGCACAACAGGCCTTTCTAAACTAGGACGAATTGCCTCCTTTAAAATGCTAATCCTCCCCAAGCTACTATACCTATTTTGCACAGTAATTTTACCTAAACCCCACTCCTTTTTCACCTCCATACAAAAACAACTTTCCAGATATATATGGGAAACTAAACCACCTAGATGCGCTCAATACGTTCTAACCAGACATCACAAAAAAGGTGGGGTAAGCCTTCCCCACATTCAAAACTACTATTATGCTTCCATCCTGGACCAACTATACTACTGGTGGCACCCAAATCCCAATAAGGCCTGGTCAATCATAGAATCATCGTCCTTCAAACCAAATACTCTGCGCGATATACTCCTTGCAATGTCAGCGGGCCTCCCTCCTAACACAATGACTATTTCCCCTTCAATCACGGCCTCTCTGACAGTCTGGAAGAAATTCACTCAGACGAAAACCTCAGACCACCCGTCTCATATAATACAGACCCCTCTCAGAACATTGATGTCGCAATAACCAAATCTAAACTTACAAAACTGGCAGACACAAAAGATAACTAATATCTCAGATTTCTACACCACCAATAACACTCTAAAAACCTTTACAAATCTCCAAAATGAATACGACCTCCCCCATACGGAAGCCTTTACATACACGAGGATCTCCCACTTTCTTCAAAAATCTAAAATCTGAGGCCAAAATTCCTGAACCAATACACAACTTCTACACACACACAACATATCCAAAACATGGTATCTCTACAATGTACTCTATACTTAACGACAACCGGCCATACTCCAAAATACTATCTCTCTCAAAATGGACAGAAGAACTAAGCATTGATGTCACCCCCGACATGTGGACATGCGCCTTTAAGCACACCTTTACAGCTTCCCATTGCTCTAAGCACTGGGAATCATACCAAAAAACAATTCACAGATGGTATCTCACAACCTACTGTCTCTCCAAATTCTTCCCTGGACATCCTCCTACCTGCTGGAGGTCTTGTGGAAGTTCTGGTACCATAGCACACATACTGTGGTTTTGCAAATCCCTAAGCTCATTCTGGAAACAAATATTTGCCCTAATCTCCATCATATCACAGGTTTCAAAGACCCCAATCCCTCACTAGCATTACTACACCTAGGAATAGAAAAATTCCCGCCCAGATCACGAGTAGTATTAGTCCATCTCCTACTTGCGGCAAAAATGAACATCACTAAACTCTGGAAAACCACTGTCTCCATCCATTGCCAACACAATTTCAGATTTGAACCTTCAATGTGAAATGGAAAGACTAGTTGCTAGGAAAAATTTAAATATGGAAAATTTTTTGTATAAATGGCATGTCTGGCTCACACACCCAAAATGTACTGTTACCTCCTGATGTACTCTTCTTATTGAAACTCTCTCTCATTCTTCTATTTTCTCTTTATTCTCCTATCTACCCCCTTCTACAATGTAAATAGTCACCTACTTAGCTGGTGCTCCTTCCCCTACACCCCCCCCCTGTCTGGAGTTATTGTGTTGTTATGTTATTATGTTAACATGGTAAGCATAATCCACCACTGTTTAGTCCGACTTGTGTGACTATCTCTGAATTACTTAACTCTACTTTGTATGTTTTGGTTTTGCTTGCTCCAGTCGGAACATCCGACATATTATAACAAATGTATATCTTGTTCACTTTGTTGAAAATAATAAAGAAATATTAAAATCAAAAAGAAAAAATGGAGACCCCAACAAGTAAACACAGTGGGTTACACCATGGGTTCGATCTGTCCAAGGTCCATTTCTTTGCTCTGGACCATATCCCTTCACATGAGAGAGGAGGAGATATTGAAAAATGATTACAAAGTGAGGCCAGATGGATTTACAAGCTATCGGCTACTAAATACCTGGCCTAAATGAAGCTTTAAGCTTTAAGCCTTTTTATGAAATAAGCCTTTATGTACATTCGAGTATCTTCTCCTCAGTAACTTTATCTTTTTTGCTCTTAGCTGTTCCCATTGTAACTTTCTTGCCTACTAGGACACTTAGTCCGGTTTCAAATTATGTTTTTCCTTTGTATTTTAAAATCAAATATCAAATTGACATAGGTTCTAATTATGGCATTTATTGTGCATATGTATTTTTGAATATTAATTGCGTCAATGTTTCAGAATTTGTGGAGCAGATTTATTTGGGTAGCCTTTTGGTCTGCTTATCTGGAGATCATACGGACGTGTGGGGTGTTCCCCTCACGGGTGGCCCTACCTTTTTTTATGTTTTTGGTCCTTCCTGTTTTTGGTGGGCACCATATTTTTCCCCCCATTCAGTCCCTACAACCCGTTACTCCCTCTCCTTTCTCGGTAGGGGCTGGTCTCCCTCTTTCCCCTCCCTAGATAACCATCTGGAATAGGCTGGGAGGCTGGGATCCTTTTGGTCCCCATATCAGGCAGGTTGCCAGTTTGCAGCTGGTTGAGGTTTCCCTGGATTTTATGGATCCCTATAGGATCCGGTGGCCCTGGCATTTGTCCTCCCCTGCTGAATCCATCCTGTATTGGCTCTTTGGGTATACCCTTTCTCTTGAATGTCTGTCCTATCCAAGATGGATTATTCAAGATGGCAGCAGGGGACTCATGCGTACGATGTCACGACGCTGTGGGGTCATCACATCCGCAATCCACCGGTGTCGTCAGACACCGACGGATTGGGATGAGCATAAAGACAGGGCTGGAGATGGAAACATCACAGCACCCGTTCGGGGAGCAGTGGGATGCCCTGCAGTGACAACATTGCTGCATTATTCATGTAAGTAGCCCTGAATCCTTTTCCTGTGTATTTGGAGAGTTGGATTATACTCACAGCTCTGCTGTATTGATTTTCAACTGGATATCTTTTCCCTTGCAGTTGGAACCTTTACCCTTGCAGTTGGAACCTTTACCCGTGTTTGTTAGCCTGAACTCCGGGGCTGTTGCATTGGGAAATTGTGCGTTTTCTTTACCATTTGGAAGTTTAGATGTGAGATATATATTTATACACACACCTGTCCCCTAGGCGTTACCCGGATTCCGTTCCCAGGTAATTGAATTCCTCCTTGGGTTATATATATCTATCCCTGTCATTTCACTATCATAGCTCTCCTTTGCTCAACCCTATTATATGTGATTTTCTAGAGGTATGTCAGCAGCAAGTTTTGATTTAGGAGGACTTTGTCCTCATTGTTGTATTTTTATACCTAATATAGGAGTAACTAAGTGCCCACCCTGCAATCCCCCTTGTTTGGACCGGATACCTGCCCTCATTGCTCCCCTTTTCCTGAATTGACAGGACTCTGATTAGTTTGTGTTACATATATGATAGGTGAGTATCACCATCATTGCACATTATCCCATAAGAATCTCATTAATGCCATTAGTTGATTATGGTTGGATGCTATATGTATCTTTAAACTAGAATATGTATAGTTATTAAATATATATAAATATATATATATATATATATATATATATATATATATATATTAAAAAATCTGATTAATAATTATATTGTTTGATTTTGATGAGTATGTACTTTCCAATATTTTTTTATGTGTTGTTTTTAGTTCATATTTTAGTTTTTTGTATTTCCTTATAGCTAATGTGTGCCTCATCTCTCCGGAAGAAGCATTTTGTGAAACATGTTGAGCTCACAGGCATTTATATAGCTTTATGAATTAGGAACAAACATTGGAATTTTAATTGACTTTTCTACAATACAATAAAATACTTTTCTGTTTATAAAAATTGCTGTCTTTCATGTGGCACCATTAAAATCCCATTCTCCAATACCTTTACTGTATCCTGTTAACTATTTATCGCAACCCAACTCTGTATATCCTACAAATCTTTACCGCACCTGTATAATCATATAGTTATACTCTACAACTGTTTTATTATTTGTCTTCCAAATAAACTTTTGTAAACAAAAAAAAAATCCCATTCTCCAAAAATTCTTAAATATTCTCTATACGGGATGAGAGTGCCTTTGATCTTTTGAATAAGTGTAAAAATATAAACTTCAAGGTGTAAAAATGTGTTATTTCCATCCAAAGTCTGCCAAAGGGACACCAGAATTTATCCAAAAAATCTCTAATCTTGTTCTGAGGGCCCTAAATTGTGGCCTCATCATACAGACTGGCTCCCCAAGCCGTTGTTTACAAAATAAAGAAAGCTTGCAAAAATCTTTTTTTATTCTTTATGTATGTCAGTTTTGCTGCTACAGGTTCTATACATGGTACAGATGGGCCACTTTACAGGAAGACAAAGGGAACCGCCCGATATTTAAAGGAATTTTGCATTTTTATTGTTTCACTTTAAGCAGCATTAACATCACTGCTCCTTTAAAAACAATATTTTTTTGCATTGGTACATGTCCCCCAGGGCAGTAACCGGGCCCCCTTACCCTTTTTTGGCCAATAAATTGCATATAGGCCTTCAAAATGAGCACTTTTGATTTTTCAAGTTCAGATCTCATTGACTTAAATAGGGTTTGTAGTTTGGGTCCCAACACCAGGGGGTGTTCGACCCAACTATATTTCTCAAACAAAACAGAAGTTAACTGAAGTTCTACTTCATCCATTTTTTCCAGGCTTCTTGTATTTGTGAACATACCTTTTAGTTCTGTATTAGTGTTTAATATTGTATTATTACTAATTTTTGATCTACAACTTAATTCTGCTATTCTTTTTGTACAGAAATACTAGTTTTAAAGCTCCTCCAGCCTTAAAACCACCCCCCTCCAAAATGGCTTTACTGTAGTAATGGACCAAAAAAACAGCCACTTCTCCAGGAACTCTAACCCTCCTTCTCATATCAGTTTCTCAGCCACTTTTTTAACTCTTAAAGCTGCTGTTGCTTCTCTGACTCTATGAATCATAATGCAGGTAGCTTTTATAAAAAAAATACTAACTTGGTGGTACCTTTCCTTAGCTTGGTACCTAAGTCTCTGAAGTTTTCCTCTAATTTTATCACCAATGTGTGCCATGACAGCTGGGTTCTCCCCAGTCCCACACAACAATATGTCAACCCAATTCATAATGTGAAAACAGTTTATTTTGTGAATGAGTAGGGGTACTAATTACTCACTCATATTGGGGGGTGGTATCAGGGGGGGCTTTATTATTAAAGAGGGCTTGGCCAGGGTGGTAAGGAGGAGACTGTTGTCCTTGTTGTCCTCATTGACATAGGGGCCCCCATGTAGAGGGCATGCGGCCTGATATAGTTCATAAAGGGAGTACCTGCTCATCTTCCCCTCCCCTTTCCTAACCTGTCAGGATGCATGCGCAGATTAGTGTCTGGTATCCTTCACTTCTCAAATCCCTCCAGCACAAATTCTCTCCCTTCAAAATCCCCTTCCCAAGCACAAATCCTCTTCTCACCCCAGAAAAAATCCTGCAAACAAATCAAACAAATTCCCTCCCCTAGGACATAATCCTCCCCCGCCCAAAACTCGCCTCCCAGCACAACTAATATTTCCCCCAAATTCCCTCTCCTAGCACAATTCCTCTGATTCATAAAACCCTTTCCTCTAGTACTGACTCTCAGCCCCCCCAATCCTCTCTCATAGGTTTAGTCCACTCCCACGACTCCCCTTTGACAGCAAAACTAAATTTCTCTCAACACAAATTATTCCCTCCCTTTTAACCCCCAGCATTAATCCGCTACAAACCAAATCCTTCCTCCGAGCACAAATCATCTCCCCTCAATATTCCTTCTTCAGGACTTAATCCTCTCCCCAAATTTCACCTCCCAGCATAAATAATATTTTCCCCAAATTCTCTTTTATAGCAACTCCCACCCCAACACAATTCCTCTCACTCTTCAAATCCTCAAGGCTTTATTCACACAGGCATTCGTCCATGTAAAGGTCTGCTTTTGCCTGCATAGGAAGCATTTCTCTTCCATGCTTTCACACAATAAGTCCCATTCATGTCTGTTAGGGTGCAGCAGCTGCACGGACACATACGCTGTTCCCATTTTGACATCTGTGCTGGTGCTGAAGCATGTCCCTGAACACAAACAGAGTGAGTTTGGGGGACATACACCTGCACAGATGTCAAAATGGGAGCAGCGGCTGTATCCTGTCATTTCATTTTTTGGGGGATGGTCCTTATTTGGGGTAGGCAGCCTATGGCCATGAGATTCTATGTTTATTTTTTTACTGTTCTTCCCTGTGCTTCCTGTCAAACTCCAAATACCAAGTAAAGTTTGCTGTGATCGTGACATGTATATGACCCCCTCTGGCTGCATGGTATGTTTCAAGTGGATGAGCCGAACACCCCCGGTTCGGTTCGCACCAGAACATACCAAACAGGCAAAAAATTCAGAAGAATACACGAACATCCTTAAAGTCTATGGGACATGAACATTAAGGCCTCATGCACACAGACGTTTTTACAGCCGCTTTTTTGAATGTTTTTTGCAGCTTAAAAATGCCTGTCTATGTTAGTCTATGGCTTCATGCCCACCTAGACATTTTTGAGCTGCAAATGGCATAGGCGTTTTTAAGCTGTAAAAAAAACACAGAACTAGTGGGTTCTGAGAGACATTTTTCAGCTGCAAACACGCTCTAATGCTGATAAAGGCTGATAAACACTGATAAACGCTGATAAACGTAGATAAACACTCAAATACGTTGCTCACCAACATTTTTTAACATTTTTGATCCATTGAAAAAAATTTTTTAAAAATTTGAAAAAAAAAAAAAACGCTAAAAAACGCTAACGCAGAAAAACGCTAGAAAACACTAATAACTGCTAAAAAAACGCTATTGCAAAAACGTTGAAAAAGCTGAAAAAAGTTGAAAAAAGTTAAAAAAAACTCACTGCAAAGTTACTGGCATTTTCATAACTTTTTTTAACGTCCAGTGTGCATGAGGCCTAAAAATCAAAAGTGCTCATTTTAAAGGCTTATATGCAAGTTATTGTTATAAAAAGTGTTTGGTGACCCGAGTCCTGCCCCAGGGGACATGTATCAATGCAAAATTTTTTTTTTTAAAATGGCAGTTTTTTCAGGAGCAGTGATTTTTTTAATGCTTAAAGTGAAACAATAAAAATGAAATATTCCTTTAAATATCGTGCCTGGGGGTGTCTATAGTATGCCTGTAAATTGGCACATTTTTCCCATGTTTAGAACAGTACAACAGAAAAATTACATTTCTAAAGAAAAAATTGTCATCTAAAACTGATCTGTAATGAATTGTCGGGTCTCGGCAATATAGATAAAACTAATTGAAAAAGATGTCATGCCCCCTCCCCAAAAGTCCATTACCAGGCCTTTTGGGTCTGGTATGAATATTAAGGGGAACCCCGAACCAAAATTAAAAAAAAAATTGTGTGGGGGTCCCCCTAAAATCCATACCAGGCCCTTCAGGTCTGATATGGAAATTAAGGGGAACCCTGCACCAAATTAAAAAAAAAAAGGCGTAAATTCATACCAGACCCTTATCAGAGCACGCAATCTGGCAGGCCGCAGGAAAAGAGAAGGAACAAGAGAGCGCCCTCCCTCCTGAACTCCTGAACCACCTGAAGGAGCACAACAAATACATCCCTGGGAATTACAGACCAGTTAGCCTTACATCAATAGTATTCAAGCTCTCGGAGGGAATGATAAGGGACTATATATAAGATTTTATTAGTGAAAACGTTATCATTAGCAGTAATCAGCATGGATTCATGAAGAATCGTTCTTGCCAAACCAAACTATTAACCTTCTATGAGGAGGTGAGCTGCCATCTAGATAAAGAAAGGCCCATAGATGTGGTGTATCTGGATTTTGCAAAGGCATTTGATACAGTTCCCCATAAATGCTTACTGTACAAACTATGGTCTGTCGGCATAGAACATAGGGTGAGTACATGGATTGAAAACTGGCTACAGGGGCGAGTTCAGAGGGTAGTGATAAATGGGGAGTACTCAGAATGGCCCAGTGGGGAAAGCGGGGTCCCCCAGGGTTCTGTTCTGGGACCAATCCTATTTAATTTATTCTTAAATGATCTGGAGGATGGGATAAACAACTCAATCTCAGTATTTGCAGACGAAATACTGAGATTGAGGTGTTTCTTCTTTTTTTTACATTTTTTTATTTATATCGGGAAATAGGTCCACAGAGTCCACAATAACAATATAATCAAAGTAACAGTAATACAAATACATAGGATACAGCGTGTGGGTAATATTGATGTAATAGCATCATTCTCCCATGTTGGCGTGTGTTGGGAGACATAATAGATGGAAGGTGTTCTTGGTTAGGTCTACCTATAGCATTGTTCTTACAGGTTTCTGATGTAGATCCCTATATCCATGAGGTTGTCTCGTGTTTCTGATTGTGGTAAGTCAGGATACTATTGCCCTGTGGGCCCAGTTCCTTTTCTTTTTCTAAATATTTAAAAGTAAAGTGGGGTAGGGGTAGTTGGAAAGTGGGCAGTGCCCTAAAGTGCAGAAAGAAAGGGGGGTAGTAAAGAGAAGGAGGGAGTTGTACAGCTGGGTAGGGGGAGGGAGGGAGTGGGTGGAATTCACGAACATGTATCTATGCATCCGCTCAGTAGATGTATTTACTCTAAGTTATGTTATTTACCTGAGATTGGGGAACTGTGTAGCTGAATTATACGTTTTTAAGTTAACGGATCTCCTCCTCTGAGGGTTTGTCCTTCCTCTGAATATTTGAATATATTCCATAACTGCTATGTCTTGGAGTATGCCTCTTGTCTGTCTTGGCTTGTGAGGATGAGGTCTTCCATTTTTTTAATGTCATCTATTTTTTTGAGCCATAAGTCAATGGTCGGCAGGTGTGGTGACTTCCAGTTAAGTGGAATACAGGCTTTGGCTGCGTCTAGTAAGTGGCGTATCACTGATTTTTTGTAGAGGGGTGTCATTTGTATGCTGAGTCATCCGGGACTGTACTATCCGGTGGACCTTATCCCCAGGAGCTCTGAATCCAGGGGAAAGACCAGAAAATATGTATCAGGGTTCCTCTTTCCTTTTGGAAGCGCCAGCATAGGTCTGATCTTGTGGGAAAGTGTTTATTCAGTAGAGCTGGGATTACATACCAGCGTGTAAGGATTTTGTAGTTGGTCTCTTGAATTTTGGTGCATATGGATGATTTGTGTGTGAATTTGAGGATGTGTTTTTTTGGTGGTAAAATGGCAGTTTAGGTCTCTTTCCCATTTGTTGAGGCTTAGAAGTTGATAATCCTCTGGTGGTGTGATTATTATGTTATATGTAAAGGAAAGTGTGTGTAATATTACTCCTGTTTCTGTACAGAGCTCTTCCAGAGTCGTGAGGGGCTGGTTGGTAGGATTAGGAGGTGTTATGGTGCTGAGAAAGTGGCAGATCTGAAGAGCTCTCAGGAAGTCCAGTCGGTATTGGCCTACGGGGTCTGAAAGTTCCGCAATTGTTTTCCATTGTCCCATGTTGCTGAAATTGGAGGCTTGGTATAGTCCTGACTCACTCAGAGTGTGGAACTTCGTGTCTCACATACCCGGTTCAAATTGGGGGTTACCTAGTATGGGTCACAGGGGTGAGTTGCGGGAGGATAGGGAAGTCTGAGATATTAGTTGTGCACATATTTTGATGGTGTTACCTATCAGCGGTTGGAGTTTAACACACGGTGGTAGGGCTGCGTGGCACCATGAAGCTCTATGTAGAGGAGTTTCACTCTGTGCTTGTTCTAACTGTGGCCATAGTTTGGTTTCTCTATGTCGACACCAGTCAATAAGTCTACTTAAGTGTATCGCGTGGTAGTAGGTGTGGATTTCTGGCATTGCTAGACCCCCGTATTGTTTTGGGACAGAGAGTATCTTCTTGTGTATTCTGGGTTTTTCCCCTGCCAATAAGAATGTTATGAATGCTGAGTGCACTTGTTTGAAGTATTCCGCAGGTATATGTATAGGAAGAGCTTGTAGGAGGTAGAGAAATTTGTGTAAAATTGTCATTTCAAAGATGTTACAGCGGCCAAACTAAGAGTGTAGGCCGCTGTTCCATTGATTGGGTAGTTTTTGGATGTTTTTTAGGAGGGGTGGGAAGTTGAGTTTGAATAGTTGGGAGAATTTTGGGGGGATGTGTGCACCTAAGTATTTCAAGGCCGTGTCTGTCCATTTTAAGTTAAAGCTGGCTCGGAGATGTGTGAGTTGTGGTTGTAGTATTTCTATCCCCATTGCCTCTGATTTGTTAAAGTTGATTTTTAAATTGAGAGTTTCCCATATGTATCAAATTCTCCCAGTAGGTTGGGGAGGGAAATGGTTGGGTTCGTAAGTGAGAACATCAAGTCGTCTGTGTATGCAGATCCTTTATATTTTGATTTGTCAACTTCTACTCCGGTAATATCTGGGTTTAATCTTACATGACACAGGAAGGGTTCTAGGGACAGTGCAAAAAGTAAGGGCGAAAGTGGGCATCCATGTGTAGTCCCGTTGGTGATCGGGAATGGGTCTGAGATCACACCGTTCACTCTTACTCTAGCCGTCGGGTCTGAGTATGCTGCTGATATCCAGTTTAATATCTTTTTGCCTATTCCTATGTGTTTCAGTTTCGTAAACAGGAATTGCCAGCTCACCCGGTCGAATGCCTTCTCGGTGTCTGGTGTTTTGTTACTATTGGCTATGTGTAGTAAATTTAATACTTTGGTGGTGTTATTTCTGGCTTCTCTGGTTGGTACAAAGCCAACTTGGTCTAGGTTTATTAGATAGGGTAGGTGTTGTTGTAATCTGGGGGCTATGATCTTGGTGAAGAATTTAAGATCAGTATTTAATAGGGAGATTGGTCGGTAGCTTCCACATTGGGCTGGGTCTTTACCTTCTTTTGGTATTACTGATATCTGCGCTTGTAATGTAGATCTGTGTAGTTTTGTTCCTGAGCTAAGGTCATTGAACAGGTTTACTAGGTGGTTACCTAGGGAGGGGAGTAAGGTCTTGTAATATGGGATTGTAAAACCATCCGGTCCTGACGCCTTACCTGGTTTGGCGTTGCCTAATGCAATTTGAACTTCTGATAATGTGATGGGTTCTTCTAATAGATCTTTAGCTTCAGCTGGTAGGGTTAACATGAGGGAGGAGGTTATGTATTCTAATGTTGTTTCTTGGGTTGGTGGCATTATTCCTGTGTTTAGAACAGTCCCTGCACAAAATGTAATTTCAAAAGGAAAAAAGTAATTTAAAACTACTTGCGGCTATAATGAATTGTCGGGTCTCAGCAATACAGATAAAAGTGATTGAAAAAAAACGGCATGGGGGTCCCCCCAAAAATCCATTCCCTGCCCTTTGGGTCTGGTATGAATATTAAGGGGAACCCAGAACCAAAATTAAAAAAAAGATTGCTTGGGGGTCCCCCCAAATTCCATACCAGGCCTTTCAGGTCTGGTATGGATCTTAAGGGGAACCTTGTGCCAATTTTTAAAAAAAAAATGGTGTAGGGGTCCCCCTCAAAATCCATACCAGACCCTTCAGGTCTGGTATGGATTTTAAGGGGAACCCGTGCCAAAATCTAAAAAAAATGGCATGGGGGTCCCCCAAAAATCCATATAACTTTTATAACTGAGGGTGGGGTCACACAGTGATGTACCCGCCCCCCTCTGATGCAAGGGGACTTCCCACCCATTCATGTAAACAGGTGGACCCACTCCCCCTGAGGCCACAGGGAAGCCACTGGGAAGTCTCCATGCATCAGAGGGGGGTGGGATTACTCGGGAACGTCACCATGTTGCCCCGCCCTCAGTTATAAAAGAACTGTCACCTGAGAGGACAGTCATTACGGTGGGTGCCTCCCATGGAGGCAGATCAGTGGCTGCGTGCGTTTTTTTTGTTTTTCGGTCCCTCGGCAGAGCGATAGAAGAAAATGAACGGACTTCGTGGGACATTTTTATTTTTTTATTTTTTAATAAAGTACTTGTCCCAAGATGTATCTTGTGGTTTTTTAACATTTTGACACTTTTTTGTGAAATGGTATGGGTACAATGTACCCGTTACCATTTCAAACAGGGGAGCCGGGATCGGGGGTTCTCCTTGTTAAAGGGGGCTTTCAGATTCCAATAAGCCCCCACCCACAGACCCCCACAACCATTGGGCAAGAGTTGTGGGGATAAGGCCCTTGTCCCCATCAACATGGGGACAAGGTGCTTTGGGGGCTACCCAAAAGCACCCCCTCCATGTTGAGGGCATGTGGCCTAGTACGGTTCAGGAGGGGGGTGCTCTCTCACCCCCCTCTTTTTCTGTCGGGTTGCGTGTGTCGGCCTGCCAGGTTGCGTGCTTAGATAAGGGTCTGGAATGGATTTTTGGGGGGAACCCCACGCCATTCTTTTTTTAATTTTGGCGCGGGGTGCCCCTTAAAATCCATACCAGACCTAAAGGGTCTGGTATGGATTTTGAGGGGGGCCCCTACGCCATTTAAAAAAAAATGGCGTAGGGTTCCCCTTAATATCCATACCAGACCTGTAGGGCCTGGCATGCAATTTGAGGGGACCCCCACACAATTTTTTTTTTTAATTTTGGTTCGGGGTTCCCCTTAATATTCATACCAGACCCAAAGGGCCTGGTATGGATTTTTGGAGGGACCCCCATGCAATTTTTTTCAATGACTTTTATCTGTATTGCCGAGACACAACAATTCATTATAGCCGCGAGTAGTTTTACCCTTTAGTTTTTTTTCCTTTAGAAATGTCATTTTGTGCAGGGACTGTTCTAAATACGGGAAAAATGCGCCACTTTACAGTCATACTACATACATCCCCAGGTACAAAATTTAAAGGAATATTTCACTTTAAGCATTATTAAAATCACTCCTCCCGAAAAAACAGCCATTTTTAAAACTTTTTTTATGCATTGATACATGTCCCCTTGGGCAGAACCCAGGTTCCCAAACACTTTTTTTGAAAATAACTTGCATATTAACCCTTAAAATTAGCACTTCTGATTTTTCACGTTCGTGTCCTATAGACTTTAACGGTGTTCATGTGTTCAAACAAATTTTTTGCCTGTTCGCATGTTCTGCTGTTAACCCAACCGGGATGTGTTCGGCTCATCCCTAAGTGTTTGTAGTTTGTGAAGTAGTGAGGTCAGTTGTGCTGTCCTTTGTCGTTTGAGTCGGGAGCCGTGTTTGATGAGTACTCCACGAATCACAGCTTTGTGTGCTTCCCATACTACCCCTGTCTCACTGTCAGGGGTGCAATTAGAGTTGAAGTATTGTCCTATCTCTTTTACTACATCTGCCAATACTTCTAGGTCTTGCAGTAAGCTCTCGTTCAATCTCCATGGTTGTCTCTGCGTTTTATGGATATCTGATATGGTGTATCGCAGGGTTATCGGGTGTGGTCTGACCATGTGATTGACCCTATTGTGGTGTCTTTGATTGCTTGTAAGTGTCTATGGGGGGATCAGAAAATAGTAAATACGTGAGTATGTCTGCTGTGGTCTGGAATAGAATGTGTACTCTCTCTCCCCAGGATGGAAGAGACTCCAATCGTCTATCAGTTGTGCGGTATGTAGTGATGTGGAGATTCTTTTGCGGACGTCTCCCGAGGTTGAGGACAGTCCAGAGGAGGGGTCCTCTGTCAGCGTCAGGGGAATGTTGAGGTCTCCTCCAATAATAAGTTGTCCTTCTGTATATTGCATTAGCTGTTCTATGTGGTGTTTCAGAAATGTGTCTTGGTGATCGTTTGGGATGTAGAGGTTTGCAAAAGTTACCTTCACGTCTCCAATCCGACCTTTCAGGAATAGATATCGTCCCTCTGTGTCAGTCTTTGCGTCTATTTGCATACATGGTATCTTAGCTGAAGTTAGAATGGAAACCCCTCTGGATTTAGCTTCAGCCTATGTGGAATGGTATACTGTGGAGTAGTATCTGTTTTTAAGTATTGGCAGGGTATTTTCTCTAAAGTTTGTTTCCTGCAATAGGATGATGTCTGCTTTCATACGTTGCATGTCATGAAGCAGCATTCGCCTCTTTTCCAGTGTGCTCAGTCCTTTCACATTCAATGAGACTATATTCAGTACGTCCATGTTCGTGAATTAGAAGGGTGGTGGGGGTGTGGGGTAGGTGATGGGTATGTGTGAGGTTGAAGACAGGGTGGGAGGAAAGTCAGGTAAGAAGTTGTATTAGTTGAATTGGGTGATCAAACCTGAGAAAAAGGAAAACATTAGGAGGCTGTCACTAGAGTGTGCAGCTCTAAGAGCAAGTGCTAATGTAGCAAAAGCTTGCTAAGGCACTCTCCAGGTAGTCACTTGGTATTGAGCACAGTCCTATGTGGGTTGGTGGATAAACAGTGCCGGGAAGCGAGCTCCTGGATCCCTCCATCCACCCCCGACAATTGTAAATGTTGTGTCTTGAACCAGTATTCAGACCAAAATAGACATATAACAAAACCGTTTCAAAGCATATAACATGTAATAAGGCAGTAAATGGCATAAACGTTACCAATAGCTAGGCAGTAAAATTAAAACATTAAAACATATATAACTGATGTTGTGAGCATCTTTCCTATCCCTGACCAAGAAACTGTAAGTGTTTCAGACCCTCCAAATTCCCACCCGGCAAGGCACTTATTTGGTGAGAAGTGCTGTGTGTGCCAGTGATCATATGAATGTCCCCCATTCCATGGAGTAGTCTGCTAGCGTTAGTGTCCTGTACCAGGCTCTTATATGTAACTGGACATTGAATGTGTGGGCGCCATTCCCGCTGCCGCCAACCCCAAAGGATACCATGCCCCTTCTCAGCCCCGCAGCTGGGGCAGCAATGTTTTTACCCCACTTCAAGGAGTTGTCACCTGATGGGAGACCATGTCCTGTCACCCCTGCTACAGTCACTCTTTATGGGTGTCCATCTGTGTGACAGACCTAGCCAGGACAGAGGCTTTTGGAGGGGACTGAATCCGAGCCTCCTGCCCACCGATTATGGGCCCTGGCGTTTGGGGGAATTGTGCTCTCTGTGAGCTGTATGCCTGGGGACCCTGGGGTTGGTGTTACTTTAGATTCAGGTCCATGTCCCCCCAAGACACACAGACTCTGGGAACCCTTTATATGCCATATTAGAATAGTGACTGATTCATACCGTTGGGACTCCTACTGTTAGATGCTAATGTCATCAATTCCAGCTACCTGTCTGTTGTCTGCTATAATGTGTTTATTGTAAATAAGTCTAGTGTGGGCTCTAATAGACTTTTTACCCATTGTTGTTTGTGTTAATTAACTCTGCTGCTGTGTGAATCTCGGTGACCACAAGTCTGGCCAAAAGGTCATATCTCTTAGTCACCTAGGCTGTAAAAAAGGATTAGATAATTAGCTCATGTTAATTAGGTTAGGTTTTAGTCATCCTGCTGTATATATTCGTGTGAGATCGCAAATAAAAATTATTCCTGATGTACTCCAAGACTGGTGTTGTCTAGTTCTTGGGGGTTCCTATAGCCAGATCCATTGAACTCGTGTTCCAGGACTTAGGAAGCGATATACTGATGGAAACACTCAAGCGGAGTGAGGAACGTTCCATGACATTGGTGGCAAGCAATGGGACGCTTCATGCAGTCTGGGACATCCAAGATCAGGATAGCAGACTTTGGTCACCCTAGAGGAGATATGGACCTGGCATCAGAGTTCCCGGGGCTGCTGCGGATCGTCCTTTCAGCATATACCAGGACTGTGTCTGAGGATGAATACCTGAAGTTCAGGCAGCAAATTCGGGTGGAGCTCTGGATTGGTGCCCTCCAGCTCGCTGGTATAAAACAGGGCAAGTGGTTTCCAACCCAAGAGCAAAGGGCCAGTGACCAACGGGCATTGTGGATGGCATTCTTGGGAGAGCAGCCTCAGGAGCAATTGGTGAATGAGTTGGACAGGCTGGTCCAGCAGGAGATAGAGCTGGACAATCATTATCGGACTCTGCAATGGCACGCAGAGCAGGGATATTTAGGGGAGACAACAGATTGCTCTCCAGAGGGATATGACTTTGGAGGCCCTGGATTGCTGTGGGAGAGCCTTACAGATCGTTTTGTGTTTGATGATGAAAGGGAACCTACCCTTGAGGACCTGTGAGAATATAGAGATGCTATATGCTCGGTCTTGCAGGGGTCTCAGAGCTTAAACCTGATCTGGACCATTTGCTAAGGAAGGAACAGCATCTGTAAAGGGCATACAGGAAACTGATAGAACATGTTCAGCAGCATGCCAGAGAATCAGCAGTGGAAACTCCAGAGATTGTCGTGCCCAAACCTGAAGTGCTGACAACAGGGCAGAGCTCTGCTAACCTCTGCCCAGCACCAACAGTGGCTTTGGCCTTCTTGAGAGAAGAGGTAGTCGGCCTTTCTTCTACAACACTGACAGGGACATGTGATTTTCTGCCAGCAGCATCTATGGAGTTACAACAAACTTCTCCAGCTGAAGATCTGGTAACTGAACAGAGGGTCCAAGACCTCTGTCCCACACTTTTAGTAATTCCAGAGACTGGGGATTTAATAGACATTTCTGTAGAGGAGGAATCACCTAGCAAACCCCCAGCAGAAGTGCTGAGAACCGGACAGAGGGTCCAAGACCTCTGCCCCACACCTGCATCAATTCTGGAGGCCCAGGGTTAGGAGGTGGCAGTCTATCGTGAGCTGCAGATCAAGATCCAAGGAGAGAATGCAGTAGTCACCTCACAACTGCAGCTTGATCTGGTGTCGGTGGATGGGCCTGTGGTCTCCACTAACAGAAAACCAGCAGAAGTGCTGGCAACTGGGCAGAGTGCTACCAACCTCTGCCCAGCACCAGCAACAACTGCGGAGTTCCAGGGAGCTGGGGCAGTTGGCCTCTCTCCCCAACAGTTAGCTGGAGCAGATGATGTAGGCCAGATCTATTGGGCTCATGATCCAGAACTTAGGAAGCGATATACTGATGGAAACACTCAAGCGGAGTGAGGGGCGTTCCGTGACAATCTGCTTCTGTAGTATTGGTCACTCACTCGTCATGGTGGTGGCGGGTTAACATTTACTTTTTCCTTCCACCTCCCTGTAGTTCCATCTCCAAACTCAGTGTTAACCAGAGTTTGGGTACTCAGAAATATTGTTGATAGTGGTGTCACCGTGATTCCCAGGTAGTTTAGCTGTTAACCTTTTAATGTACTCATGATTTATGCTTCCCAGTACTGTGCAGTACTCTTAAGGTCAGGGTGTGTTGCTATTTTGAGAGAGTGATTTCTCTCCGAACCTGTAGTGTGCCAGGGCATGATGGAATCACCTATTTCAAGCAGGGTGATATTTTGGAGTCACGGGGATTGCAGGCAGATAGTCTGTGTTGCAACTCTGGGTAGACATGAATGGCAGTTCACACAGTCCTGTATAATAGGTATGTTAGGAATCTTCCCAGCCTCAGGAGGGGGCAGAGTGGCGTTCTGGGTGTGAGCTCATGGTTCCATATCAAGACTGTCTCAAGGCTGGGTTTTCTATGTGTAAGTCCAGGGGGGGAGACCAGCAGGGCAGGGTCAATGCCGCTATGCTCCCCACTAAGTGATGAGTGGGGGTGGGCTGACCATGACATGGGGATGGTAGCTGTAGAGCTATTAATGTGGGTCTGTTGGGGGGTGTTAGTCAGGGATTTTTGGCTCAGAGCCTGCTCATGCGCTTTCCCTCCTAAGGCAGTTTGGGGTCTCCTTCTGCTCCTCTGTTGGTGTGGCGGTAAGGGGCCATGGAATGTGGAGAGGCCTGATCTGCCGGCAGGACGAGGGAGGATTTGGAGCCAGTCTGGGACTGGTATCGGATCTGTCTCCATATAGCGGAAAAGTGCCGGGAGATCCGCTGGTGTCTGCAGGGTGAAGGCAGTTTTGTCTTTGCGGAATGTTACCGCTAGTGTGTATCCCCAGCGGTATGTGAAACCTCTCTGCCTTGCAAGGTCTAGAATGGGCCGCAGAAGGGCTCTGCTTCTCAGTGTCGCCCTGGATAAGTCTGGTAGGATTTTTACTTGTGAGCCCCCGTCTCTGTGTTCCCAGGCCCTACATAGAATAGCCTCTTTCTGTGTGTAGTGGTGTAGTCTGAACAACACGTCCCGAGGTCCACCGTTCTAGGACCCAAGGCCCTGTGTACCCTGTTGAGTTTAATGTCGGTGTCTAGGTCTTCTAGTATGGTGTGGAAGGTCTCCCATACAGTGTCTCCAAGGTTTTCTGCTTCTGTACCTTCTGGTATTCCCTGGAGCTGCAGGTTGTTTCGGTGGCTTCGGTCCTCAATGTCCTCCAGGTGGGGCTGTCGTGCTATGGCGGTATCTCGGTGCTGGTCCCAGGACTGCTCCAGTGCTGACACCCGTTCCTCCAAAGTGGAGACTGATGCCTCTCCCACTGTAATCCTGTCCGCTAGGTTGGAGACATCTTCCCTCACCTCCTTTATGTCAAGTCAGTGAGTTTCCTCCAGGCGGAGGATCAATGCCTCAATGTCTGTTCTGGTGGGGAGGGCTTGCAGTAATGCCCGAATGTCTTTTTCCAGTGGGATGTTCTCCGGTGTTTGGGAGGAGGATGCCATGTCTGACTGCAGGCTCCTTGGTGTATCTAGGCAGCGTTCAGGTGATGTAAAAGGGCTAGGAGAGGGAGTGTGGGCGTCTCGATCTTGGGCCTTCTGTGAGGCTCCACGTGAGGAACCCCCGTGGTGCCACCACTCTGGCTCCGGGCGAAATCCTTTGTAATTGTTTGAAATAAGGGTGTATTTCACCTGTGCTATTGCTGGAAGAAGTTCCCTGTGTTACTGCTCTTGTCCTGTGCTTTTTGGCTGATTGCATACTGATTTTGGGCTGTTATTGCTCTGAGCTCTGAGAAAAAGCAGCTTCACTCAGCCATGTCCAGGCACGCCCCGGGCAATAATTTCTGATGTGGAAACCTTACAAGAAGAACTGAACAAATTAATGTGGTGGGCAACTACATGGCAAATAAGGTTTAATGTAGAAAATTTTAAAATAATGCATTTGGGTGGCAAAAATATGAATGCAATCTACTCACTAGGGGGAGAACCTCAGGGGGAATCTAGGATGGAGAAGGACCTGGGGGTCCTAGTAGATGATAGGCTCAGCGGTGGCATGCAATGTCAAGCTGCTGCAAGCAAAGCAAACATAATATTGGCATGCATTAAAAAGGGGATTAACTTCACAGATAAAACAATAATTTTCCCACTCTACAAGAATCTAGTCAGGCCGCACCTGGAGTATGCCGTCCAGTTCGGGGCACCAGTCCTCAGAAAGGATGTGCTGGAACTGGAGAGAGTCCAGAGAAGGGCAACAAAGCTAATAAAGGGACTGGAGGACCTTAGTTATGAGGAAAGGTTACAAGCACTGAACTTATTCTCTCTGGAGAAGAGACACTTGAGAGGGGGTATGATTTCAATGTACAAATACCATACTGGTGACCCCACAATAGGGATACAACTTTTTCTCAAAAGGAAATTTAAAAAGACACATGGCCATTCACTAAAATTAGAATAGAAGAGGTTTAACCTTAAACTGCATAGTTCTTTACGGTAATGCCGAGTACACACAGTTGGATTTTCCGAAGGGAAATGTTCGATGTGAGCTTGTTGTCAGAAAGTCCCACCATGTCTATGCTCCATCGAACATTTGCTGTCGGACTTTCTGCCAACAAATGTTTGAAAGCAGGTTCTCAAATTTTCCGCCAACAAAACGTTGTTGTCGGAAAGTCCGATCGCGTGTACACAAGTCCACATTTGTCACGTGGCAAATTTTGAAATCTCTCAATGCAGCGCTTTCTCTTCTTTATAATGCTAGAATAATGAATTTTTGCGTTGCTGATATTCACAGAGTTCTGACAAATTTTTTTTATTATTTCTCATGATCTCATGAATAATCTTTGTTTTTTATCCGTGATCTCCAGAATAATATATTTTTTTCTATTGATCTCCATATTTTTTTTGTTTTTTCTTGTGATTTCATGAATATTTTTTGTCATTTTGTGTGTCAAGTTACCACAACACCATTATTATCTTGGGTTTTTTAACCTCAAAGAGATACAACTATGTTGGTGTCCCTTGTTAATTTGACATTGTATTTGTGAAATGTACCTGCCTACTCACAAGCAAATTGTCCTTTTTGAAGTAAAACACATAGCCAAGTATTTGTCAAAACAAAAATTAGAAATGTAATAGGGGTCATAACAAAATAAAGAGAAAGGCAATGCTGGAGAAACAGTTGGAATTGGTGAAGCCTTTGTACCCCAGGGCAGACATCAATTATTTGACTGTCAAAACTAGTAACCTGAGGAGTCCATTTAATAGGGAGCAAGATACGATCCGGGACTCCGAGAGATCGGGAGCAGCAGCAGATGACATATATGTACCGAGGCTGTGGTCTTCCAGCAGCCTGTGTCTTTTGCCAGACCACACCAAACCCAGGCCATCACTCTCAACACTTCATTTCACGCTTCCTTCCATGCTGCTCTGGTGGGTTGGGTGGCTGTGTTGTTGGTGGTGTTGCTGGAGGTGGCGGAGGAGTAATATGGTCCAACTCACACAGGTGGCTTTTATTTGTGAGTTGGCCTCTCATCCCCTTGTTTAGGGCCTGAAGAATGGTCTGCTCACAGATGAGGCATTGCCCCTCCTCCATGTGTTCCAGTTTACTCGCTGTCACACAGCCAAATGACTCGGGGCCACCAGGGGTCATTGTAAGTACCACAGTAGCCTGGTTAAAATAGTCGCGGACTCCTCCAGGTTCCTCATATTCCTGGTCCTTTTGGTTGGAAGGCGGAGGGGAGGAACCTGGTATTCAGTCAGGCTGCTTTCCACGGCCTCCTCCTGGCTGAGACTTTCCTGTGTATGAAAATGGTACATAGTTTTAGTTCCTTGGTCATCAATCACACACAATTTTGAGCTAATGACTGTTGAAAATTGAATGTTAACAAATAGAAAAGACTATCATTCTGACCCCAGCATTTTTCATTCTTGTCCCAATCATTTTTGGTCACTACTGTCTATTGATATGTAAACTACTTTGTTAAATCAGAAATTAGTGATCAATAACATCTAGTTAACATCATTCAATTTTTGTCAAGAAATATGTTGAACAATGCTATATCTGGCTCAAGCTGGGCTCCTCCACATCTACTTCCTGGGTGGAAGGCCCAGGTTGGACTTCAGGAGCCTCAGCTGATGTTGAAGGAAGTGTGGAAGGAAGTGTAGATAGCTATGGCCCGGGGTTCATATTGGTCTGACAAAAAATGCAGTCTGCAGTAATACCACAGCCTGGGTACATATATGTCATCTGCTGCTGCTCCAGATCTCATTAAATCCTGGACCTTCTTGTGCTCCCTATTATATGTGCTCCTCAGGCTACCAATTTTGGCCTTCAAATAGTTGATGTCTGCCGTGGGATACACAGGCTTCACCAATTCCATCAGTTTCTCCAGCGTTGCCTTCCTCTTTATCTTGTTGGAGTATTCTCTGCATGTCACTTGCCAGAGACATGGCAGCTCCCTGTACATGTCCTGGAATTAGGGCAGGAAGTCCGGGTCAGTGAATTTATCCACCATTTTATCTAAAACACACAACACAAGACAAACCCTAATGTCAGGTTAAACTTTCTTAATCTTTTCCCAATATAGGCCTCAATCTCTAAAGCAGTATAGGCCGCTAACCACTGATGCCCAAAGTTAAAATTGTACCTTAGTTTGCATGATCTGCACTTACGATCTTCCGTCCTCCACTCACAGATCGTACGTATGACGCCCGCATGTTATGCTTTATATACACTGCACATGCATGAAACTCCGCCCCTGTCCTTCTTTCTAGTGTATTCCCCGCATCTTCTCTTTTGGGGCAGTGGGAGAGCACATGGCGGAGACACAGCAGGTGCCTGCAGAGAGCAGCAACAACAAAAGCCCAGAGCAAGGCAGTTCCACATCCAGGAGATATAAGGCCTCAAATATGTCCTTTGTAGAGATGGTGAAGATGGTGGACATCTTGAAGAGGGCAGACTATGATGGGAAGCATGGACCTTACCCAAACCCAAATGTGAGAAAGGCCAAGATCTAGACTAAAGTTGTGAGAAGTCTGCACAGAAATTTTGGGGTAGGACAATCCAAGGAGCAATTGAGGAAATTCTGGTCAGACCTGAAATTTAGGGGGCACGATCAGTATAGAAGGATCAGGAAAGTGCTTAAAAAAAGTAAGTATTTGTCCATGTTCATATTATTATTATTACTTTAGTGCTGCTCCATGTGCTTTTTTTACTGTTGTACCGTTTACTGTGTTAAAATGGCAAGTTTGATGTTTGTGGGCACAGTAATTGTTCTTTCGACCACTAATACAACGTTTTTGGCAGATGCAGGTTAACTACTGTTGTTCATGCCTATTTATATTAAAAGAAGTTTAGGACATTGTTGTCTAGATGTATTTGTAACTATAATGAAATGCAAACTTGATTCAGTGTAAGGAGAGGACACTCAGCAGCTGTTTACACATCTGAACGCAGGAGCGCTAGTGTGGGACACCAGAACAACCTTTTTATAGTGTCCCACGCAGTTGCTCCAGTGGATAATAGGGGTCTTTCCATGTGTGAAACTTGCACAAATCAGGTAAGTATTCCAGATTTTGAAAGGGAAAAAATCATGTCTTCAGCTTTGTAACTCTGCCAAAACAGACAATTGGACGACACTTTTAAGCAATGTTTCATATTACTATTTCTTGCCTCAAATATCTGTCTGCTAAGTATACCTATTTTGTATTCACATAGGGGAGAAAAGAATCGGGACATATGAGGACACCACGAACCCCATGCCTAATCAAGAAGGGGAACAACTCAGCACACAACCTGAGGACGTAGATTCCGAGGTTCAGGAAGTGGTCGAAATGGTGACCACAACAGGTCAGTGTCTGAGACCACAGCTTCAGGTAATAGATGTATGCCTGCATATTTATAATACATGGTGTGTTTTTTTATTTTCAGGTGATATGGATGTTGTGGAAGAAGAAACTCACTTCAACAGTACAAGTGCACAAGTCCTCATCAGAGAAATAATGGTGTGCAATCGGGATTTAGAGAAGGTCAAAGAAAAAGACTCAAAAGACTGACCAACATCATTGATTGTTTTAGCCAGAATCTAAAAACAAAAAAAAAATTAAATGTTGTCTTATTGTTTATCTTTTTCTAAAAATTTTAAAAAATAGTAAAGCCAAATTTTGAAGATGCACACAGTGTGTCAACATGTGCTCCCATCATGGAATATCAATTTACGTGTTTTGTGAGTGCAACCCCTTCCTAGCAACTAAAGTAGATGAGAGGAAGGGGTTGCACCCCGAAACACGTACATTGATCCCCCATGATGGGATCTAGCACAAGTTGACACACTGTGTGTTTTGTGGCTTTATCAAAATAGATGTAGGGAAAAGACACACATTTTAGACATGGGATCATGATGGAAATCCATATTTTGAGTCCCAATTTGTGTGCATCTTCAAAATTTGGCTTTTACAGGGGTGAGATCACCCCATCTGATGAAGGCAAAATCAACACAGTTTTGACATACATGAAACCCTTCTCCACTTCGGCCTTCAAAGTTCTCGTTTGAATATTTGCAACTACCACCAAGATCTGCACCTCCGGCAGCTGTCTCATATGGTCTTCACGTTATCAAAGTTGAACTTTGTAAGTTCCTGAGTTGGGGATGTGTATTTTATGTTTTTAAACATGCCTGTTTAGCCACAAAAAAGGCTATATCTACTGTCAAACATACATGTTATACACCAAAGATGTTGTTTTGTTTAAAAACCCTTTTATAACGCACATGTGAATGATCTTGGAGTAAAATGTTTTATACTCAACAATGTGTGGCTTCTTCTTCAAATGTTGCATACCATTATTTGAGTAAGTTGTTGTAGTTACAGGGACAATGGGGGGGGGGGGTACTAAAGGCAATTCCACTTTGCACTGCAGTTGTAGTGCAAAGTGGAGTTGCCTTTAGTAAATAACCCCCACTGTGCTGTAAAATTTGCCAAAATCAGGCCATTTTAGGGACTAAAAAGCAATTAATTCATAGAGTTTAAAAGGATGATTTTTTATCATTAATGCATTACATACAATAAAACAAAACCATTGTGTGTGTGTGTATTAGACCCATAGCACAACAGAACATAATAGTTAGCTGAAGAAGAGATTGTCACCTCATGTATCAAATAAGTCACGTTTGCACTATTGATGAAAATGGCCAAAAATAAAAGGCCATTGGAGAACCTAGGAGACAGATAAGAAACATGAAATGAAATATGGAATATGAAAATACGAGTTCAGTTTTTCACAAGAAATTTATTTTAAAGAGCTTTTAAAGATTATCTGGCATATCAATTACCCCCTTACCCACAAAATACTCAAGATATCTTTGCCGTACTTCACGGGCGCTTTGGGGGGGCAAGCCAGGACGGCCAGCTTCAAGAGCAAGATTTCCTCTGGTGAGTCGGCCTCAGTCGCAACTGAGGCCAGATAGTTGGCTGCATTTTTTCTCAAAAAATTATGCAAAATGCAGCAGCACAGAATAATATGTGTAAAAAACAATCATACAAAATCTCAACGGTGTACAAAAAATCGTGACAATCTCCATAAAAGTGTACCATACACACAGCAATTTATATTGCAAAATGATATTGAACGTGAGATATAGGTAATTTAGTCCATAAAGATTCCACAGACAGGACACCGTGAAGGAAATGTGCAATATCTGGAAACAGTCCACCAATTCACTCAGTGTTGGTGATTCCTCTCCCCTTAAATTCAACACTCACCAGCTCAATATGCCTCACACTCTCGTGTTTTGGCAATAAGGCATAGGTATATAGTTGGTCAATTGAAGGTAAAAGGATCCAGATTCTTTATTTATCCAAGTGTCACCTCAATTCATAAAAAGAACTCAAAATAGTGTGATACCGTAAAACATATAAAATTTATTCAACTTTAAAACTTCAATCATTACACTCACAAGAAAAACTCTTGATTCAAGCCAAACTGACACTGCAAATCAAATCCAAATCAAACTCAATCCTCCTCTGTGAAACGCCCAGCACCACTGTGGAAATGAGGGTCACGGCGGACCTCAAGAAGCAGCGTTGGATAAGTTCTCACCCCTCTTCGCTGACACTCTGCTGATGTGGATCACCTACTGACATCCAAGCCCAGGGGGCAGCTCCTCTATTGCGTTTGAAGGCTCCCGCCGGTGCACGGAGATCCAAAACCACGTCCCGTCCATCACTAACTGTTACTGATAGGTGCCGTACAGCCACACCCCTTTTTCATGGGAATCCCATGTAAAAGGGGCGTGGCTGTACGGCACCTATCAGTAACAGTTAGTGACGGACGGGACGTGGTTTTGGATCTTCGTGCACCGGCGGGAGCCTTCAAACGCAATAGAGGAGCTGCCCCCTGGGCTTGGATGTCAGTAGGTGATCCACATCAGCAGAGTGTCAGCGAAGAGGGGTGAGAACTTATCCAACGCTGCTTCTTGAGGTCCGCCGTGACCCTCATTTCCACAGTGGTGCTGGGCGTTTCACAGAGGAGGATTGAGTTTGATTTGGATTTGATTTGCAGTGTCAGTTTGGCTTGAATCAAGAGTTTTTCTTGTGAGTGTAATGATTGAAGTTTTAAAGTTGAATACATTTTATATGTTTTACGGTATCACACTATTTTGAGTTCTTTTTATGAATTGAGGTGACACTTGGATAAATAAAGAATCTGGATCCTTTTACTTTCAATTGACCAACTATATACCTATGCCTTATTGCCAAAACACGAGAGTGTGAGGCATATTGAGCTGGTGAGTGTTGAATTTAAGGGGAGAGGAATCACCAACACTGAGTGAATTGGTGGACTGTTTCCAGATATTGCACATTTCCTTCACGGTGTCCTGTCTGTGGAATCTTTATGGACTAAATTACCTATATCTCACGTTCAATATCATTTTGCAATATAAATTGCTGTGTGTATGGTACACTTTTATGGAGATTGTCACGATTTTTTGTACACCGTTGAGATTTTGTATGATTGTTTTTTACTCATGATTTATTTATATACATTCTTTGCTACAGCACTAGATCACTTTAGTTTATACTAGACAGTATAGATACTGTCATTTAGCGCCACTTTTATTGATTCACAAGGACCAAAAAAGCTTAGGGCCTCTTGGAAACAATAGAAAGGTTTGTACAGTTTATTTTACTTTTAAAGTGGCAGCTTTATAGTAATTTCATTAGGACGTTTTCTTCTGTAGGGGGTTAGCACCCCTTTGCCTGGCATTTGAGCGCAGTGGTGAAAACTCGAGAGGGGCGTATAGATTTGAGTTTTCTCATTTGTCACAGAATAATATGGTTAAGTTTGTATTTGGCCATATTTATTGATGTTAGAAATAGCCAGAACTGGCTGGCCATTATGCCAAAGGCATTTTCCACCACTCTTCTGGCTCTGGCCAGCCGGGAAGTTAAAAACCCTCTGGTTCAGGGGGAGGGTCCTCACTGGGAACGGCCGCATCAGATTGTCCCCAGTGCAAATGCCTCATCTGCCACAAACACAAATGGGAGGCCTGCCACATTGTCTGATGGAGGTGGCAAGCCCAAGCTGCCAGTCTGGAGACACCTGTAGAATTCAGTCTGGGTGATGACTCCTCCATCCGACATACGGCCATTCTTTCCCACGTCCAGATACAAAAACTCATAAGTCGCCGACACCACTGCCAGCAACACGATACTACTGTACCCCTTGTAGTTATAGTAGTACGACCCGGACGTGTTTCCCATCTATCGCACCACCGCAGTTGGGAAAGTCCCACTGCTGTGAGAATTGGGAGGCCACAGTCTGCCATTCCTGTGGGTTGGAAGGAAACTGTGGAGTCAAACAAGAAAAAAAAATTGTACTTTTGCACGTAACATTGCAAGCAGATTACACACAAACATTCTTGGCCAACATAAATAGAACATTTATTTAAATGAGTATTTAAAGTCAAAAGTATAGGTCCATTTATAAGATTCCTCACCCCTTCTGATGGCCTATTGTAAAAATTTTATGGTGGGGTGGAGATGTTTTGGACAGGTAACCCTCTCCACTTCATCGAGAGCTGAATGCATAAATAATGTGTGTTACTTTGGCCAGCCCCTCCTTACTTACACTTTTGGCAGCCCACTCGACAGGTAAGAAGTGTAATAATACAAACATGAATACACACTGTCCAAATTGAAGCACATTTTTAACATTATGCAAATACCTATCAAGATAATAGGAGAACAAAACTTTAAACAGTACCATTTGAAAGTATTCAGGCAGGCTCTTGCACTACATGCTTTGGTGAATTCATCCATAAATATAGGAAAAGTACTAGAATGTGTAATTATTCCTGCGCTACCATGAAAAGGGGGGGAGAAAAAACAAAACTCAAGGTGGAACTGCTAGAGACACCTAATGTGGGTCAAGCCAAACCCATAAAGCAATGAAATAAATATAGGGGTTCGTGCTGCGCTATTCTGGGCAAAATACAAAAAATATATTGCTAAAGGTAGCAGTACACAAATATAGTGTCCGCATGCACAGAAAAGTCCAATATTAAAAATTATAAAGACACTGTTAAAAAACTTCTATAAAACAATACGTGCAATATACCACAATAATAATGACAAAGTGCAGCGTGCAAAGGTAACTGATGGCGCCACTAAATGAATGTGGTAGATATCCAACTACACATAGGTGTAATAAATATACATACATAACAAACTTAAATAAATGTGCAAATTGGCTAAACAATATATGAATATATATATATATATATATATATATATATATATATATATATATATAAAAATGCAAAAAAAACTAAATTTTCCTGTGCAAGGTGAAAAGGAACTGTGCAAAATGCAAATTGGTGTGCAAACCAAGCATACAGCAAAAAAGTGTATCAACTATAAAGACTCTATAGGCCAAATAAGTCAACGAAGTATAAAATATTCCAAAATGTGCAAAAAAAAACTGAGAATATAGTCCGATGGGACTAGTCCAAGTTTTTTAACAATGTAGTCCAAGTTTTTTAACAGTGTCTTTTTAATTTTTAATATTGGACTTTTCTGTGCATGCGGACACTATATTTGTGTACTGCTACCTTTAGCAATATATTTTTTGTACTTTGCTTGGATTAGCACAGCACCAACCTCTATATTTATTTCATCCATAAATATAAACACAAAAGAGGTAGGTATAATGTTTATGGGTTTGGCAAAGTCAGCAGATAGAGGATTGGTATCGGTTGACTTAGCGGTTGGGGGGGGTCCAAATGAGTTTTGGCCCCCCAAAAAAGCCTCTTGCACTCTGCCTGAATTTAAGGACAACAATAACATTTGGACACATCTTAGGGGGTGTTTAGGGTAAGCACTACAATGGAGCTGACAAAATACATTGTTAAGTGACTAGGCTAGGTGTGCATGGGCCCTGGATAGCATGCTGGGGAGGTTAGTGAAGGCAAATATGCATGAAAGACAAAAAAGGAGCATTAAAAGCTTACAGCATGCATAAGGATAAAGAGGACATTCACAGCATATTACAATCATAGTAATTATGGAAAGATGAAATACATACAATACATTAGCAAACATTAAATACATAGAATGTGATGTTAAATGATAAAACTTCTCTTAATATAGTCCTTCTGCAGGACTTGAATTATGGCAGAAAAGATCTCTGGAATAATGATTCCCAGAACCTGGGGGGAGATCCCAGTCGTAAACTTAATATCCTGGAGACTTCTCCCCGTCGGCAAGTACCGCAAGGTGGCGACTAGCCTCTGCTCAGGAGTGATGGCTTGCTGCATGAAGGTGTGCTGCTTGGTAATATAGGGGGTAAGAAAAACCAACAGACAGTGAAAAACGGGGTCCGTCATCCGGAGATAATTTCTGAAATTGTCAGGATTATTCTCCTGGAGCTCCTGCAGAAAAGGCATGTGAGATAATTGGTCACGATTAAGTAACCAATTCTTGTTCCATGAACTCCTCCTCACCCTGTTCATGGACCGGACTTGGGTCAAAGCAAGAAATCCAACACCAAGCCCAACAACTGCACAAGCTCTCCGATGAGAACGTAACCACAACATGGCTAGAAAAAAAAATGGTCGGCTGGTCAGAGCTTGCTAACAGATTGCACTGAAAATCAGAAAGGACCTGAGAAGAATGAGCTGAAAATCAGAAATGAGCGGACAAGAACGCACTGAAAACAGAAGCGAACTATAAATAGAACACACTGAAAGACAGGAACGAACTGACAACACGCACTAAAGAACAGATACGAACCCACAAGCACAAACTGAAAAGCAGAAATGAACTGAAAAGCACGAGGCTGAAAAGCGCGAATCGTCTCTCACTAAACTTCTACTAACACAAGATAAACACGAGATTAGCAGAAGGAGCCCAAAGGGTGGCACACTGGCTATTGAACTTCCTTTTTATATGCTCGTCGTACGTGTTGTATGTCACCGCGTTTTCATGTTCGTAATTGTTGGCCAACATTTGTGTGACCGTGTGTATGCAAGACAAGTTTGAGCCAACAGCCTTTGAACAAAAATCCACGGTTTTGTTGGCGGAAAGTCCGATCATGTGTATGCGACATAAGAGCGGTAAGG
The DNA here is from genome assembly GCF_042186555.1 of Aquarana catesbeiana. Classification (NCBI taxonomy): domain Eukaryota; kingdom Metazoa; phylum Chordata; class Amphibia; order Anura; family Ranidae; genus Aquarana; species Aquarana catesbeiana. The sequence goes on from NC_133324.1 coordinate 843,596,384, forward strand.
ATGTGGAAATCTCTTCCACAGGCAGTGGTTTCAGCAGGGAGCATTAATCATTTAAAAAAAAAACTATTAGATAGGCACCTGAAGGACCACAACATACAGGGATATACAATGTAATACTGACATAAAAACACATACACAGGTTGGAATTGATGGACTTGTGTCTTTTTTCAACCTCACCTACTATGTAACTATATATGTAACTATGTATAAGGAACAAAGACATTTGTGTCAGGACCATCACGTTTTTCTTTTAACAAAAGGTGCAGATTTAAGCTTATTGAAAATGAATCTTAAAATATCATTGTGATATTAAAACTTATTTGAGGTCTTAGTGATTAGCTTTTTATATCCTTCAAAATAAAAAGTTTTATAGTAGTCTATTTATAATTAGTATTTTTTTTTCTGGAAAATTATCATTAAAAATAAACATAAATGGTTAGAAAATATATGGGTAGTTAGGGGCGTGGTCTGGCTGTGCAGGAAGATGGCCGCATAATTCCGGACCTCCCACCACTGTCAGCCAGAACCCAATCAGCATGGAGGTAATATCACCCGAAAACGTAACCCGACCATGGGAACGGCTTCCATACACTCCTCCGAATCGGTCCCGCTCCCCCCGCGAACAACAAAGGGGTCTGAGCCAGAACATCCCTGATATGTTCAGGACACAGAGAGGAAACATGGAGGCATCCCACCACAGACTGCCTCACGGCCTCTGTCAGGACCCCCACCCGAACCTCCCATAACGGGCCCCTCACTGTTGAGGACACTGACACTCTCCCTCCACAGCACCTCAGCATACATGATCTGAAAGCTATTGCAGCTGAAATAAAAGATACCCTGTCAGCCACCATCTCAGAGCTGAGACTTGATATTCATGCGCTGGCTGACAAGGTCCATGAGGTAGAAAGAGTCTCAGCACAGCAAAACACGGTCATCCGCAGGACCACAAGGCAAGTGGACACACACACACACACTACAACTGAGGGATCTCCAAAGACACATGGAGGAAGACCTCGACAACAGATGATGCCTCCATAACCTCAGAATCCGGGGTCTGCCTGAATCGATAGGTGTGGACCAGCTCCCAACCTCAGTCACTAGCTTGTTCAATGGGCTGCTAAACAGACAGCCTCATTCTGCCACTGAAGTGAAAAAGATTCACAGGGCCCTCCGGCCCAAGGTGAAAGAGACAGACCTCCCAAGAGACATCATTTGCTTTATTGTGGATTACAAATTAAAAGAAGAAATCCTGAGACAAGCGCAAAGTAAACAACAACTTATGCATGAAGCAGTCTCCATACAGATCTTTCAGGATCTCTCTATTACGCTTCAACACCGCAGGGATCTGAAACCTCTTCTGGACGTCGTACGCTCCAAGGGGATCCAGTACAGGTGGAAATTTCCCTTCTGCCTCTCTGCCACACACCAGGGCCACACAGCACTACTGAAGGTTCCTGAAGACCTGCGTCCATTTTGTGACACCCTGGGGATCCCTATGGTTAAGGTCCCTGCTTGGTACGCCGAATTTAGACGTACTGCTGCTAGAAGAGATGCCCCACAAGAGGATGCTATGGATGCACAAGAATCCAGATTCCGCAGACGACAATCTTCATCTGGCCCCAGACATCAGGCTGATCAGCAAGGATTGAACCATGGACACAGCCCTACCAACTCCCCCAGATATTGGAGAGCACGGCGGGACTATTAGAAAATCCCTCAAGCCTCCTGCTTACAACATTAGAAGTTGCCACAGTTGGCACAGTTCAAACCTTAAGTTTTTTCTTTGTTCGCACAGACTTTTGTGTTCTTTCAGCCAATCTTCCTATAGCAGACTGAGACAACATTAAACGGTAACAGTGGATGAGAAATTTTACAGAATTACTGTATATACCACCTGAAGTTCCAGCTACCTTATCGTGACTATGTTTATTGCTACCCTGATGAGCAGATCTTGGATTCAGAAAAATGGCGATTGTCCACCCCTACCTGCTCAACACCGTGTACCCGGGGCCTTATCGCAGAAGGAGACATCCCAGCGTTCACCCAGAAGAAACTCTCCCTCCAGCTGGAAGTATAACATGATGACTTAGACAGCTGCTCAGCCTAAGTGAACTTTACAATGCTTTAATACTGAAATTTGGGTAAGGTATACTTTAAGTGTGAAGCGGGGGGTTCCACCCAAGGCATATATGAAATGGGGTCAGTATTATGCCCCGTACACACGATCGGACATTGATCGGACATTCCGACAACAAAATTCATGGATTTTTTCCGATGGATGTTGGCTCAAACTTGTTTTGCGTACACACGGTCGCACAAAGTTGTCGGAATTTCCGCTCGCTAAGAACGCGGTGACGTACACCACGTATGACAAGACTAAAAGAGGCCAGTTCAGAACCAAGCGTGGCACCCTTTGGGCTCCTTTTTCTAATCTCGTGTTAGTAAAAGTTTGGTGAGAGACGATTCATGCTTTTTCAGACTCGTGGTTTTCAGATCGTTTTCTGCTGTTCAGTTTGTGCTTGTGGGTTTGTATCTGCTCTTCAGTGCGTGCAGCAAGCTACGCGTGACTCAGTCATTGTGTTCTTGTTAGTTTGTTACTGTTTTTCAGGTCATCCTTCACAGGCCTTGTTTTTCTTCAGTGCGTTCTGTTACTTCGTTCTGAGCAGCTGACCGTTTTCTAGCCATGTTGCGTATACATACTCCTTGTAGAGTTTGTGCTGTGCGGGGGCTTGGTGTTGGGGTCCTTACCTTGACACAAGTCCAGTCCATGAACAGGGTGGGGAGGAGTTCATAGACCAAGAATTGGTTGCTTCAGTGTGACCAGTTCTGTCATATGCCTTTGCTCCGTGAGATCCGTGAGAATAATCCTGATGATTTCAGGAACTTTCTCCGGATGACGGACTCCGTATTTCACCGTTTGTTGGCTTTGCTGACCCCCTATATCAGCAGGCAGGATACCTGCATGAGGCAAGCCATCACTCCGGAGCAAAGGCTCCTTGCCACCCTGCGGTACTTGGCGATGGGGAGAAGCCTGCAGGACTTGAAGTTCTCAACAGGCATCTCCCCCCAGGCTCTGGGGATCATTATCCCAGAGACCTGTTCTGCCATCATACAGGTCCTGCAGATGGAGTATATTAAGGTAAGATTTTTATCCTTTAATATCACATTTTATTGTATATAATGTTTGCTAATATTTTGTATTTCTTTTCTCATTCCCTAATTACCATGATTGTAATATGCTGTGAAAGCCCCCTTTGTCCTCATTCATGCTGGATTTTTATGTAATTATTTTTTTGTCCTTCATACATATTTGCCTTCACTTACCTCCCCAGCAAGCTCTCCTTGCCCTATATGCACCTCATGTAGTCACTTAACAATGTATTTTGTCAGCTCCATAGTAGTGCTTTACCCTAAACACCCCCTAAAATTTTTTTAAATGTGATTTGTGCTTTAAATTCAGGCAGAGTGCCAGAGGCTTTTTTTTGGGGTTCCCCAAATCATTTGGAACCCTCCCTCCCCCCAACTGCTAAGTCAGCTGATAACAATTCTCTATCTATCCTCAATCATCTATATGCTGACTTTGCCAAACTCATACACACTATATCCAATTCTTTTGTGGTTAGATTTATGGATGAATTCCCCAAAGCATGTAGTGCAAGGGCCTGCCTGAATACTTTCAAATGGTACTGGTTCAATGGTACACAGATATTTGATGGCAGAACTATAAATATGAAACATTGTTTGGAAATGGGGTATAATTTTTTTTGTGGGCAGAGTTCCAAGATGTAGCATTTTTCTTGTCCTTTGTCAAGCTGGAATACTTTACCTGTCTTGTACAAGCTTCACAGATGGAGACACCCCTATAGTATACACTGGAGCACCTGTGTGGGCCCCCTAATAAAAAGGGTGTTCTTGTGTCCCACACTAGTGCTCCAGCGTCCAGATGTGAAAACTGCTGCTGAGTGTCCTCTCCTTACACAGAATCTAGTTTGCATTTCATTCTAGTTAAAAACCCATCTACACAACCAAATTAGTTTCAGACAAGTAGGCCCTAAAAAATGTGGCCAAATGCATATGGCCAAAACCATGGTGTTTTCTAGGCCGAACGAACAATGTTTGATACGAACGAATAATGTGCCCATGAACATGAAAGTTGCCATTTTAAACTGGACAACAGTTAAGAAAAGCACACAGAGCAGCACGAACGTAATAAAAATAAAGAATAGGAACACAGCACAATTACTTACCTTTTTGCAGCACTCTCTGGATCTTTCTGTACTGCTCATGCTCTCTTAATTTGAGGTCCAACCACCGCTTCCTGAGCTGATCTTTCGATCGTCGTACCCTGAAATTCCGGTGCAGACTCTTGACCACTTTCGCCATGATCTTGGCCTTTCGGACATTGGGGTTGGGGTAAGGTCCATACTTCCTGTCATAGTCGGCCCTCTTCATTATGTCGATCATCTCCAACATCTCCCCAAAGGACATATTTGATGCCTTAAATCTTCTCCTTCTGGATCAGGACGTTTCAGGCTCCAGGCTTTCCTCCTCCTCCTCCTCCTCCTCCTCGTTGGTGTAATTATCAGACACCTGCTCTGACTCCGCCATGTGCTCTTCCCCACTGCGACGAATGAGAAGGGGCAGGGAATAGACTAGAAAGAATGTCAGGGGCGGGCGGAGTTTCACGCATGTGCAGTGTCTATAAAGCGTAACACATGTGCGTAGTACGATCTGTGAGCGGAGGAAGGAGTAACGGAGGCGCCGATCCTGATAGCGAAGGTAAGATTTAACATTGGGCCTATACTGCTTCTAGATTGAGGCCTGTATTTGCACAAGTTTAGTAGACTTTAGGCTGACATTAGGGTTTGTATTGTGTTGTGTCTTGCAGTGAAAATGGATATCTTGAAAGATAAGGACTTTATGCCAATCTTCATTGATATGTTCAGGGAGCTGCCTTGTCTGTGGCAGATAAACCACCCGGAATATAAGAACCAAACAAAGAGGAAGGCAGCGCTGGATAATTTGCTGCAATTTGTGAAGTCGGTGATCCCCACAGCAGACATCATCTATTTGAAGGTTCTAATTGGTGGCCTGAGGAGCACTTATCTGAGGGAGCACAAGAAGGTCCAGGATTCCCAGAGATCAGGAGCTGCAGATGACATCTATGTCCCCAGGCTCTGGTACTATGACAGGCTGCATTTTCTGGCAGGTCAGACTGAACCCAGGCCAGCACTCTCCAGTCTTCCTTCCACGCTTCCTCCCCCCCCAGCTGAGGCTTCTGACGCCTAACCTGGGCCTTCCAGGCAGCAACATGTGGAGGAGCCCAAATTGAGCCAGGTATAGCATTCCTCTAAATATTTCTGGTTGTCCAATCAATGATGTTAACTAGATGTTAGATTAGAGTACTAATAATTTCTGATTGTGATTGATGAAGCAAAAACTAAAACCATGTCCCTTTTTCATAAACAGGGAAGTCTCAGCCAGGAGGTGGCCGGGCCAAGCAGGCTGCCTGATATCCAGGTCCCTCCCCTACACCTTCAAAGACAAAGTGCCAGGAAGAGGAGTAACCTGGAGGAGGCTGCCATAGGGTTCTTTTGGAAGGCTACAGAAGCCCTGAGAACCCCCCACACTGTGGAGGAGGACTTTGCTGGCATAACTGCCTGCAAAATGATGCAGATGGAGGAGGGCCAATGACTCCTGTGTGAGTTCCTAATTTTGGAAGCTCTCAATAAGGGGTTGAGGGGCCAAATAACATGTGCTACCCACATTTGTGACCTCACACATGGTCCTCCTCCTCCTCCTCCAGGTCCTACTCCTCCTCCTGCCACATCTCCAACACCAGAGCCACAGCCGGGAAGGAAGCCTGGAAAGAAGACCAGAGAGTGATGGCCCTGGGTTCAGTCTGGTCTGGCAAAATATGCAGGCTCTTGTAGTGCCACAGCCTGGGGACACAGATGTCATCTGCTGCTTTCCAGATCTCTGGGACTTCTGGACCAGACTGCACTCCCTTAGATAAGGACTCCTCAGGCCACCAATTTTGCTGGAAAATAATTGATGTGTGCCCTGGGGGTCAAAAGCTTCGCCAATTTCTGCTGTTTCTCCAGCATTGCCTCCTTCTTTGTTTGGTTCTGAGCCCTTAATAAAGGAATTTTTTTTTCTATTATACTTGCCTATGTGTGTTTTCCTTCAAAAAGGACAGTTTGTTTGTGAGGAGGCAGGTACATTTCTAAAGTACAATGTGAAATTAACAAGAGACACCAACACCAAACAATCTCCTTGAGATTAAATAATACAAGATAATAATGGTATAAAAGAATAAATCCGCGCTTAGGACACTATAAGAGCTGCTGCCTATCTCTAATTAGTACCCCTAAGGGTCTAATTTCATAGTAGATAAGTAAGATGAGAACATAAACGGCGCTGCCCTCTATATTATTAATAAGTACCAGGTAAAAATGTCACAAAATCCACACTGAATCCAGATGACTCCGATACATAAAAGCTCCACCAATATCAAAACTTACTGCGGTTTAAACCAAAATGAACCATATATTTAGAGATAACCAAAATTTCAAAAACATCAGTACTTTAAAAATTGCTAAGTAAAATGTGTTCCCCCAGCGGGATAAAAGTGTCATCCAAAGTGAAATATATAATACCTGAGTGAAAAAATATATATCATACCTGAGTGAAAAAATTAGGTAGGTGTGAAAAACAGGGAATCAAGTTAAAAAAATTTTAAAAAAAATTCTTTAACCCCAAAGTTCAAAAGTATTGGGACAAGATGGCGCCAAAGGAAAACTATGAGATATTGAAAGAAATGTGTGCTTATTATTATCAGTGTGATGTCTGTGTTACCCCTTCCATATTTATTATACAAAAAAATAAAAAATTAAGTAGGGTTGTGTTTGACCCCAATGTTCAAAAGTATTGGGACAATATGGTGCTTGTGAAGCGTAAGATGTGAGATGTCCTTCTGTGCGAAACGTGAAATGTCCTTCTAGGTGATAAACTAAATAATAATTGAATTTAAACCACTCCCTATGTTTAAATTACAGTGAATAAAAGAATATATACAATTAATTCAAATTTCTTTTGTTTGAAACAAGTAGTATAATTAATTTCTAAAAAGTTTATATATATAATCCATGCAGAACAAAATGTTGTTAACCAGGTGGGGAGAACAGAGTTCAGCTGAAAATGCTGTTTATTTCACCCAAGAGGGTACACCGTAGTGACTTCTGTGCGATTTTTTCATAAGGTGACTTGAAGTGCTCGCCCCCCAGTGCTACCCCACTCACCAGAGATAATCACCCCTGCAGGGGTACCAAGCGACAAAGTGGGTGCCTCAGGACGAATGATGTTCACTTCAAAAATGCTTCCATTCCTCTGCTCTGTGCGATCCTTACGGCTGTTCCTGATCAAATGTGTGCTCTGACATGACCATGCTACTCCAGCAGTGTACCACCTTAAGCTATGTGATAGTTGATGGTATATGTGTTGTCCTTTAAATTGTGGAGATAGGATTGTAGGGTGGTGTGGACCTGTCACGGGCTGGATGGAGGAGAGATTACAGCCTGTCTGCGTCCTCCTGGGAGAGTGCTGTCCTGTACTGAGGAGGATGGAGGGGGATGAGTGGAGTGTGAAGATCTCCTGAGAGGACACTGCTGTCAGAGTGGTTTAAATTCAATTATTATTTAGTTTATCACCTAGAAGGACATTTCACGTTTCGCACAGAAGGACATCTCACATCTTACGCTTCACAAGCGCCATATTGTCCCAATACTTTTGAACATTGGGGTCAAACACAACCCTACTTAATTTTTTATTTTTTTGTATATAAATATGGAAGGGGTAACACAGACATCACACTGATAATAATAAGCACACATTTCTTTCAATATCTAATAGTTTTCCTTTGGCGCCATCTTGTCCCAATACTTTTGAACTTTGGGGTTAAAGAATTTTTAAAAAAAATTTTTTAACTTGATTCCCTGTTTTTCACACCTACCTAATTTTTTCACTCAGGTATGATATATATTTTTTCACTCAGGTATTATATATTTCACTTTGGATGACACTTTTATCCCGCTGGGGGAACACATTTTACTTAGCAATTTTTAAAGTACTGGTGTTTTTGAAATTTTGGTTATCTCTAAATATATGGTTCATTTTGGTTTAAACCGCAGTAAGTTTTGATATTGGTGGAGCTTTTATGTATCGGAGTCATCTGGATTCAGTGTGGATTTTGTGACATTTTTACCTGGTACTTATTAATAATATAGAGGGCAGCACCGTTTATGTTCTCATCTTACTTATCTAAGATAATAATGGTGTTCTGGTAACTTGACACACAAAACACACACAAAAATATTATGGAGTAAAACACAAAATAAAAAAATAAAAAAAAGCCTTGAAAAAAAAAAAAAAATTTAAAAACAACCAAAAAGAAATTTGGTCAAATGTGACAAATCAAAATATATTGAAGGAATCCCGATAAATAATAAAGAAATAAGTTTGTGAGAAGTCTGTGTGAATATGAGCAGCAAAACTATTTCATTCTTCTCACATTATAAAGAAGAAGAGAGTGCGCTGTATTAAACAATTTAAAACATTGCAGCGTGACAAAAGTGCTGTATCCATTCCGAACACTAATTTTACCAGACCGAGCTGTTCTGTCTCGGAATTTCTTCTGAGCATGCGTGGCACTTTGTGCATCGGAACTGGCCACACACGGACAGAATTGACGTGATCGGATTTTGTTGTCGGAAAATTTTATAGCCTGCTCTCAAACTTTGTGTGTCAGAAAATCCGATGGAAAAAGTCCGATGGAGCCCACACACGGTCGGAATGTCTGACAACATGCTCCGATCGCACATTTTCCGTCTGAAAATCCGACTGTGTGTACGGGGCATTAGACTTAATGACTGGGCTCCCAGGCTCGCATACATATGGGGTTCTCTCCTGCCTTTGTTGACACTGACTCTCGCGCCTTGAACGGCTTTAGAGATTACGTGTGTGGCTGAGGAAACTATGATTGGTGCAAGGATCAGGTTGGGTAGGCTTGCACAGATGTTCAGATTAGCACCATGGGACAGACATTATGGAGAACACCCAAACTGACAGGAACTCATGGGCCTCTTATCCTCCCCTTTTAGGCTGGCCTCTGATGTTATGCTATACCTTATGTAGAATATTTTTTCAGCACCTTGTCTCCCAATAGGTGAAGGGAGGGAGGATACAATAATGCTCTAACTCACAGGCTCATCTGAGGACGGAAGAGCTATTTTTAAGCCACTCCCCTGTTGAACATCTATGAGGAACGGATTATACACAAAACTAGTACTTCAGCAGAAGTAGGAATCCTTATAACTCATAACACCTGAATGGGCGCTTCCCTTCCCCTCCTCTTCTCCTTCAAAACATATAACATACCAGGCTATAGACTTGGATATAGAGTACATAATGCTGCTTACATTACTACGTCTATACATATTCACAAAAATAGAAGGGATATGTAGCACTCGGGGGGGTTGTTCTGTCACAGATGTCGGGTGGTCATTACAAATATACTTGAACTCATGACCCCCTTCGGAGGAGGGCACAGGAGTTAGGAATCATTTTACTCTTCCAAAACCCTCAGCACATCCTCAGACCTCCCCATATATGATATTACATGCGACATGTTAGCTTACAGACACGGATATCACTTTCTTGTTACACACTGTACACGGTCGTTAGCTCTCAGGACACTGCAGAGACCCGGGACTAGAAAGCAAAACACGGAAATAGAGACACTTCTCTGTGCCATGGCTGCAAACTGTAACCCCATACTTGGAAGGCTCACATAAATGTTCACTCTTCCTGCTTTTATATGTGCCACCTTTGACATAATCTAGCAATATTCCCATGCCCAATTAACATACCTCCACCCCTAAGTACCAATTCCTGACAGCGGAGGGTCACCATTTACTCTTATTGACTCTTCCCTGTTAGGTCATTTTCAACCCCCACACAGTAGGGCAATACGGTGTTGGCTAACAATTGAGTTAGCCCGCACTGGTAGCTCCCTGTAACTTCTCACCTCATCTCGTCGTCGAGAAGGCTTGATTAATTCCCCCCCTTCCATATACAGCCTAAATAATAGGTTTAATATCTGGTGTACCCCTCCCCCTTCCACCCCCACAACATCAATGGCGGAATCAATGGCCAACAAATTGACACATCAGAATGCAGTTACGCCCTCCTTACAGGTTAAATTATGCTCGCTAAACATACGTGGGCTTAACACCCCACAAGAGAGATCTCAATTGCTCTACGCCTTGCAGAAATCCAAAGCGCATATATAGCCTTTGTGCAGGAAACACACTTTCGTTCAGACAATATCCCTAAACTACATAATACCCATTTTCAGATAATTTACCACGCCTCCAATGAAGACTCAAAATCAAACGGAGTCTCAATACTCATATCAAAGCAGTATCCTATACAAGTGACGGACGTCCAAAAAGTTGTTAAGGGTAGATTAATCTTCCTCAAAGGGACATTACACGACAAACCCATCACTCTTGCTAACCTATATGCACCGAACAAGCATCAAGTGCTATTTTTCTGTTCGACCTTACAACAGCTCACGTCATTTTACTCCGGCATCTTAATTGTGGGAGGTGACTTCAACGTCGCTCTCACCCCAGCTCAAGATTCATCCACAGGAGCTTCTTCTATGACATATAGAGCTCTACAAGCTATCAAAACACACTTTAAAGAATTAACTTTACATGATACATGGCGTACGCTCCACCCAAATGAACAGGACTACACGTTCTAATCCTCACCACACGACAAATATTCCAGAATCGATTACTTCTTTCTCTCTCAAAATGATCTCACTTTCCTATCCAAAACATCAATAGATCCTATGGTGCTTTCAGATCATAACCCCATCTCCATCTGACATTGACCCTCCAGATGTCACACGCAAAACCCACAATATGGCTCCTAGATAACTCCTTACTGACCGACATTGAAACGACTGAACACATTTCCAACTACTTTAAAGAGAATGACACAACAGACACTACACCTGCCAATATTTGGGTTTCACACAAATGTGTAATTCGAGGGGAACTAACTTCCTTAGCTGCCAAACGAGCCAAACTCAGAAGAGCTTGCATATCTGAATTGTCCACACGCATTCAAGCTCTGGAACATGCTCACAAATGTTCCCTAGCAACCACAACCCTGGTTGACCTCATACAGGCTAGAAAAGAACTCTTAGAGGAGTTGGGCAAAACATTGAAACACAAATATCTACTAACACAGAAACTGTTTTATTAGTTTGGGGACAAATCAGGAAAACTGTTAGCGAGAGCCCTTCAACATAAAAAGGCATCTTCTACCATTCACATGATTAAGGATCCCTTGGGACATGCACACGTGACCACAGAAGATGTTGCAGACCAGTTTGTCCACTATTTCTCTAAACTCTATAACCTGTCTTCCCCTCACACAACGGGATGCATCAACGACCGGACTGAGCTGCTCAACACCTTTTTAAAAAAATATTGTCCAACACCCATTTCAGCTGAAGACTCGGCGAACATAGATCACCCTATTACAGCAGACGAAACCCTCATGGCTCTACAGAAACTTAAAATGGGTAAAAGCCTAACGGTGAGCTATTATAAGACTTTTTCTGACATACTCACCCCCCACTTCACCAAGGCATTTAACTCTCTATCATCATCTCCTCAAACTAACAAAGATATCCTCGAGTGACAAAGAAATTGGGGAAATTGGCGCTGCCCTGTTTGAATGGTGTTTACTGGATAAGCAGATTCTGCCACATCCACAAGAATTAATACCATAAATTATAATAATTAAATTGAAAATCCTCTGTTGTGTATAAAAATATGTTCCATGTGAACAACACGTGAATTTTAAGTGAACATTTCCCTATATGTAAGAAAAATTGAGTGCCAGTATAACATCCCCTAAATGGGGCTAATATCAACAATTGTGAAGGATGATAAAAATAGTAATAATAATAATAATAATGTGGATAAATGCCAAATAAAACTTATAAATCCTCTGTGGTGTGTGAAAAGTAGATCCCGTGTGGGTGGCAAGTGAAATATTAAGTGATCAGTTACCCATATGCAGGAAATTCTATAGTGAAAAAATATATTGGTACAGTGACACACCCCCTATGTGGGGCTAATAAGTTAGTAATAGGATATAAAAATAATTAGAGACTAATTAAACCTTGCCAGCAAATAAAGTATTATCGTGCACACGTGCTAATTACAGTGATCCAGAGAAACCTGGGACCCTATGTTTATCATGTAGATGATAAACAGATATCATACTAACAAATACATAAATAGTTCATATGATGAGCAAAGAATTACAAGCAAATGTTTGTATAATTTAGATGGTAATTAAAAAAGCTCCTATGTCTGCATAGAATAATGTATATAGTCTCTGTGAGGGAACAGGCAATTTCAGTTTTTCAGTAGAAAAAACAGTTCCATAGGAGCCACAAACAGATAACAGATGGTGACTTTTGTGCTCATTAACGGTGGTGGTTCCAGGTGCTCCCCCCCATGTTCCCCCACTCACCAGACTCCGACACCCCTACAGGGGTACTAGGCAGAGGAGTGGGTATCTTGGGGTGGCTGTCACTATGGTTTTCCTTCGTTCCTCCATGGGGTACCTCCAGTGATTCAGCTCAGGGTTTCACCTGTTAATCCAGGACTGCGCTCCTCACCAGCTCTCCGCCTCCGGTCTGCTTAATCCTCCGTGTGAAGAAATAATAAACAGGGGGCTTTCGTGGTGAAGTACATCCAGTTTATTGGTATTGCATAATTACATATGGTTTTTAAAATTTAATACCCCATACAGACGCGGCTGTAAGCAAGGATGAGACCAGGAAATGAAAGTCCGAGCGTGCGTCTCACCTTGCGTTCCAGCCTTAACTTCTGGGTATAACGTGTGAGCGTGACCCCGTCTTACGCGTTTCGTCATAGGACATTTTCAAAGACGGTGTCGACGCCTCACGCTTCACACATAGATATACTCCTACAGGCTCCAAACATCCTCCCCTAGTTATGTAAATATCAGTCGGGGGATGTGTGATCAACAAAGCCGTTGGTCTCCATGTCAACCAGAGGAAGCAGATATATACACAAATATATTTTATACATTCTACTTGATCGGATTGCATTTACCTTCATCATATCCATTAAAAATAGGAAACCTTGTTACCAGTGTGCATTGTTTGTTTATCTTAGTAACAGTTATCAGGCTGCATGTTATCGGGCATAAATTTTACAAAGACAATTTTTAAAAATATATATATAAAATATATATATAAAAAAGTTTTATTATATAAAAAATGTAAAAAAGGTAAAAAAGGGGTAAAAAAAGGAAAAAATGGAAAAAGTAAAAAAGTAAAAAAAAAAGAAGAAAATAAAATTTTTTTTTAAAACATATAAAAAATATAAAAAAAAAATTCCCTTAAATATAAATGTAATAAAGAGTATTTTATTATTATTGGGATGATAATAATTAATTGATGATAATAATTAATATTAATTTTTAATATTTATTTAGAAATATATTAATGCTTTAAAAAACCTGTCAAAAAACCCATAAAAAAACTGCCAAAACATTTTCCTAAGAAGCTCTCCAAAGGTTTTAAATGGCCATAACAGTGTTGGACCTATATGTGACATGTTACAATTAGGGGAATAGGGAATATGATTAATGGAGGAAGGGCAAGTCAAAAATACCATGCGGGTAAGTATTGTTCTAATGTAATACATGGGGGTACCTACCCAGTACGGTACCGTGGGCCTGGGTGATAATCTATTGAGATGTCCCTTGAGGACCTCCATCATTCGCCACCTTTCCAATCTTAATCAGTTGCATAAAAACCAGATATATATTAAACCAGAATGCAAAAATAAGGGATAACACCTTGGAGCTTTATATATAACGTTACAATAAGACCTTCCATATACAATGGCCCCAAAAGCTCCAGCTCTGTACCTATAAGAGGGGTAATTTGGCCATAAGTATGTGCATACTGCTGTAACCACCAAAAGTGATCAAGACGGATATAATGATCACATAGGTTACTTCAGCCGTGCTGACCTCATAAAAGAGTGGTTACACCTTAGAGCTGAATGTATGATGCCATAAATTACCGTGGATGAACCAGGCAAGTATCACATAGTCAGATCTCATACATACCCCATACATCCTTATGTGTCGTTTATTCATCCCCTATACCAATTAATTTGGCCTAATATTAGTCAGCCCTATATCTATATATATAGTAATATGCCTGGGATTAAAAATTGGTAGTTGGTATGACACAATTGAAGATTATTATATAAGGGCAGATCTAATGCAATAAGAAACATACCAGAAAGCATGACCATACCCCAAGACCAAAGAGTTTTTTAATTATATTAATTGTGGATACGTAAGTGTATTGTGTAATCCAAAATGCTTGTTCTTTCTCACTCCCCTACATTTATATATATGTCAATATTTCTGGGGACTTATGGGTTTGCTATATAGCAATTTAAATCTATATCCAGGTTCAACCCTTTGGGGGCAAGGGATCCAAGCTGGAAGATCCAGCTTGTTTCATTTCTAGAGATTAAAGTTTCTCTATTGCCTCCACGCCAATTTTCCTTTACTGTATCAATACCATAAAAGATAAGTCCACTAGGGTCTCTGTGGTGGACCTCATCAAAATGTCTGGACAAGCTGTGATTAGGAAATCCCTTCCTGATGTTTTTGATATGTTCCCTAATCTGAACAAAGAGGGGACGGGTGGTTCTTCCCACGTACTGGAGATGGCAGGGACATTCTATGTTGTACGTGACATGTGTACTGCGACATGTGATCAGTTGGTTAATACGGTATTGTTTATGGTCGTTGCATGATCTAAAAGCGATCTTCTTTCTAGGTTGCCACTTTGCGACTTTGCATGGTAAGCACCTCTGGCATCTGAGAAACCCTTTTAAGTCGGGACAGATTTTAATGGGCTGTGGGGGGTCTACAACATTTTGCACTAAGTGATTCCTTAGACTGGGTGCCTTCCTGTATACGAACTTAGGTTTTCCGGGTAGAATTTTTGATAGGACAAGATCTTCTTTAAGGATCGGCCAGTACTTTTTTACTATTTTTTCAAATTCCCTGAATTGGCTGTTAAACCCGGTTACAAAAATTATGTCAGATTCCTTACTGTTGTTTCTGTTCTTATTGCAAAACAGGGAAGCTCTGTCCGTTTTCATAATCTCTGCTTTTAACTTCAAGAGTTTTTCTTTGTTATACCCTTTTTCATGGAATCTGTTAATTAAAATATCGGCCTGGTTGCTAAAGTCATCCATCACATCACAGTTGCGACGTATCCGTAGCAATTGTCCTTTGGGGACATTAGATTTCCATCGTGGATGATGACAACTGGAAGTGGGGATATACCCATTGCGATCCGTCGCTTTAAAAAATGTGCGGGTGGATAGCATATCCCCTGTTTTAAAAATTTCCAGATCCAGGTAGTCAATTTTCTCATTGCTCCACTTACCGGTGAACTTAATGCCATATTTATTCGTATTTAAGTTCTAAAGGAATTTATTAAGGCTTTCTGGTGTTCCATCCCATAGGATGATCAGGTCATCTATATACCTTTTATACATTTTAATCTGAGGTATGTTCTTGCTATAGATATACTTGTCCTCCCACATGTCCATAAATAGGTTGGCTACGCTTGGGGCGTAGCGGGCACCCATTGCGACACCCTTTGTTTGTATGTAATATTTCTTGTCGTACCAAAAGTAGTTGCACTCCATGGCTAACTTTAGGCCTTCTAGAATATAGCTAATCTGTTCCTGTTTCAAACTTGTGTTCAAATGCATTGCTTTCTCAACTCCCAGTAATCCGTCCCTTTGCTCAATGCTAGTGTACAATGAATTTACATCTACCGCCACCAGCAGCCAGTTGTCTGCCCCTTTAATCTTTTGGAGTTCTTGTATCAATTGCATACTGTCCCGTAAATAAGATTTTCCCTCCTTCACCAGGGGTTTAAGAAATTTGTCTTTGCTTACAGCCATGTCTGTATGGGGTATTAAATTTTAACCACTTGCTTACTAGGCACTTAAACCCCCCTCCTATCCAGACCAATTTTCAGCTTTCAGTGCTCTCACACTTTGAATGACAATTACTCAGTCATGCAACACTGTACCCAAATGATTTTTTTGTCCTTTTTTTCATACAAATAGAGCTTTATTTTGGTGGTATTTGATTACCTCTGGGTTTTTTATTTTTTGCGCTATAAATGAAAAAAGACCGAAAATTTTTAAAAAAAACAAATTTTTCCTAATTTCTGTGATAAAATTTTGCAAATTCGTAATTTTTCTTCATAAATTTTGGCCACAATTTATACTGCTACATATCTTTGGTAAAAATAACCAAAAATTTGTGGAAATTATTTGGTCTGTGTGAAAGTTTTAGAGTCTACAAGCTATGGTGCAAATCATAAAAAAATTATCACATCTGATGTACTGAGGCCTATCTCATTTCCTGAGACCCTAACAAGCCAGGAAAGTACAAATGCCCCCCAAATAACCCCTTTTTGGAAAGTAGACATTTCAATGTATTTAATTAGAGGCATGGTGAGTTATTTGAAGTTGTATTTTTTTCCCACAATTCTTTGCAAAATTGAGATTTTTTTTTTTCCCCACAAAATTGTCATTGTAATACCTTATTTCTCTCACATGGCATGTGTATACCACAAATGACACCCCAAAATACATTCTGCTACTCCTCCTGAGTATTACGATACCACATGTGTGGGACTTTTTCACTGCCTGGCCACATACAGAGGCCCAACATGCATGGAGCACCATCAGGTGTTCTAGGAGCATAAATTACACATCACATTTCTCAACCACCTATTACACTTTTGAAGGCCCTGGAGCACCAGGACAATGGAAACACCCACAAAATGACCCCATTTTGGAAAGCTAACACCCCAACGTATAATCTATGAGGCATAATGAGTCTTTTGAATGGTTTATTTTTTTCCAGAAGTTTTTGGAAAATGTGGAAAAAAATGAAAACGCATTTTTTTTTACACAAAGTTGTCCATTTATAAGATATTTCCAACACATAGCATTTAGATAGCAAAAATGACACCCCAAAATACATTCTGCTACTCCTCCTGAGTATTACGATACCACATTCGTGGGACTTTTTCACTGCCTGGCCACATACAGAGGCCCAACATGCATGAAGCACCATCAGGTGTTCTAGGAGCATAAATTACACATCACATTTCTCAACCACCTATTGCAATTTTGAAGGCCCTGGAGCACCAGGACAATGGAAACACCCACAAAATGACCCCATTTTGGAAAGCTAACACCCCAACGTATAATCTATGAGGCATAATGAGTTTTTTGAATGGTTTATTTTTTTCCAGAAGTTTTTGGAAAATGTGGAAAAAAATGAAAACGCATTTTTTTTTACACAAAGTTGTCCGTTTATAGGATATTTCCAACACATAGCATTTAGATAGCAAAAATGACACCCCAAAATACATTCTGCTACTTCTTCTGAGTATTACGATACCACATGTGTGGGACTTTTTCACTGCCTGGCCACATACAGAGGCCCAACATGCATGGAGCACCATCAGGTGTTCTAGGAGCATAAATTACACATCACATTTCTCAACCACCTATTACACTTTTGAAGGCCCTGGAGCACCAGGACAATGGAAACACCCACAAAATGACCCCATTTTGGAAAGCTAACACCCCAACGTATAATCTATGAGGCATAATGAGTCTTTTGAATGGTTCATTTTTTTCCAGAAGTTTTTGAAAAATGTGGAAAAAAAATGAAAACGCAGTTTTTTTTACACAAAGTTGTCCGTTTATAAGATATCTCCAACACATAGCATTTGGATATCAAAAATGACACCCCAAAATACATTCTGCTACTCCTCCTGAGTATGGCGATAACACATGTGTGAGACTTCTACACAGCCTGGCCACATACAGAGATCTAACATGCAAGGAACACCGTCAGGTGTTCCAGGGACACATAGCATGCACATACCAAGAATTACACCCCAAAATACATTATGCTGAGCAAAGCGTAAACAAAAAAGATTACCTGTGGTTGTAGTAGCGCAGTTGTACACAGGAGGATAGCACTGGTCCAGGCAGCAGGCAAGGACTTGGTCAGCAGCAGCGAACACAATTGTCCAGGCAGCAGGCAGGGTTACTGTCCATATAAAGTCCAGGGTCAGTGCAGGCAGAGATATTGTCCGCAGTGCCAAAAATATTGGTCCTGGTAGTAGGCAGGTCCATGTGGTGTGGTCAGTGCAACAGGCAGAGGCATGACGGCAGTAAGTCCTACAGGCAGAAGTAGGGCCTCGTTCAGGACAGAATGGGGACAGGGGTAGAGGCTTCTCCCACCCAAATCTCTTTGAAGCCTCCGAGTCTCCAGACTCTAATCTAGGATTGAGAAAACAAAATAAATTGTTTTCTTCATCCAGAAAAACAATTCTGGAGCCCCTCACATATGTGAGACCCCTGTGTTGAATCCCACTAGTCCAGTTGCAGGGTACAAGATCAGTCCAAGAGGCAGGCAAATATCATGGTCAAACAGTCCAAGGTCAGTTCCAGATCAGGCAGAGGTATGTACAGAATCGTTGGGCAGAAGCATGGTCGAATAACAGTCCAGGTTCAGTTCCAGATCAGGCAGAGGTATGTGCAGAATCGTTAGGCAGAAGCATGGTCGAATAACAGTCCAGGGTCAGTTCCAGATCAGGCAGAGGTATGTGCAGAATCGTTAGGCAGAAGCGTGGTCAAATAACAAGCCAGGGTCAGTTACAGAGGAGGCAGTGGCATAAGGGGTGTGAGGGTAAATTGCAGGAACGGAGGCTTACGTTTACCATACTTCACTAATAATTTACTGAAGTATGGTAACGACGAAAACATTCACCTACGCAGAGGCCTGGTTCAGAAGGACATTGTGCACAATAATAAGATGTGTCTCTTCTGAATCCAGCTCTGGTACACACCTTACATTTTTTTTGCCGTCGTTGGCCTGTTGGTTTGGGAGGGAGCTTATCTGGAAAGTGGCATTCGGAGAGTCGACTTAGAACATCAGATCGGATATTTTCTGGGGGGCCGTTCGGGAATGTAAGGGCAGTGAAAACTTCCTCCTGGTAGCCAAGGAAGCGTTTGGGGTTTTGGGTGGAGTTACGATAAATGACATAAGAATTGTAGATGGCCAAATGAAAAAAATAAATTGCGACTTTCTTATACCAATGGTATGTCCATCTTGTGGCAAGGTACGGTTCCAGCATCTGGTCATTCAAGTCGACCCCCCCCATAAACAAATTATAGTCAAAGATGCATTTAGGTTTCTGTATGGGGCCATTTCTTCTGTGGATTTCCATGAAGGTATCATCGTGGATTGAAGACAACATGTACACATCTCTTTTGTCTCTCCACTTCACTGCCAAAACCTTGTTGTTTCGTAGACTCGCCGTTTCTCCTTTTCTCAATTTTTTATTGACCAGACTTTGAGGAAAGCCCTTCCGGTTCTTTTTGATGGTACCACATGCAGGCGTCTTCTTCCGATGCAGGTTGTGGAACAGGGGCAGAGATGTGTAGAAGTTATCTACGTACAGGTGGTAGCCTTTCTCCAGTAGGGGGTATGTGAGATCCCAAACAATTTTCCCACTTGATCCCAAGTAGTCTGGGCAATTAGGGGGTTGCAGCTGGGTGTCCTTCCCTTCGTACACTTTGAAGGCATATAAGTAACCTGTGACTCGGTCACATAATTTGTATACCTTCACCCCATAGCGTGCCCTTTTACTGGGAATATATTGCTTTATTTTAAGCCTGCCACTAAACTTAAGAAGGGACTCATCCACACATATGTTTTTGTCTGGGGTAAACAGCAGGGGGAATAGTGCAGAAAAATAATTTAAAAGTGGCCGAATTTTGAAAAGTCTATCATAGTTTGGGTCATTTCGGGGAGGGCACTGGGTATTGTCGTTGAAATGAAGAAACCTCATTATCATGAGGTATCTGTTTCTGGGCATTACCTTGGAGTATATTGGCATGTGTTGGAGGGGGTGGGTTGACCAATAGGACAGCAAAGTGTTTTTTTTCGTGAGTCCCATGTTAAATGTGAGCCCTAAAAAAACCTTCAACTCCTCCACCGTTAGGTCTCTCTATTCGTAGGGACGGGCATAATAGGACGTTGGATTATTCGCAATGAATTGCTGTGCATAAAGGTTGCACTGGGTCACAATACTTGACAGCATGTCCTCGGTAAAGGGGGAATGCTGGCTTCTCCTGAATTAGGAGGAAGCCACAAGGGGTTCTGCAGGGCATAGGGAAGGCTGGCATGGGTCCTTGGCCTTTCTTGCCGAGGCACTGCGGTGCTGGTGGATGGCACTGCAGTGCTGGTGGATGGCACTGCGGTGCTGGTAGATGCCACTGCGGTGCTGGTGGACGGGACTGCCGTGCTGGTGGACGGGACTGCCGTGCTGGTGGACGGGACTGCCATGCTGGTGGATGGGACTGCGGTGCTGGTAGATGCCACTGCCTCCCCACCAGAACGCCTTCGTTTGGCGGGCCGAATCTCTTCCTCCTCTGAGTCACTCAGTGTTTCACTACTGAGGACTGGCTCATAATTTATGTCCGACTCGGAATCGGAAAGGGAATCTGAAAAAGAGAGCTCCCCGTTGCTCTCGTCGGCCTGGGACAGTATTTGGTACGCCTCCTCGGTGGAAAAGCTTCTTTTGGCCATGGTTGCTAAGCCTGCACTGATGGGCACTGATGAGGCGGCACCGATGAGCACAGATGGGCACTGAGGTGGCACAGAGGGGCACTGATGAGGTGGAACAGATGTGCACTGATGAGGTGGAACAGATGTGCACTAATGAGGTGGAACAGATGTGCAGATGTGCACTGATGAGGTGGCACAGGTGGGCACTGATGAGGGGGCACAGGTGGGCACTGATGAGGCGGCACAGGTGGGCACTGATGAGGCGGCACAGGTGGGCACTGATGAGGCGGCACAGGTGGGTACTGATGAGGTGGAACAGATGTGCACTGAGATTGCACAGATGTGCACTTATGAGGTGGCACAGCTGGGCACTGATGGGATGGCACAGATGGGGCAGCACAGATGGGGCGGCACAGATGGGGCGGCACAGATGGAGCGGCACAGATGGGGCGGCACAGATGGAGCAGTACAGATGGGCACTGATGAGGCGGCACAGATGTGCACTGAGGCAGCACAGATGTGCACTGATTGGCACAGGTGGGCACTGATGAGGTGGCACAGGTGGGCACTGGTGAGGTGGCACAGGTGGGCACTGATGAGGTGACACAGGTGGGCACTGATTGTGCAGATGTGCAGCTGGACACTGATCACCGCTGGGCAGACAGGTGGGCACTGATTGGCACAGGTGGGCACCAATTGGCACAGGTGGGCACCAATTGGCACAGGTGGGCACCGATTGGCACTGTACTGATGGTGCACTGTATTGATGGGGCACTGTATTGATGGGCACTGTATTGATGGGCACTGTAGGCACAGTAAATGACAAACGGACACTCACAGATCGCTGACAGATCTCTCTCTCCTCACACGCTGTCTCTGTGTGAGGAGAGAGAGCCGGCAATGAGAGATGATCTCAATTGTTTACATTTTAGATCATCTCTCATTGGAGGCAGCGATCGCGCTGTAAACGGCCGCTGTGTTTGGCCGTTTACAGCGATCTTTGATTGGCTGTGTCCAAGGGACACGGCCAACACAGAATTTCCCCGTTGCGTGCTCGTGAGCGCGCACAGGGAGCGAGGAAAGGGGAGGATGTCATATGACGTCCTCCCGGGAATTGACATCCGCGCTGAAGCCGTCATTCGGCTACGGCCGGATGTCAGGAGGTTAAAAACCATATGTAATTATGCAATTCCAATAAACTGGATGTACTTCACCACGAAAGCCCCCTGTTTATTATTTCTTCACACGCAGGATTAAGCAGACCGGAGGCGGAGAGCTGGTGAGGAGCGCAGTCCTGGATTAACAGGTGAAACCCTGAGCTGAATCACTGGAGGTACCCCACGGAGGAACGAAGGAAAACCATAGTGACAGCCACCCCAAGATACCCACTCCTCTGCCTAGTACCCCTGTAGGGGTGTCGGAGTCTGGTGAGTGGGGGAACACGGGGGGGGGGAGCACCCGGAACCACCACCGTTAATGAGCACAAAAGTCACCATCTGTTATCTGTTTGTGGCTCCTATGGAACTGTTTTTTCTACTGAAAAACTGAAATTGCCTGTTCCCTCACAGAGACTATATGCATTATTCTATGCAGACATAGGAGCTTTTTTAATTACCATCTAAATTATACAAACATTTGCTTGTAATTCTTTGCTCATCATATGAACTATTTATGTATTTGTTAGTATGATATCTGTTTATCATCTACATGATAAACATAGGGTCCCAGGTTTCTCTGGATCACTGTAATTAGCACGTGTGCACGATAATACTTTATTTGCTGGCAAGGTTTAATTAGTCTCTAATTATTTTTATATCCTATTACTAACTTATTAGCCCCACACAGGGGGTGTGTCACTGTACCAATATATTTTTTCACTATAGAATTTCCTGCATATGGGTAACTGATCACTTAATATTTCACTTGCCACCCACACGGGATCTACTTTTCACACACCACAGAGGATTTATAAGTTTTATTTGGCATTTATCCACATTATTATTATTTTTATTACTATTTTTATCATCCTTCACAATTGTTGATATTAGCCCCATTTAGGGGATGTTATACTGGCACTCAATTTTTCTTACATATAGGGAAATGTTCACTTAAAATTCACGTGTTGTTCACATGGAACATATTTTTATACACAACAGAGGATTTTCAATTTAATTATTATAATTTATGGTATTAATTCTTGTGGATGTGGCAGAATCTGCTTATCCAGTAAACACCATTCAAACAGGGCAGCGCCAATTTCCCCAATTTCTTTGTCATTTATGGTAAATTAACTCCCATTGGGAATTAATTAGGGGGAGGCTGCAGCCTTTACAATTCTCCTAAGCGCGGACTTCCAACTTAACTAAAGATATCCTCGAGGCCCACATAACACTCATACCCAAACCAGGTAAACCAGGTAAAGAATGTGGACGTGAAACTTTACGCTAAAATTCTCACCAACTGCATACTACCCCTACTCCCCAAACTGATCTCATTGGATCAGGTAGGTTTTATCCCAGGACGAGAAGCCAGGGATAACACCATAAAAGCTATAAACATTCATCATTGGCTCACAAATACCTCCACACAAGGCTTTTTTCTTTGCCTCAACGTGGAGAAGATGTTCGACAGGGTGGCATGGTGGCTACATTACAGGCTATGGGTTTTCCAGCCCACTTCCTTCACTTGATTATGGCACTATACTCTACTCCCACAGCCAAAATCAGAGTCAACGCCTGCCTGTCGAGCGCCTTCTCCATCTCAGATGGCACACGCCAGGAATGCCCCCTCTCCCCCCTTATTTTTGTGCTCACTCTTGAACCCATATTACGCAAAATAAGAGTGAACCCTGACATTAAGGGCATAAAAATTCTAAACAAAACCTTTAAAATCGCAGAATATGCGGATGATATTCTTCTCTTCCTCACTGAACCCATAACCACCATCCCTAACCTGCTTAAGGACTTTACCCTCTTTAAATCTATATCTAACTTACAGATAAACTTTGCAAAATCAAAAGTGCTAAATATCTCCCTTCCTTCCACACTGGTTTCTCAATGTCAGACTCATTTCCCATTTGGATGGGAACCACCACCTTACTTATTTGGGTATACAAATCCCAGCGAAACTAACCAAATTTTATGACAGGAATTATTTACCAATAATCAAAAATATCCAACAAGACCTCCACAAATGGACATCAGGGAATTTTTCATGGTTTGGTCATTTAGCAATAATAAAAATGAACATCTTGCCCAGAATCTTATACCTTTTTCAGACAGTCCCAACTAAAATCAACCTATCTTTCTTCAACTACAAATGAATTTGCAGGAGTTTCATTTGGGCAACTGGATCCCCGAGAATTAGTTAGGACCGCATGACTCTCCCCAAATCAAAAGGGGGGTTGAGCCTCCCTGACTTACACAAATATCAATGGGCGTGCCATCTCACCAGAATAATAGATTGGCATATCCACTAAAGACTGAGTTACACTGGAGGATTCCTTTACACAAGTACCGCTTTCACATTTACCCTGGATTGGCTTCAAATCAACCCCCAAGGCAAATCTTACGCATTTGCTTACAGGCGCCACGCTTCTTACTTTCAAAACAGCTTGTAACACTTTAGAGCTTCAACCCTCACCTGGTCCAATGACACCTTTAGATCAAAACCCTAACTTCCCGCCTGGCTTCTCGGAAGGTATTGGGTCTTACCCATACCTTGAATCACCACTTAGAGCACAACAAATGTATCAGAACAATGATATTGTCACATATGCCACTTTATCCTCTCAACTCCTGGAACAAAACATTCCCTTCTACAAATTTTTACAAATTAGACACTTTCTAAACAATACCAAACCTCTCACACACTGGTTCAGACTATACCCCTTTTGATGCACTGTGTGCTTGAACGGAATCACAGAGACACCTAATCTCTTCGGTATACACCCTCTTATTCGACAGACATGATCCTAAAACTAACCCGATCAGCCAAAAATGGGAGAAAGAATTTGCCTTAGACCTACCCAAAGACGAATGGGAATGAATTTATGACCATATTCATAAGGGATCCGTTAACATCTCAGCCCATGAAAATGGCTATAAAATTTACTCGCGTTGGTATCGCACACCTGAAAGAATTCACACTTACCACCCCGCTTTGTTGGCGATGCAACTCGACCTTGGCACACTACTCCACATCTGGTGGGATTGCCCACACCTACAACCATTCTGGAAGAAAGTCCATGACACCATTATCCAAATCACTACATACACTCCAGACATCTCGCCTGCCCAATACCTGCTTCATCACACGTCTATACCATACTCGGCGTACAAGAAATCACTAACACTCTACCTTATTAATGCCTCAAAACAATGTATACCTGTCCTTTGGAGAAGCACCACTCCTCCCAAAATTACTGACTGGCTGCAAAGTGTAGAACGCATAGCAGACATGGAAAACCTAATACACCAAGCGAGAGAAAATCCAACAAAATATCGGAAAACATGGCCATGCTGGCTACACTTCTGTGACTCCTGGGATTTTTGGGAGCTACAACGCAATGCATGACTTCTTCAAGCAGTGGAAATAGACACTTATTCCATACTTAAGTTTACATGATCCACTGAGACTAAAGTTCCGCCTCCCACACCTACCCTTTCACCTTCCCTAATTTCACATGCTAACTCTCCATGCAGTATACAGAAACTATCTACCCATACTATTGCCACAACCTTCATAAGCAGGGCCTACCTAAAAGTGTTATGTAAAAAAACTCTTTCTGAAGGCCCCGTATCTATGGCATACTTTACCAATCCATCTTGCTTATGGTGAAAGCCAACGAGCAAACCATTACTATGGATTTGAATCATAACAGCTACAACCGTCCCTCCCTATCACAGTATGATCCCGTTTGGGGTGTTGGGGATATGGGACGGCCTGCTTTGGTTTACCAGACACTCTGGTGCAAGCCTTCCGAGGATTACCCTCTTAAGCCGTACGGCAGCGACATTGGTGTTCACTCTACACATACCATGAACAATTTGAGTACAGACTATATTTCAAGTGTATAGATGTGCTGATTATGAAACGTGTTCTTTGATGATATTTCTATAGTCAACTGTAAAACTATCTATACCTGGTGTATTGACTACAATCTGTTATGCTTGTTTGTATAACTTGAAAATCTAATAAACTTTTTGGAAAAAAAAGAAAATATAATGGGCAGTTAAATAATTAATGATTAATGTAGTATCTTATTTCCATAAAGATCAAATGTCGTTGGAGTTTTGTGTTTGTTTCTCTTTATTTTGATAACATGACTCAGTTTATTTATTTTCATTCTATTTTCTACATATCACAGATACACAGTTTTTCCTAAAAAAAAAAAAAAAAAAAAGAGTACTTTTCTTTCATTAAGCATTACAACAGTAGTTGGATTCATCTATAGCTTGCTGAAATGCCACATTTGAAAATTGCTTGCCCGAAGGCGGTGAACAGAGTGACATAAATATACAGGACATTTTGCACACTTACTTTTCATTCTTATACACAATGATAAATACGCTGCTGTTTGTGTAAGATTTTATGGGTTTCTTCATTTTTTTTCTTCATTTTTTTAGAGATCCTGCTGAGACTACCTTTATTCTCTTTAGTTTTTAAAGACCAACTGTTGTTGCTAGGTTTTTTAGAAGTCATTTGAATCATAGTGGGCCACACAAATAAATCACTTTCTACATAATTGACATTTATAACACACATAAATTTTTCTTCTGAAGAATATGTAATCCATTAAAATCTCAGGGAGAATAAAGGCAGGCATAAACAATTTGAAAATTTCTCGGAGAGTTATTTGTTCTTGGCTTTAACTTGCAATCTGGTAAGCTGGCTTTTTTAAGGTCATTTTATGATGCCTGTAAGCATTTAGAAGGTTTATTTGTTGTTATTTGTTAGACAATACAAATAGATATGACATAGAATGTTCATGGAAAAAAAAATAGTGTATGAAATAAAACCAAACACACTGCAAAGATACACAAACCTTTATATTGGTTGTTTAGTTATTATTTTTATTTAATGGTTTGAATAGTTAATGCATAACTTTCTATTTGTCAGCTCCCATTGTTTAATCTATTTATTTAACATTTACACTTATCTCGGTTTTTCTGCTGTATTTCATATAAAAAGGTACAGAGAAAGTTACTAAACATAGTAATGGCTGGTTTCCTGCTTGCAGTAGGCTTTAGCTAACTGGTCTTGTTTTTTCCCCATTTCTTATGTGGATGAAAATAAGCTCTGGGTTATTAAAGCCATTGTCAAAATGGTTCAAGGTTTATAAAAAAAAAAATTGGTAATTTAGTTGGATAAAATGTCCCTTTTAAAAGTCATTCTGTGTACATGCAGGATGTTTTCACTATGCCAGACAGGGAATGCTTGGATTCCCATACTGTATTTTCCAATTATCTGTGTAGTACACTAAAGAGGGACATTATCACATACCTGGTGGTAGAGCCTGATTTGAATGAGGAAGGCCTCTCTTACACCTCTGACTTGGGGCCTCTGATAGTGTGGACAGAAGGTGCAGGAGTGCAGAGTGGCATGAGTGCCAAGAAGTCTTGCAGGCAGCAGGGCGGATGTCCTTGCTGGGCAGGAGAAGTCATCAGAAGGCTTCATCAGGAGACCCAGCAGGTAGGCAGCTTGTGCAGGTGACATCAACAGAATAGCAAGGTCAGGCAGGCTGGGTCATACACGGGCTTGGAGAATCGGGTACAGGGCACAGGCAGGAATGTAGTCAGGAGGCAAGCCAGGTCTGGAACGGGATTAGCGGAACAGGAGCCAGAGTAGAAGACAGAAGCTTGGTCACAGGATAAGCCTTGTAGTCTTTACGATATGTTCCAGGCAAGAAAACATCTTTAAAGTTAGGAAGGGCTTTGGCTTCAGACTGAACTCATGTTCGGTCTGAACTTTGGCTGTTTGGAGTAACCAAAAAAATGGGGTATTCTGCCTTTGGTAGAGTCATCTACAACTACGAAAGAAAGAAAATGTGGTTCTTAGCAAGTTCTTTTCTGGCAGTCATTGTTGATTATCATTGAATATCTGTATTGCTGGAAATCTGATTGATGATGGATTTCCATAATGAGCCTTTATGGGAATTTCTATTTTATAACAAAGGACTGACACAAAATGTGTCTTTATTTACTATATTTAATATACTAAATTTGTGAATAGGTAGAGGTACTATTTATTAATTATTTATTTATATGGGGGGGTGCTATCTGGGGGCTCCCTTATTTTTAAAATGGGCTTCCAGATTCTAAAAAAGCCCTCTCCTACAGCCTTCCCCAACCATTGTGGGTAAGTGGCCTTGTCTTTATCAACATGGGGACAATGTGTACCCCCCTGGCGAGGTATCTTCGACATAGTGAGGCCATATGGCCTAGTATGGAGGGGGCACATGCTTTTCATGGCGTGTTGTCTAAATGCTTCTTTCATAGTTAACGTTGTCCTTTAAGTAAACCTATTTTTTTTTTTTTTTGCTCTGTGACCCTCAGAGAAGTACCATATCCCTCCATGACATTTGTTTGACAATCTCTTGCTATAAGCTTATAAAATGACATTTACTATTACTGTTGTGTGGAGTTCTCATGAAAAATGAAAAGGTTAACTTATGCCAAATATCCTAGCCACCCATCCATGCCCCACTGTACATAGCAGCCATGATGCCCATACACTGCAAAGAATAGTACGTGTTTATATGGAACAATATGAAGGTAATACAGTTAACCACTTCAATACTGGACCCTTTTACCCCCTTCCTGCCCAAGCCAATTTTTAGCTTTCAGCGCTGTCACAATTTGAATGACAATTGCACGGTCATGCAACACTGTACCCATATGATTTTTTGTTATTTTTTTTGCATAAATACAGCGTTCATTTGGTGGTATTTAACCACCACTGGGTTTTCTATTTTTTGCTAACTAAATGAAAAAATACCACGTTTTTATTTGTTTCTGTTTCTAAAATTTTGCAAATAAATTAACTTTCTTCATAAATTTAGGCCAAAATGTATACTGCTATTTTTTTTGGTGAAAATAACCCAAATCCATGTATATTATTGATCTGTAGGAAAGTTATTGATTTCAAAAACTTTGGGATATATACACCTGAGGTATACTCAATCTTAATGTACTGATGGCTGACCGTATTCTCATTTCTCAGTACAAATATCCCCCAAATTACCATGTTTTGGAAATTAGACAGTACAAGGTATTTAGTAAGAGAAATGTTTTTTTTTTTTTTTTTTTTTTTTTTATAAGCTGTAATTTTTGGCACAGTTTTTTGAAAAATTAAGAAACTAAAAAATTAATTATTTTTACAATGTTTCAAATTTCTTACCTACTGTCACCAGTGCAGTACTGTGTTATCATATAACTGGTGTGACAGTGATCAGGGACATTAGCTAACAGTATGTAAAAAATTATATATATATATATTTCCCACAAATATCACTTCCCACAAATATATATATTTGTGGGAAGGGAATCAGGATTTTTTTTACACACTATGATTGCTTATAACTGTGAATTTTACAGTTATAAGCAACCATTTTTTTCTGAATGAAAACTGATAATTCAGTGTTTACTAATGTGATTAGCTGTGATTGGCCACAGCTAATCAATTGGTACAGATGGGTTGTGATTGGCACTGTCTGTACCATGTGATCACTGTGATCAATCAAATAGCTTGTCACAATAGTACACAATGAATGGCATGAATCAAAGCCACTCATTGTGTACAATTATCATGTGATCTGCTGTGCTGTGTGGCACAGCGATCACATGGTACCGGCAGCAGGCCGCTACAGTGACCTGCCATCGGATGTGTCCGGTGGACACAGCGGGTGACAGACGTCCTTCAAGGATAACAGGGCTTCTGCTCAGCCCTCATATTACAATAGGCAGAGTGGAAATGGCATAATTTTGAATATCCCTTTAATGGGACTTTTAAGGCAATATAATATAACTGTGTTAAGAATGTGTAGTGATATGTTCACCACTTGGTTACTTAGCAATCAGCCAATCACCCTGCTGCCAGACCCCCACCTATCAGTGAAGACAATGGACAGTCATTTGCACAGTTTTGTTACGTTTATTGGAGGATACAACTTGGATTGGGGAAAGGGTGACATGAGATGCTCATAGCATTTAGCACATTATCAGAAGTTATTCAGTGGCCTTGGCCTTGCAAAAACTTGATACACTCCTTGCACTCCAGTTTCCTTCCTTTGCATAACTTTTCTGGAGACTGTTGCTTCTTCTTCCCTTGTACAAATCCTTTACTGCAAAACCACTGACATTCTACTTCTTCACTTCCATTAGGACAAAAAAGAATTACTCTGAATAATTCCTCCTTGCAGACCATAATGGTATTGTCCATTTGAATCAAAGAGCCAGAAGCGTACACAGCCTCTCCCTGATTGCCCAGAGAATCAGACAGCCACACAGTCTTTTGTAAGGTATTACCATTGTGCTTACCAGGCCAGAGATAACTCGGTATCTCCACGCGATGTCTTGACACATGGCAATGGGCGGACTACTGCTTTCAGGCAGTCCATGACTATTAATACTGCGTTCTCCAGCCACAGCATTCTGCACTGACCTTTCTTTAAGAGGATAATATTTCTGTGTCCCCGGTCACAGAACGCTGCTCTACTCTCCTCTGCTTGACTGCTACTTCCTCTATTCTAATCTTCTTCAGCATGCAAGTCCTGTGTTCCCCGGTCACAGCAGCTTGATACTTCTTGGAGATGAAGATCTTTATCTAGGACTCCCTCCTAGCGGTTCCTCCATCCCTCCTCTGCTTTTGGCTCATCCCTGCGTGGGGAAGCCCAGAACAGCCACTCAATACTCTATTCTGTCTGTTCCTGTTCTCTAGAACTCCTCCCTGGCAGCATGTTACCTCAGCTTATATGGGAGGCCTGCCCCCTGCCAATACCAAAGGGTAATTGGTCAGAGCTCCTCACATGAGCTGCCCGCCACTCAAACATCAGCTCCAACCCCTCTTCCAGAACAATCCTTCTGAAAGCAGGGGAGGCACCTCTGAGTCAGAGTACAGGTGGCCACACCTACCACTGCACTGAATACTCCTAGTCCCAAATCAAAACCACCAGGCCCAGCATAAAGCACAGGCCTGGCTAAATTTATCTGCACTTGGGCCCTGAGCTAAAGAAAAACCATTCTAGCACCTACCTTCAGGTAGAGGGTGCTACAAATATATCCAACTTTATTTGTACAAAATATTAAAACTCACATAAAATCAAACTACATCTGATTTTCTTTGCATATATGCATTGATTTATACAGCACATCGATGCTTGAGTACCATCAAGTCCTGATTAACTTGCATAGTCCTATATTTTAACTGAGGATATTGTCAACTCAGGATCAGTCAACGTGTTTCAGAAAAATGCATTTCCTTCTTCAAGGGTGAGCAATATGGAAAATGTATCTTATCTGTAATAAGAAAACAATTTATAAACTTACGCTGAAATTAAATATACAGCTCTCACATAAAAAACAAGAAAGATGTTTGCCATCGTCCACCTAACTTATACGTTATCAGTACAAGGGATGTTGACAATCTCAGAGCACTTCTTATTATCTGCTTGGCTACAATTAAAGGGCACATTTTTTGTTTTTTTTTTACGAAAAATGAAAAGTTGAATTAAGTCCAAATATTCTGCCTACTTTTCCAAATCCCACTGCAGTGTCCGTAATGTCCTGTGCTGCAAGTGTAGTGGTACACTCTACACCACAATACACAGCCCCCTGGAGTGAGTATCCATTATAATGCTGATAGTGACAAGAGCTTATTGATCAATGCAGACAGACACATTGACTAATGAGAAGCTCATCTGATGCTTCCTCTTTTGGTAAGGTGTCCAAGAAGAAATAAGCACTTTGTTTAGTGTGGTCATGTGGTAATGCTGACCAATGAGCACTTGCCATTGAGAGCAATAAAATGGATACTGTAGTTGGTTTGCTCTTTCATTTTTCATGAAAAGGTGAACTTACCATTTAAGTTTAGTGACTATACATGAATGCCCTTTACAAATAATTGGGTACTCAACTTTTTAAAATGATTGTAAGTCTTTGTGTTCAAAATTTGCATTGGGTCAACACTTCATTTTGAAATTTTACTTACTTTGCATGTGCAAAGCAATGATTATAAACACTCAGGAGACTTTACTCAGCCTAACATGGAATTACAATCTTCCAACAATTGCAATCTTCAGTGGGTTAAAAAAAAGCTAATTTGCACTAATTAATCTCAAGTGCCATTTTTTTTTAAGTCCCCTAACAGGCGTCTATCTTCTTTTTATTTCTTCAGGAATTTAAATCCTGCAGTATAATTTATAAATGATAATGAATTCTCTTTATATTAGTGCATTATTTGACCGTTAAGACCATAATGAAAAATATATAACCATAGTTAATGTTGGAAGATATGCAGTATTAAAAAAAAGGAAAAATTACTATTTAATCTGGTGATTATGAAAAGTATGTCAAAACAGAGCCAAGAATATGTAAAACAAAACTTTTTGATTGATGATGACATTGCTTAACATATTTTTATTCATGATAATTAAAAACAAAGATTAAAAGGGTATTATAAAAATTATTCATTTGAATTATTGGGAAACTTTTTTTGCTTTTCATGAAATTTAAAGAACAATTGTAAACATTGTATATTCACCTATATATATATTTATTCATATCCAATCAGCTGAAAATCAAGTGTATCTGAATCCAAAACAATTAAATACATTGCAGCTTACCCGTCCTCAGACGTTGTGGCTACATCAGATTTCGTTTTTCAGCTTTTTTTCACCTTTTAATTAACCTCCACGATTTTTAGCAAGATCTAGCAAGTAATTTTGCACTTGTTAGGTTTACATATCCTTTAATAAAGATTGTCTTCACAATTCTCTGCACATCAGACACATCTGTCAATTTGTTTTTCTGAAATATTTGCATACAGATCAGATTTTTGTAGTATCACACAATCCAGAATGCCGGCAGCTGTTGTTATAAAGGCCAATTCTCTGCACATTGGACTGGTCTGCAAGAATATATGAATGAAAAGTTTTTGATTCACTAATTTAGGTGTTTGTGCAAATTCATGCATTAACCTCTGCACCTTATCCCTTTTACTACATTTAGGCACACTAAATACATTTGCAAATATAATCCCTTACCTCTGCATTTTTTCTCTGTGTTTTAACAATCAGGTCCATAGAATTTACAGTGCGCTATCTCCAGTATCTGGCAGGTCATTGTTGTAGAGAGGAAACATCATCAGATGGTGGGACATTGTGATTGATGATGAACATACATTGCTGACAACACGATTAACTATGGGTTTACACCAGAGTACATTTTTTACATTTTTAAATATAATTTTAATAAAGGATTGTTTCCCAGTGTTTATTTGCATTTTAAGTTTTTTGGAGGATGAATTTTTGGTGGACTTATAGGAATCTGGAAAAAACACAAGGAGAGGGGCGCCTCTGGATGTAGACGTGAAAGCAATTTATTCACAAATCACATGGATAGGCAACCCACATTTCAGAAGTCATCAATAGGCATGTGTGTTAAAATACATCCATCAAGGGGGTAGCCATCAGATCTGTCAGAGGCTCTTCCTGCCTGCTGAGCACCTAGCATGTGGCTAGCCCTGCGGATGAAAGATTTGCTTCCACTCACATGGCAAGGATTCTAGTCCCAAAGAGTAGATCTTCTCTTTGTTATTTCCTCTGGAGAACTGCTATACCCATGCCCCCATACTCTACTCCTAATTGGAGCAAGATTTTTTTCAAACTACAAGAAAGGACATTATGGTGGGGAAAAAGGGCCAAAAGCTGTATCCAACCACAATTTTGCTTTCTGAAGTCCTCTGGATGGGATTAAAAAGGATATGGTTGCATAGGGCTTAGCTAAAATCATGTACAGCTGTTTTTCTTAGAAAGCTTCTTGCATGCATATTTAATAATTGAATGTGTTTTTAGTGAGGTCCCTGCACTGTATAAATCATTTGTGGCTCCTGGAACTGTAGACATTGACTAAAATGGGTACGTTTAGCAGCATACCATGTCATTCTTCTACAAATGTAAATATCCACCATTATTGGCAAACAAAAGTGACAGCAAGCAAAAAGTACTATCATAACCCCCATCAACACCTTATCATGTTACAAACTTAGCCAAGCATTATTTTACTGTTGTGTTAAAATTATTTTCCAAAGTGGCTGATTCTTACACTTTTACTACCTCCCTGCTGGCTTACTTTTTTTGAGACTACTGCAATATTTCAGTGGACAATTCTTGGTAGTGTTTGTTTTGTCCCTCACAATAGGGCAACGGAGAGCATATGCAGTTAAAATATACATTTGAGAGAGTTGTCCTCTGCCGCACTGTAGGGACCGAACCAGGGTAAAAAAAAGCAGTGCGGGAGAAACGAGACAACTTGTCGTACATAGATATGTAAGTATAACTTTTTAATTGTAATGTACAAACATTTATTGTAGTGCTTAAAGTGTAACTAAAGGCAAAACTTTTTTTTCTGTATAATAAGGTAGGGTCATAGGACGGTGCCAATGTTTGTTGCCAAGGATGTCCAAGCACATACTTTCATATGCGAGGCGTCCATTACAATGACATTGCCGCCCTTATCAGCAGGTTTGATAACCAGGCCGGGATGGCATTGCAGTTCTCAAAGGGCTTTCCGGTGTCGAAGAGATAGATTGTGTGTATGGACTTTTTTGCAAGTCCAAATTTTCAGTCTCGAAAGTTGTTTGCTGGACAAAAGCCCAGCTATTGGGATTCATTTGAAGTGATGGAAAGGTGCGAGATTTGGGTTTAAAGGACGTAGGTGGATGAAAAGAAACACCGGGGACGACTATACCACAAGACAAAGGAGGTGGTTCATCATCAGCAGTGTGTCCCTCCTCCCAAAGTTGCATAAGATCCTCCAGGGCCTGGAGTTCAGGCCCTGAGGGTTCAGAAGAAGTGGATTCAATAGGTTTGGAAGGGGGCATTTTATCATAGATCACCTTGAATAAGAGACTTCTAGCAAATAAATGTATGTCCTTGATAAGTTGAAAGCGATCGAGATCAATAGAAGCGCAAAAAGTGAGACCCAATTTCAAAACATGAATCTGATCATCTGTAAGATTTACAGATGAAAGATTAACAATTTCCAGTCCTGAGAAACTCCTATTTAAAGGGGATGAGATGGGTTCATCAGATCTGGTGTCTTTCCTAAAAAAATGGGTGCCATTTTGGGATCAATGGAATGGGTACTGGTGGGAAAAAGATAGGGTAGGTTTGCTGGCTCGACGGCCAATGACTGACAGAACCGAGGTGGAAGGGGTCAAAGTGGTAGTGCGTAGTGGAAGATGTGCTGGCATATTGGAAGATAAAGGTGTAGAAGAAGGTCTACCAATAGACGGAAATGGGGTGGACGGTAGTGCTTTAGAGGAATGTGTACGAACCATTGAGGATTGACGTGTAGAGGTTGGGCCAGATGTACGGTAAAGAGAGGCAGTGGAGGGAGTGATGGTGCGATCCCCTTTTCTTTTTTTGGGTAATCTTTCCTGAGAGAGTTCATGGTAGGTGGTGGAGGAACTAGGAGGAAAAGTCACAGAGTTCACATTAGGTACTACATTATCTGATTTAGGAGTTTCGGTGGTATGGGGTTTGGAGAAGGGTTTATTGTAATTGGTTTGACTCCATTTATAAGCAAAGCCATTTTCATGAGCTGATTTGTCACAAAGAAATTTGCCCTCTTTGATGTTTATGATCCCTAAGGTATATTCTTCCAGATGTATACGCAAATCTTTGTCGCGTTTCATAAATCTGGGAGTGGGTGTAACAAGGCAATATTCCTCATACCAATTACCTATCTGTATATCCAATTGACTAAGTTCAGATTCATATTGTTTGCATAATATCGAAATCATTTCAAAGGAGCACATTTGGAGATTGTGCTCCTATGATTGAGAGAGAATCATTCGTTTTCCTAAGGTTGGGGAAGATTTGGTTCCTCAAACCCCAGGGTACTATGCTATTCTGAGAGTATTTTTCAAAATAAGCTTTATGCCAATAAGTGCATACCTTTTTTTCAAGAAGACGCTACAGTCTCATAAAGGCACGATCGAGGTTATCATCAGAAATATTGGCCTCCGTCTTAGATGACCAAATTTTTGTCATCAGGTCCTCAAAAGCCTCACCATAAAAATCCGCCATCCTATTCCCACTGCTAATGGGTAGAAATATAGTGTACAAAGATTTATTTTGGTTTCCCTCAAAAAAATATATTAGAAAAGAAAAAAAGAGAAAATGGAGGAGAAATATACATACAAAAATGAATATCTTTTATATAAAAAAGAAAAATATTAATATATTAGTAACTAAAGGGACATGCCACCCAAAGAATGGCGTATTGAAACACCTAGTCGGAATTAATGGGTGGTAGGTGGAATGTCCTAGTAGATACAGTACCTCATCCCTGAGAGATAGTATAAAAAGGAGCAGGGAAAGTGGGATTATCACGGTGCCAAAAACAAATTAGAACACAACTACTGTAAAATTGTATTTTTATTGATATAGAAATCTAAAAAGTATATATAATTGATACATATACATTATAAACAAATAGATCAAACAGGATACACTGTACAATTTTAGATATTGAAGCGCCTATATACATATATTTAATTTATACCCTCTAAATCTGTGTTTGTTACTCAATAAAATGCTTTTCATTTAAAGCACCATGAACATCTTACTAATGCTATTATTATGCATTATATTGCTTGTAGTTTCCTTGGTCACACATACATTTTCTGACCTATATATCCAAGCACCGTATCGTTATCCATCCAGCGCATTTCCCTGTGCTCTTCATGTGTTCAATTAGGGTATGTAATTGAGGCTTATTAGCCCATATGATTAATCAATAAATAATCTTAGTTAAGTACAATTACCAATATGTCAATCTTTAGCTTTTCTAGGCACCCTTCTGGGCCCCCTGTAGCCAATTACAGGGTTGAGTTTGACTACTGTCCCCAGCTGCTTGGTGGTGCTTACTCTGTGTCCTGGGAGTCTGGCATGGTATGTCTTTGATGTGGGGACGGGGGGGCTGGAGGTCTGGGTTGAACAAAATTGTGATTACTTTGTAGCATGCATTATGTTATGACATATGGGCTTTATCATAATTATAACAGAAAAAATTACTGCGCTATCCCTATAGAACCTGTATACAATAAGTATACAGAGTATAAAAATTAAAGTGACACAAAGCTGCAGCTAGAAAATGTGAGACACCCACACTGTAATACACAAAATTCAAAAAGTAGCTGCGCTGAAAAATTGATATACTAAATAAAAAATGAAACAAATAAACACCTCTCAGTGTAAAAGTTATGCACCCATGATGTGGTGACAAGTAATGTGGACAACTTATACATAACCATAACAAACAAAAATAGATGTAACATGGAATAATGGGTGAATTCAGTCCATTCCTGATTAATGAAGGGGAAAGGAAAAAGTTCACTGGCAGAATATTCCTTCAAAGATGAGTGAGACAAGCTTCCATGCGGTGTGAGTGATACAGTTATAACACCGAGAAGAACGTGGTGACAGAAGGGCTCCTCCACCAATGTAAATGCTGCCCCTTACCAGCTCCTTTGATCTCTTGTTACGGAGATCATACAGGCATATGGCTATCAACCCCAGCCGCGGGTCTTGGTATGGAAGGATCCCGCTGTATCTCTCCACCACAGGTCTTCTAAATAATGGATTGGGCACTCATCCCCCATATGGATAAACAGAAAAGGCTCCCATAGCGTGATATGTTTCACACAGTTTATTAGGTAAAAAAAGAATTGCACTTACAGGTATGCTGTACAATATTCGCTAATAAAAACAAAGGCCGGCCAGCTTCAATGTGCTGCCCGTCGCTTCCGGGATCAGCGTGGTAATGTGTGGTGACGTCAGCACGCTGCTCCTCCCTACGCCATTTTGTCACACCTGACGTCTTCCAGGGGCATGGGCGGCGTGCTGACTCACCACCTTAAGTATCATACACATTGGAAGGAACGCCCCATTCTGAGCTCAAGGCGTCCCGCAATCTAAAATCACCATCTTGGGAAAGGGCAAACGCCCTTCCCTGTGGTAAACGCATATACTATTATGAGTTGTCAGTGAAGATTCACTCAATGTTCTTACAAAATATAGTAATATAAAAAATGTATTTTTAGAAATTTAAGAATTAAATATTAAAAAGAGGAACATGCGAAAGGACCAAAGAATTAATGTAAAATTATATTGAACTGATGAAAAGCAAAAACACCTCCCCATCCGATATTCAATGAGCAGTATAGGTTGATAGTCCAAACTGTCCCATAAGACCAAGGTTGCCCCACATTAAATAGGGTCCCCATGGTAATATTGGACCATACATAGCTACATAGATCCCGGTACTTGATCCAAACATTGTGACAAAATCAACAGGACACAAAAAAGAAGGGTCCCAAAAAAAGTTTTAAAAACGGCCGTTTTTTTGGGAGCAGTGATTTTAATAATGCTTAAAGTGAAACAATAAAAGAGTAATATCCCTTTAAATTTCATACCTGGGCGGTGTCTATAGTATGCCTGTAAAGGGGCACATGTTTCCCGTGTTTAGAACAATCTGACAGCAAAATGACATTTCAAAGGAAAAAAAGTCATTTAAAACTACTCGCGGCTATTAATGAATTGCTGGTCCGACAATACACATAAAAGTTCATTGATAAAAACAGCATGGGAATTCCCCACAGGGGAACCCTGAACCAAAATTAAAAAAAAAAAATGACGTGGGGGGTCCCCTTAAATTCCATACCAGGCCCTTCAGGTCTGGAATGGATATTAAAGGGAACCCCGAACCAAATTTTTTTTAAAAATGGTGCGGGGTCCCCCTCAAAATCTATACCAGACCCTTCAGGTCTGGTATGGATTTTAAGGGGAACCCCGTGCCAAAATAAAAAAATGGTGTGGGGTCCCCCCAAAAATCTATACCAGACCCTTATCTGAGCACGCAACCTGGCAGGCTGCAGGAAAAGAGGGGGGGATGAGAGAGCACCCCCCTCCTGAAACGTACCAGGCCACCTGCCCTCAACATTGGGAGGGTACTTTGGGGTAGCCCCCCAAAACACCTTGTCCCCATGTTGATGACCACAAGGGCCTAATCCCCACAACCCTTGCCCGGTGGTTGTGGGGGTCTGTGGGCGGGGGGATTATCGGAATCTGGAAGCTCCCTTTAACAAGGGGATCCCTAGATCCCTGCCCTCCCCCTGTGTGAAATGGTAAGGGGGTACAAAAGTACCCCTACCATTTCACAAAAAAACTGTCAAAAATGTTAAAAATAACAAGAGACAGTTTTTGATAATTCCTTTATTTAAATGCTTCTTCTTTCTTCTATCTTCTATCTTCTTTCTTCTATCTTCTATCTTCCTTCGGTTTCTTCCTCCATCTTCTTCTTTTTCTGGTTCTTCTGGTTCTTCCTCCGGTGTTCTCGTCCAGCATCTTCCTCCGTGGCGTCTTCTTATCTTCTTCTCCTCAGGCCGCTCCGCATCCATGATGGCATGGAGGGAGGCTCCCGCTGTGTGACGCTTCTCTCTTCATCTTTTTCTCTTCATCTTCTTCTCTTCATCTTCTTGTCTTCATCTTCTTTTCTGGCCGCTCCGCATCCATGATGGCATGGAGGGAGGCTCCCGCTCTGTGACGCTTCGCCTCTTCAACGGAACAATACAAGCACAAATCTCACAATTTCTTAAGAAAAAACCTCATATACTCACCATACTACCCAAACAGATAACCCAATACTACCTACAAATCCTGAGACCTACTCAGGTCTCCAAGAGAAAAACATGGATGTGAAGTCAAATTCTATGATAGCATGGGAAAGGGAACTGGGAATAAATTACCCACTAGAACAATGGGGGAAATCATTTAAACTTACCTACGCATCTACCAAAAGCACAAATTTGTGGGAAATGCAACAAAAAATTTTCCTTAGATGGTACTTGACCCCAAGTCGCATATCAAAGATTTACCGAAATGCCTCACCGAATTGCTGGAGGCTGTGTGGTGGATCTGGTACATTGATACATATATTATGGAGCTGCCCCAAGCTCAGAAAACTGTGGTCCCAGACAGAAAACTGTGGTCCCAGACCGAACACATCATAAGTAATATTACACAGGTGAGCCATACACTTACACCAGGGATGGCCATACTAGGCTGGAACTAGAGTCCATACCACCTCCCCACAGAACTATAATATCTCACATTATGCTAGCCACTAGACTGACAATTCTCACACACTGGAAAGACACGGAGATACCAACAATATCGGAAGTAATAGCAACTGTCCATACACATGGCACATATGAAGTCTTACATTCATCTGCAATGGGGAAATACGACATGGTGTCCAAACTCTGGACACCATGGCATGAATGGCATTCCAAAGGAATAATGGTATAACAAGCTGATAATACTGTATTAATACAAATTCTATGTAACATATGCTGACTGATTTCCTTTTTTATTTTCATTTTTACTTCCATTTTCACTTTAGTTTATTTGTTTAACTTCCAAAAGTTATTATAGAATCGATTGATTCCTTTAAACCATACACAAACCATGGCAATCCTTTAAAGCATTTGAATGGACACAAGATCAAAAGGGATATCCGTATGATAATATTTAGTGAGTCCGGTTGAGGCGACCATAAAGAGAGATCGCATAAGACCATACTAGTTGAAAGACCTGGTTACTAAATACAAATGTATATTCCTTATGCTATATAGATCGTTAACTTAGATAATTACAAAATGTATAACATGATTGATATTTATACGAGGACAAATGGAATGTGTATAATGTTAAACCTTTTTGTAAACCTTTTGTTGTCTCAATAAAAAAGATTGAAATTAAAATAAAAAACACGTATCTCTGGCAAAAAAAAAAAAAAATATTATATAAAAATTGTAAAGCAAAATGGCATACCTGTGAATCAGCTGCTGGTTGGCCTCAAATTTACAGTGAATATCTGTCAGGTGCAAACTGGCCTAATTAGGATGGATCTTGAATCCAGGGGATCATTTTGTCTACTTATAGTTATTAGGGTTGAGCCAAACACCCCCCCATTCAGTTAGCACCAGAACTTGCGAACAGGCAAAAAATTTGTGCAAACGCGCAAACGATGTTAAAGTCTATGGGACACAAACATGCAAAATCAAAAGTGCTCTTTTTAAAGGCTTATATGCATGTTATTGCCATAAAAAGTGTTTGGGAACCCGGGTCCTGCCACAAGGGACATGTATCAATGCAAAAAAAAAAAATTAAATGGCCTTTTTTCAGGAGCAGTGATTTTAATATTGCTTAAAGTGAAACAATAAAAATGAAATATTCCTTTAAATATCATGCTTGGGGGGGTGTGTCCTTAGCCTGCCTGTAAAGTAGCGCATCTTTCCCATGTTTAGAACAGTAGCGCTGAAAATTAAAAAAAAATGGATGGGGTCCCCCCAAAATCCGATATTAAGGGGAACCCTGCGTCAAAATTTAAAAAAAAATGGCGTGGGGTCCCCCCCAAAATCCATACCAGACCCTTATCCGAGCACGCAACCTGGCAGGCCGCAGGAAAAAGGGGGGACAAAAGAGCGCCCCCCCTCCTGAACTATACCAGGCCACATACCCTCAACATGGGGAGGGTGTTTAACCTTAAACTACATAGAGGGTTCTTTACTGTAAGAGCGGCAAGGATGTGGAATTCCCTTCCACAGGCCGTGGTCTCAGCGGGGAGCATTGATAGTTTCAAGAAACTGTTAGATAAGCACCTAAATGACCGCATCATACAGGGATATACAATGTAATACTGACATATAATAACACACATGGGTTGGACTTGATGGACGTGTGTCTTTTTTCAACCTCACCTACTATGTAACTATATAACTATGTTTTGGGGTCCCCCCAAAACACCTTGTCCTTATGTTGATGGGGACAAAGGCCTCTTCCCCACAACCCTTGCGCGGCGGTTGTGGTGGTCTGTGGGTTTATCAAAATCTGGAAGCCCCCTTTAACAAGGGGACCCCAAGATCCCGGCCCCCCTATGTGAATGGGTATCGGGTACATCGTACCCCTACACATTCACCAAAAAAAGTGTCAAAAAAGTAAAAATGACAATAGACAGTTTGGGACAATTCCTTTATTGAAAAAAAAGTCCCGCAATATCATCTTCGATGGCATGGGGCTTCCCTTAATACTCATACCAGACCTGAAGGGCCTGGTATGGATTTTAGGGGGGTCCCCACGCAATTTTTTTTATTTTGGCACAGGGTTACCCTTTATATCCATACCAGATCTGAAGGGCCTGGTAATGGTCTGTGAGGGGGGAACCCATGCCGTTTTTTTCAATGATTTGTATCTATATTGCCGGGATCCGGCAATACATTACAGCCGTGAGAAATTTTAAATGGTGTTTTTTCCTTTACAAATGTAATTTTGCTGCTCGCATTCATAAAACCATGTACGGCCACTATGTAAGCAGCCTAACATAGTGTGGGGAGTGGACTCAGCCCCCTAAGCCATAATTGGCCAAAAGCACTCTGCCTTTGGCCAAGCATGGCTCTCACAGCAGAGCGCGCTGTGATCAGCCAAAGAATGCAGGTCAGGTGCATGCTTTGGCCAATCAGCAGCTGTCAATGCACTGCAATCTCGCAGTGCATTGACAGTCTCGCCGTTCATTATGGGGCGTTCCGCAGGCACTTGAATTTCCCGTGAATGCCCCATAATGTTCTAAATTTGGCAAACGGGTGAACACTCAATGTTCGTGTCAAACGGAACATTGGGCTCATCCCTACTAGTTGTGAATAAATGATTCAGTACTGAGAAATTTCCTTCAAAATATGTTTATGTATGTTGGTATTATTTTAGTTCTTTATTTGTTTTCGTTTTTTTATTCCTCTTTCATTTGAGACATTCATGAATGACACCAATCTTATGATCTTCTGAATACTGAAACTGTCTCCTGGATTTGCCATGTATTGAGCCATGCTATTGTTAAAACACAAGTCTCTCAAGATTAATCACTTGTTTTCAGCAATCTATGCACTAAATTCTTACCAGAGAATGGAATATATACAAAATAATTTAGTAGACAACCATCTGAAATATTACAAGGTATTGAACTACAATTACACTTATTATAAAGTAAAGTCTGAATATATCTGATATATTTTATAAATTAGAATTCCACTACTCTGGGCTATGCTTTGTGTTAAAATTTGACACAATATTTAAAACAATGTTAAATGACTGGCTATTATTTATGGGCAGTAAATGCGTTCCTGGCTTGTGTTAAACAAGAGCTACATAACAGTTTCTTTGCAAATGACAGCAAGATATAAGTGTAACTTAATTATACTTACTGTAGCTCTGTGCTATACTTTTCCAGGTACAGCTCTATTAAAAGTGTACCCAAGGCACAGTGCTACTGGTACCACAATGCTTCTGCTCTACATGTATAGCTCATACAGCTGATCCCAGTTGTTTTCTTTATGGCATTATTCACTATGTATAATAGACTCCTTATATCACAACTAACACATAAACCCTTAAAAATGTATCAGGAACCAATATACTACAACCAAAGCATTAGGGCTTATAAGTTATATATGGTCATTGTTCCCCCACATTTGATGTGCAATAGGCCCGAAAAATCATATTGACTTTATTTGAGCATTACTCAACTTATTTTTGTGTTGTTCTATGTTTATTTGGAAGCAGCAAATCCTATTAAGCTGTGTTTGACCATCAGGCAAAATGGGTAAAATACAACCCTTTCTTTTGAAACACCACAACTTTAATTTGAATGGAGCTGTTAGCACCCATTAACATGTACATTTAGACTGCTTTTCTGAGAATTGCATATAGTAGATTAATGCAGATAATGTTTGATGACCAAATGCTGATGAGGCTAGTAATAAAAATGAATCTGTTTCTTTTCTCTATATGGGTAAATCGCAAATACATTTTAGGGACTTTAGGATCAGTTTACTAAACCATAAGGCATGCAATGGCCTACCAGGCAGATTGGTCCATCTTAAGTGCAGGCAAATCAGGGGTTTTGTCAGACCTCCACATCAGCCTCCTGCTTATAGGGACACCCATACTGCAGGGTGTACTCAGTTCAGGCCTGTACTGAGTGCAGTTTGAGACCTATCTTGCTGAAAAAAAGAAAAAGGGAGCAGGGACCTATCATAAATAAATGTGAGAAAGGTTGCTAAAAAATGTGAGTGAAAGTATGACTAGTGGTTATCATCCCACATTCTGCCAGGGTAACTGTTCTCCAGCTTGCTCATTATGCCACATACACACGACTGGACTTGCTAATGGGCTAAACTCCGTGGGCATTTCCGACGGAAAGATTTAGAA
The DNA here is from genome assembly GCF_042186555.1 of Aquarana catesbeiana. NCBI lineage: Eukaryota > Metazoa > Chordata > Amphibia > Anura > Ranidae > Aquarana > Aquarana catesbeiana. The sequence continues at coordinate 843,640,767 of NC_133324.1, forward strand.
CATGTTCTATATCTGAGTCTGTCGGAAATGCCAACAGAAGAAGTCCGATGGGGCATACACACGGTCGGAATGTCCGACCGTAAGCTCCCATTGGACTTTTTCTGTCGGGAAGTCCGGCCGTGTGTACGCGGCATAAAAGTTTAATTCACAATGGCAGTCTCCACAGAAATGGCATGACATGACATGGCTCTAACGTAGGAAATGTGTAGCGCTATCCCTGCAGGAGCTGCTGGATTGGATGGGTTCTCTGGCCTTTGCCTTGAATGACTCCAACCCCTCTGACACATACGTTTAAGACAATACAGCTTGCAATATCACAGAAATCACAAAATAAAAACACTACTAAAATTATGCATTATTCTATGAAGTCTTGTGGTATTTTAGTAGTGAAAACATACAGTAATTTACCACCTGCCACTAGCTGACGTATTTATTAACATGAATAAAACGGCGTTGTTAAGGAGTGGGCAGCCACTCACATCCTTTACAACCACTAAACTACATGGTTGTTAAGGAGCAGGCGGCCACCGCATCCTTAACAACCAATGAGTCATCAGCTGTCAGCGGGGTTCCATGCTGACAGCTGAATGTAAAAAAAAGAATTGGCGGCAATAAAAAAATCTGAAAAAAGAAAAAAGGTGTGGGGTCCCCCTCCAATGCATATCAGGCCCTTCAGGTCTGGTATGGATTCTTTTTTAAATGGTGTGGGGGTCCCCCCAAAATCCATACCATTCAGACCCTTATCTGAGCATGCGAGCACCCCCTGAACCATACCATGCCCCCAAAGCACCTTTTCCCCATGTTGATGGGGACAAGGGTCTCTTCCCCACAACCCAGGTCGGTGGTTGTGGGGGACTGCAGACGGGAGCGTATCTAAATCTGGAAGCCCCCTTTAACAAGGAGGCCCCTAGATGCTGACCCCCCCTCTATGTGAATGAGTATGGGGTACATACAGGGCCGGCTCTACCATGGGACCAGATGGAGCGATGGCTCTAGGCGGCACTTTCAGGGGGGCAGCAAATTGCCACCCGCCAGCCAGCAAGGGTTGCCACAATGTCAACGTTTCAGAGTTACGCAGGACCCCTTCGTCAGGCATGTGATAAATGTGAAAATAACAGTGGAGAGAATTTAAGTAACCATCAACCAATCAAAAAAAAAAAAATCAAGAAAAAACAAAAAACAAAACTCCTACGCCCCAGAGAGGTATGACATTACAAATCCCGCCAGAAAAGACTCCAAAATTAGCATAATAAAAGGATAGCATATTTAAAACAAATCACCAAACATATGTAAATTAGGGGTTAAAAAGCTACTGACATTACCTGTATTTGTCATGTGAAATAGTGGATCCTGAGCCATTAAAGGGACAAGCCCGTTGCTAGGGAACATAACTGATGATAGCATGATTAAGAAGTCAATTGGCGCTAGTACAGGGAAGCATACATTCTATTAAGCCGGCAATCACCAATTGCGCATGCGCGATGTGGCGGTGTTAACCAGGCAACAGGGGCGCTGTATTGCCGGGGGCCACCGATGCCGTAGAACAGCATCAGATCAGCGCCCGTGTGGGGGAGATTGCTTTGGACTAGGCAGACATCGCCGGCCATGCGTGCGTGATGCACAGGCGGTAACTGGGCAACGGGAGATGCTGCATTGCCGGGGCCACCGACGTCATAGAAACGAATGACGACAGCTGGCCCCGACCATGAAGGCAGACTGCATCCAATTAGGGGAGGTGTGGAGGATGTGGGCAGTGTGAGTGATGTGAGAGGAGAAGTGCAGAACGTGAAGAAAACAAAAGAGAGAGAGAGAAACACAGAGGAAAGAAAGGGGGAGAGATCAGGACCAAGGAGTTGAAAATAGATAAGAAAGAAAAGGATTGTAAGTAATTGAAGAGAAGAGAGAAAAAGGAGGAGGGAAAACAAAAGTGGTGAAATTTAGAAATGAAAATAATTGTAAAAATAAATAAAAATAAAAATAAAAATAAATAATAAAAATACAAATAAATAAAAATACAAATTAAATTAAAAATAAATAAAAATAATAATGAATATAGAAATGCAAATACAAATAAATAATAATGATAAGAAAGAAATAAAAAATATAGAATATAAAATAAAAATAATGATAATGGGGGATAGGAGAAAAAAAAAAGGAAAAGGGGGGAAGAGAAGACAGGAAAAGGGGGGATGGTAGAGGAAGAAAGGGGAAGAGGGAACACTCAGAGCCTGGTTGTAAAAGGCCTAGCTACCTACGTTCAAAAATTGAATCAGAAGGTTTATTATATGCAGGGAAAGATACCAGTGAGAAAAAGTCTCAATGGATCCAAAATAGTCCTATATTGCATTGACATGAGGCCATCGCCCAGAAATGAGTAAACATTCAGGAAAGGAAAAGGGGAATGAGCAAAGAAAGAAACTCCAAGGTCAAAGGAAATTAGTTCGATCATCATTCAAATCAAGGACACAGGTCAGCTATCTCTCATTCAGAAAGCATGTAAATGATAGGTTGGCGTTAAGTCCTCCAGGATGGACAGTGCCCAGGGTATAGATCCAATACGCTTTGCGTTGTAGCAGTTGACGGTCATGGTCACCTCCTCTAATGTGTTGTTGGACATGTTCAGTATTCATACCCCTTAGTTTGTGTGTTTGATGTCTGTGTTTGACAAAATGCACTGCCACTGGTTTGTTAAGATCGATCTGCTTGTCCTCTTCTGTTTTTGATAGAGCGAGTCTAATATCACTTCTGTGTTTTTGAAACCTCCTTTTTAAAAAGGGCTGGTTGTTTTGCCGAAATAAATAAGTGTGCATGGGCATTTGAGAATGTAAACACAGTAGTCAGTGTTGCAGTTCAGGTTTTCTTTTACGCGATAGCGGTTACCCCTATGTGGGTGCGTGAAGTGTTAACCACGTATGAGGGAATTAAACACATTGCAATTGTGGCATTTGTAGCAGCCAGTCTTCTGTGAAATTTTAGGTATAGTCTTACGTATCTATGTCTAGGGTTAGCTTGTACGAGAACATCACAAAGTGTCTTGTTCTGTCTATGTGCAATTATGGACCCGTTTTGAGTTCATATGCTAATGTGTTGTCGGCTTGTAAAATACGTTCCTAATGGCTTGTCTGATATTGTCAGATTCACGGTTGAATGTGTGGATGAACAGTGGTCGATCTAAAGGCCCCGAGGAGTGCGGGTGGTTCCAATCTTGGTTAGTGCATGGTCAAGGACTTCTACAGGGTGCCCTCTTTCCCGAAACTTCTCGTACATCTTGTTAAGTTGCCGTAGTTTGTCATCTCCATCAGAGCAAATGTGTTCTACTCTCATAAACTGAGATATTGGCAGACTATTGAGAACATGTTTGGGATGTGCACTTTGGTAGTGCAAGAGAGTATTCCTGTCAGTGGATTTTGTGAAGAGAGATGTAACCAGAGAGGCCTGAGAGTTAGTGATCATTACATCTTGGAAAGAAATGCTGCATGGTGAGATTTCGGGTGTGAACACAACCCCTGTAAAGATACTGTTCAAAAAATCAACGAAATCAAAGAACCGAGCGTCCTCGCAGGCCCATATTAGGAAAATGTCATCGATGTACCTAAACCAACATTTAATATGATTGGTAAAGGCAGCATCTAAGACGCTGTTTTACCAGAAGGAGCTGCACCACATCCGTTAGCCTCCCCATAATGAACTAGAGTAGCCTCCACAAGCTACCTACTTACCGTTACCTACAAGGTTTTCTACTAACACCTACCTACAGACAGGGAACTGTGGCTACATTGGTGCCCTCACAAAGTCTTGTATATATTGCGAACTTCTAAACACAATTAAGTGATTACTCTTCTTACCAGGTGAAATACTACAGTTACATATTTCTTACTATGTTTGACTACATGAGAATGTTCTCTAGCTCCTGAAGAAGCGTTATCCAGACACGCAACATGTCGAGCTATTAAAGAAATACCTACCCGGATCTGCAATTGGACCCGCATGTTGTCATCCTACACCCACAGACTGTAACCTTGGCTTGGGAACCTGTTCCCCATTTATCTTTGGAATGTTTCACTATAGTCTTAATTTATAACAAAGGGTGTTCCAATTGCATGCAGGGTAGAATATACTGAATATATGTAATTTTCTATGTAAATTGTAACATTTATAGTACCAATTTTCATTGATGTATATTAAATTTAAATAAACTAATTTTTACTTTTCATAGTGCCTTAAAAGTCCATTTTTCTAGCTAATATACTTCATTCATCCACACATTCAACCGTGAATCTAACAATATCAGACAAGCCATTCGGAAAAATCTACGTATTCTACAAGCCGACAACACATTGACATATGAACTCAAAACGGGGCCCATAATTGCACATAGACGGAACAAGACACTTTGTGATGTTCTCGTACAAGCTGACCCTAGACATAAATACATTAGGTCTATACCTAAAATTTCACGGAAGACTGGCTGCTACAAATGCCACAATTGCAATGTGTGTGCACCCTCATATGTGGTGAACACTTCACGTAGCCACATACGCTATTGCATAAAAGAGTACCTGAACTGAAACGCTGACTGCTGTTTACATTCTCAAATGCCCATGCACACTTACTTATGTCAGCAAAACAACCGGCCCTTTCAAAAGGAGGTTTCAAAAACACAGAAGTGATATTAGACTCGCTCTATCAAAAACAGAAGAGGACAAGCAGATCGATCCTAACAAACCAGTGGCAGTGCATTTTGTCAAACACAGACATCAAACACACAAACTAAGGGGTATGGTTATTGAACATGTCCAACAACCCATTAGAGGAGGTGACCATGACCGTCAACTGCTACAACGCAAAGCCTATTGGATCCATACCCTGGGCAAGGTCCATCCTGGAGGACTTAACGCCAACCTATCATTTACATGCTTTCTGAATGAGAGATAGCTGACCTGTGTCCTTGATTTGAACGCGATGATCAAACGAATTTCCTTTGACCTTGGAGTTTCTTTCTTTGCTCATTCCCCTTTTCCTTCCCTGAATGTTTACTCATCTCTGGGCGATGGCCTCATGTGAATACAATATAGGACTATTTTGGATCCATTGAGACTTTTTCTCACTGGTATCTTTCCCTGCATATAATAAACCTTCTGATTCAATTTTTGAATGTAGGTAACTAGGCCTTTTACAACCAGGCTCTGAGTGTTCCCTCTTCCCCTTTCTTCATCCACCCTCCCCCCTTTTCCCGTCTTCTCTTCCCCCCCTTTTCCTTTTTTCTTTTTTTTCCTTTCCCCCCCGTTATCATTATTTTTATTTTAGATTCTATATTTTTTCTTTCTTTCTTATCATTATTATTTATTTGTATTTGCATTTCTATATTCATTATTATTTTTATTTATTTTTAATTTAATTTGTATTTTTATTTATTTTTACAATTATTTTAATTTCTAAATTTCACCACTTTTGTTTTCCCCTCCTCCTTTTTCTCTCTTCTCTTCTATTACTTACAATCCTTTTCTTTCTTATCTATTTTCAACTCCTTGGTCCCGATCTCTCCCCCTTTCTTTCCTCTGTGTTTCTCTCTCTCTCTTTCGTTTCCTTCATGTTTTGCTCTTCTCCTCTCACATCACTCACACTGCCCACATCCTCCCCACCTCCCCTAATTGGGTGCAGTCTGCCTTCATGGGCGGGGCCAGCTGGCGTTATACGTTTCTATGACATCGGCGGCCCTGGCACGCAGCATCTCCCGTTGCCCAGTTACCGCCCGCGCATCACGCGGGCGGTAACTGGACGAAGGGGTCCTGCGTGACCCCTGAATGAAGGGGTCCTGCGTGACTCTGAAACGTTGCACCTCTTTGTGTTGTGATCATGCAATAAACTAAACTGTTTGGATGCCACCTTGTGCTGATCCTTGGTGTGCTAGCAAGTACCCCTCTCCTCTGTGTCACCCCTCTCCTCTGTGTCACCCCCCTCCTCTGTGTCACCCTCCCCTCTGTGTCACCCCCCTCCTCTGTGTCACCCCCCTCCTCTGTGTCACCCCCCCTTTCTCTATGTCACTCTCTCCTCTGTGTCACCCCCTCCTCTGTGTCACCACCCCTCCTCCGTGTCATCCCCTTCCTCTGTGTCACCCCCTCCTCTGTGACACCCCCCTCCTCTGTGTCACCCCCCCTCCTCTGTGTCACCCCCCTCCTCTGTGTCACCCTCTGCTCTGTCTCACTCTCTCCTCTGTGTCACCCTCTCCTCTGTGTCACCACCCTTCTCCGTGTCACCACCCCTCCTCTGTGTCACCCCCCTGCTCCGTGTCACCCTCTCCACTGTGTCACCCCCCTGCTCCGTGTCACCCTCTCCACTGTGTCACCCCCCTCCTCTGTGTCACACTCTACTCTGTGTCACCCCCCTCCTCTGTGTCACCCCTCTCCTCTGTGTCACCCCTCTCCTGTGTGTCACCACCCTCCTCTGTGTCACCCCCCTGCTCTGTGTCACCCTCTCCTCTGTGTCACCCTCTCCTCTGTGTCACCCCCCTCCTCTGTGTCATCACCCCTCCTCTGTGTCACCCCCCTTCTCTGTGTCACCCTCTCCTCTGTGTCATCACACCTCCTCTGTGTCACCCCCCTCCTCTGTGACACCCCCTCCTCTGTGTCACCCGCCCACCTCTGTGTCACCCCCCTCCTCTTTGTCACCCTCTCCTCTGTGTCACCCTCTCCTCTGTGTCACCCCCCTCCTCTGTGTTACCCTCTCCTCTGTGTCACCCTCTCCTCTGTGTCACCCCCTTCTCTGTGTCACCCCTCCTCCTCTGTCACCCCCCTCCTCTGTGTCACCCCCCTCCTCTGTGTCACCCTCTACTCTGTCACCCCCGTGTCACCCTCTCCTCTGTCACCCCTCTCTCCTCTGTGTCACCCCCCTCTCGTCTGCGTCATCCCCCTCTGTGTCACCCCTCCTCTGTGTCACCCCTCTCCTCTGTGTCACCCCCCTCTCCTCTGTGTCACCCCCCTGCTCTGTGTCACCCTCTCCTCTGTGTCACCCTCCCCTCTGTGTCACCCCCCTCCTCTGTGTCACCCCCCTCCTCTGTGTCACCCTCTACTCTGTGTCACCCCCCCTCCTCTGTGTCACCCCTCTCCTCTGTGTCACCCCCTGCTCTGTGTCACCCTCTCCTCTGTGTCACCCTCCCCTCTGTGTCACCCCCCTCCTCTGTGTCACCCTCTTCTCTGTATCACCCCCCTTCTCTGTATCACCCCCCTCCTCTGTGTCACCCCCCTCCTCTGTATCACCCCCTCCTCTTTGTCACCCCCCACCTCTGTGTCACCCCCCTCTCCTCTGTGTCCCCCCCCTGCTCTGTGTCACCCTCTCCTCTGTGTCACCCTCCCCTCTGTGTCACCCCCCCTCCTCTGTGTCACCCCCCCTCCTCTGTGTCACCCTCTACTCTGTGTCACCCCCCTCCTCTGTGTCACCCCTTTACTCTGTGTCACCCCCCTGCTCTGTGTCACTCTCTCCTCTGTGTCACCCTCTCCTCTGTGTCACCCCCCCTTCTCTGTGTCACCAACCCTCCTTTGTGTCACCCCCTCCTCTGTGTCACCCTCTCCTCTGTGTCACCCCCCTCCTCTGTGTCACCCTCTCCTCTGTGTCACCCTCTCCTCTGTGTCACCACCCCTCCTCTGTGTCACCCCCTGCTCTGTGTCACTCTCTCCTCTGTGTCACCCTCTCCTCTGTGTCACCCCCTCCTCTGTGTCACCCTCTTCTCTGTGTCACCCCCCTCCTCTGTGTCACCCTCTCCTCTGTGTCACCCTCTCCTCTGTGTTACTCCCCCTCCTCTGTGTCACCCCTGTCCTCTTTGTCACCCCCCTCCTCTGTGTCACCCCCCTCCTCTGTGTCACCCTCTCCTCTGTGTCACCCTCTCCTCTGTGTCACCACCCCTCCTCTGTGTCACCCCCCTGCTCTGTGTCACTCTCTCCTCTGTGTCACCCTCTCCTCTGTGTCACCCCCCCTTCTCTGTGTCACCAACCCTCCTCTGTGTCACCCCCTCCTCTGTGTCACCCTCTCCTCTGTGTCACCTCCCTCCTCTGTGTCACCCCCTCCCCTGTGTCACCCTCTTCTCTGTATCACCCCCCTTCTCTGTATCAGCCCCCATCCTCTGTGTCACCCCCCTCCTCTGTGTCACCCCCTCCCCTGTGTCACCCTCTTCTCTGTATCACCCCCCTTCTCTGTATCAGCCCCCCTGCTCTGTGTCACCCTCTCCTCTGTGTCACCCTCCCCTTTGTGTCACCCCCCCTCCTCTGTGTCACCCTCTCCTCTGTGTCACCCCCTCCTCTGTGTCACCCTCTTCTCTGTGTCACCCCCCTCCTCTGTGTCACCCTCTCCTCTGTGTCACCCTCTCCTCTGTGTCACTCCCCCTCCTCTGTGTCACCCCTGTCCTCTTTGTCACCCCCCTCCTCTGTGTCACCCCCCTCCTCTGTGTCACCCTCTCCTCTGTGTCACCCTCTCCTCTGTGTCACCACCCCTCCTCTGTGTCACCCCCCTGCTCTGTGTCACTCTCTCCTCTGTGTCACCCTCTCCTCTGTGTCACCCCCCCTTCTCTGTGTCACCAACCCTCCTCTGTGTCACCCACTCCTCTGTGTCACCCTCTCCTCTGTGTCACCTCCCTCCTCTGTGTCACCCCCTCCCCTGTGTCACCCTCTTCTCTGTATCACCCCCCTTCTCTGTATCAGCCCCCCTGCTCTGTGTCACCCTCTCCTCTGTGTCACCCTCCCCTTTGTGTCACCCCCCCTCCTCTGTGTCACCCTCTACTCTGTGTCACCCCCCTCCTCTGTGTCACCCCTTTCCTCTGTGTCACCCCCCTGCTCTGTGTCACCCTCTCCTCTGTGTCACCCTCCCCTCTGTGTCACCCCCCTCCTCTGTGTCACCCTCTACTCTGTGTCACCCCCCTCCTCTGTGTCACCCTCTCCTCTGTGTCACCCCCCTCCTCTGTGTCACCCCCCTCTTCTGTGTCACCCTCTCCTCTGTGTCACCCTCTCCTCTGTGTCACCACCCCTCCTCTGTGTCACCCCCCTGCTCTGTGTCACTCTCTCCTCTGTGTCACCCTCTTCTCTGTGTCACCCCCCCTCCTCTGTGTCACCAACCCTCCTCTGTGTCACCCCCTCCTCTGTGTCACCCTCTCCTCTGTGTCACCCCCCTCCTCTGTGTCACTCTCTCCTCTGTGTCACCCTCTCCTCTGTGTCCCCTCTCCTCTTTGTCACCCCCCTCCTCTGTGTCACCCCCCTCCTCTGTGTCACCCTCTCCTCTGTGTCCCCTCTTTTCTGTGTCACCCCCCTTCTCTGTGTCACCCCCCTCCTCTGTTTCACCCTCTCCTCTTTCACCCCCTCTGTGTCACCCACTCCTCTGTCACCCCCTCTCCTCTGTATCACCCCCTCCCCTCTGTGTCATCCCCCTCCTCTGTGTCACCCCCCTCCTTTGTGTCACACCCCTCTTCTGTGTCACCCTCTTCTCTGTATCACCCCCCTTCTCTGTATCACCCCCCTCCTCTGTGTCACCCCCTCCTCTTTCACCCCCCTCTCCTCTGTGTCACCCCCTCCTCTGTCACCCCCCTCTCCTCTGTGTCACCCCTTCCTCTGTGTCAGCTCCCTTCCTCTGTCACCCCTCCTCTGTGTCACCTCCTCCTCTGTGTCAGATCCCCCTCCTCTGTGTCAGCTCCCTTCCTCTATCACCCTCTCCTCTCTGTCACCCCTCCTCTGTGTCAGCTCACTTCCTCTGTCACCCCCTCCTCTGTGTCACTCCCTCCTCTGTGTCAGATCCCCTCCTCTGTCTGCTCACCCTCCTCTGTGTCAGCCCCCCTCCTCTGTGTCACCCCCTCTCCTCTGTGTCACCCCCTTCCTCTGTGTCAGCCCCCTCCTCTTTGTCAGCCCTCTCCTCTGTGTCACCCCCTCCTATTTCACCCCCTCTCCTCCGTGTCACCCCTCCTCTGTGTCACCCCCTCCTCTGTCACCCCCTCTCCTATGTGTCACCCCCTCTCCTCTGTGTCACCCCCCTCCTCTGTGTCACCCTCTCCTCTGTGTCACCACCCCTCCTCTGTGTCACCCCCTGCTCTGTGTCACTCTCTCCTCTGTGTCACCCTCTCCTCTGTGTCACCCCCTCCTCTGTGTCACCCCCCTCCTCTGTGTCACCCTCTCCTCTGTGTCACCCTCTCCTCTGTGTCACTCCCCCTCCTCTGTGTCACCCCTGTCCTCTTTGTCACCCCCCTCCTCTGTGTCACCCCCCTCCTCTGTGTCACCCTCTCCTCTGTGTCACCCTCTCCTCTGTGTCACCACCCCTCCTCTGTGTCACCCCCCTGCTCTGTGTCACTCTCTCCTCTGTGTCACCCTCTCCTCTGTGTCACCCCCCCTTCTCTGTGTCACCAACCCTCCTTTGTGTCACCCCCTCCTCTGTGTCACCCTCTCCTCTGTGTCACCTCCCTCCTCTGTGTCACCCCCTCCCCTGTGTCACCCTCTTCTCTGTATCACCCCCCTTCTCTGTATCAGCCCCCCTCCTCTGTGTCACCCCCCTCCTCTGTGTCACCCCCTCCCCTGTTTCACCCTCTTCTCTGTATCACCCCCCTTCTCTGTATCAGCCCCCCTGCTCTGTGTCACCCTCTCCTCTGTGTCACCCTCCCCTTTGTGTCACCCCCCCTCCTCTGTGTCACCCTCTACTCTGTGTCACCCCCCTCCTCTGTGTCACCCCTTTCCTCTGTGTCACCCCCCTGCTCTGTGTCACCCTCTCCTCTGTGTCACCCTCCCCTTTGTGTCACCCCCCCTCCTCTGTGTCACCCTCTCCTCTGTGTCACCCCCTCCTCTGTGTCACCCTCTTCTCTGTGTCACCCCCCTCCTCTGTGTCACCCTCTCCTCTGTGTCACCCTCTCCTCTGTGTCACTCCCCCTCCTCTGTGTCACCCCTGTCCTCTTTGTCACCCCCCTCCTCTGTGTCACCCCCCTCCTCTGTGTCACCCTCTCCTCTGTGTCACCCTCTCCTCTGTGTCACCACTCCTCCTCTGTGTCACCCCCCTGCTCTGTGTCACTCTCTCCTCTGTGTCACCCTCTCCTCTGTGTCACCCCCCCTTCTCTGTGTCACCCTCTCCTCTGTGTCCCCTCTCCTCTTTGTCACCCCCCTCCTCTGTGTCACCCCCCTCCTCTGTGTCACCCTCTCCTCTGTGTCCCCTCTTTTCTGTGTCACCCCCCTTCTCTGTGTCACCCCCCTCCTCTGTTTCACCCTCTCCTCTTTCACCCCCTCTGTGTCACCCACTCCTCTGTCACCCCCTCTCCTCTGTGTCACCCCCTCCCCTCTGTGTCATCCCCCTCCTCTGTGTCACCCCCCTCCTTTGTGTCACACCCCTCTTCTGTGTCACCCTCTTCTCTGTATCACCCCCCTTCTCTGTATCACCCCCTCCTCTGTGTCACCCCCTCCTCTTTCACCCCCCTCTCCTCTGTGTCACCCCCTCCTCTGTCACCCCCCTCTCCTCTGTGTCACCCCTTCCTCTGTGTCAGCTCCCTTCCTCTGTCACCCCTCCTCTGTGTCACCTCCTCCTCTGTGTCAGATCCCCCTCCTCTGTGTCAGCTCCCTTCCTCTATCACCCCCTCCTCTCTGTCACCCCTCCTCTGTGTCAGCTCACTTCCTCTGTCACCCCCTCCTCTGTGTCACTCCCTCCTCTGTGTCAGATCCCCCTCCTCTGTCTGCTCACCCTCCTCTGTGTCAGCCCCCCTCCTCTGTGTCACCCCCTCTCCTCTGTGTCACCCCCTTCCTCTGTGTCAGCCCCCTCCTCTTTGTCAGCCCTCTCCTCTGTGTCACCCCCTCCTATTTCACCCCCTCTCCTCCGTGTCACCCCTCCTCTGTGTCACCCCCTCCTCTGTCACCCCCTCTCCTATGTGTCACCCCCTCTCCTCTGTGTCACCCCCTCCTCTGTGTCACCCCCTCCACTGTGTTACCCCCTTCTCTGTGTCACCCCCTTCTCTGTGTCACCCCCCTCCTCTCTGTCACCCCTCCTCTCTGTCACCCCCTCCTCTCTGTCACCTCCTCCTCTGTGTCACTCCCTCCTCTGCGTCACTCCCTCCTCTGTGTCAGCTCCCCCTCCTCTGTCAGCTCCCCCTCCTTTGTCAGCTCCCCCTCCTCTGTGTCAGCTCCCCCTCCTCTGTGTCAGCCCCCTTTCTCTGTGTCACCCCCTCTCTTCTGTGTCACCCCCTCTCCTCTGTGTCACCCCCTCTCCTCTGTGCCAGCCCCCCTCCTCTGTGTCAGCTCCCCTCATCTGTGTAAGCCCCCCTCTCTCTCTCTCTCTCTCTCTCTCTCTCTCACTCTCACACTCACTCTATCATTCTCTCAGCCCCTCACTCACTCCCTCTATTGCACCCACCACTCTTTCTCTAATCCTCCTCTCTCACCCCCACCCTCTCACCCCCACCCCCTTCTCTCATCCCTACCCCTCTCACCCCCACTCTCACCCCCTCTCTCACCTGCCACCTCCCCCCTTTCCCCCTGCCTCACCTTCCCCTTTCTCATTTCCCTCCCCCCACCTCTTTCCCTCCTCAGGGGATGGGGCCCCATGAGGATGGCTGTATGGGGCCCCAATTATTGCTAACAGCAGCCCTTTGAGTGAGTGCACCAGTTCGGATGTGTCCTGAATCCTGTGTCTTGCCGACACACTTCTCCCCAAGGCTCCCCACACAATGGAAGGAAGGAAAACAGCACTACAGTAGAGGAGCTCCACCCCAAACTCCAGCTCCCACACTTCCTGGCTCGAAGTGGCTCTTGGTAAGGCAGTCTAATGAGGGTCTTTCTGGGCAGGGGACACTGATGGGTGGGTTCCCTGATCTAATGGAGGGGGGACCGATAAAAGGGAAGGGGAGTCTGTAGGGAGGTGGACGGTGTAAGTAGGGCAGTGGAGAGTGTCAGTAGGGCAGTGGATGGTACCAGTAGTTACCAGGTCCTCTTTATACTTCTATATACATGTATAGAGCCATAACAGGTCCTCTTTATATTCCTTTACATGCATAGAACCATGACAGGTCCTCTTTATACTCCTATACATGTATAGAGCCATGACAGGTCCTCCTTATACTCCTATATACATGTATAGAGCCATGATAGGTCCACTTTAGTTATCATGATATAAAATAATGGATGTGGGGGCATTTTGGTGGGCGTGATTTTTTTTGGGGGGGGCAGCATTTCATTCTTGGTACCAGGCAGCACAATGTCTTGGGCCAGCACTGGGTACATAGTACCCCTACTTATTCATCCCCAAAAAATGTTTAGTGTAAAAAAACACATTAGACAGTTTTTGACAAGTCCTTTATTTAAAAAAATAAATGTCCACCGATGTCGATCAATTGTAAATTACAATGCCCACTGCTACTGCTGATCCAAAAAAAAGAAAAAAAGTCTGTTCGTGCTGAAGGCTCCCGCTATATGCCAGCTCTGCCGTCTGACAGTTCTTAAATAACTAAGGGGCGGGGTCACCTGGTGATGTCACCAGGTGACCCACCCCCTTGTGTCGTCATTGACCCAGTATGCCCCTGGCTGACTCACAGACTGAAAGGCTAGCCTGCCCCAGTGTCCTTGATCACTGCCCCAAGTGTAGTAATAAACAATGCATCCAGCCTCTGTCACCTGTCTCAGTGTCACCACTCACCAGTAGGGATGAGCCTGATGTTCGTGTGTTCGACTCGCACATCAGGTGTTTGCCCGTTTGGCGAATACCCAACATTATGGGGTGTTCAAATACAAACAACAAAAGAACACCACTCTAGGCAGACATCTCATAATGCATCCCACCTGCTAATGGAAACAGGTGCTGGCTCTGCATGTAGGAATGAATCGAAGAAAAGACTGGATGGCCACACTCTGTTGAAACCTTTATTGAAAATTCTTCTGGTACAAAGACATCGGAGGCACAGGATCAATGAAAAGCTGACATGTTTCACACCATTATGGGGTTCTTAGTCATAGCCTAAGGGGACAAGATGCTTTGGGCCTGGTACAGTTCAGGAGGGGGGCACTCTCTTGTCCCCCGTTTTACTGCGGCCTGCCAGGTTGCGTGCTTGGATAAGGGTGTGGTGACCCCCACACCATTTTTTGGGGGGACCCCCATGCCATTTATTTTTAAATTTTGGTGAGGGGTTCCCCTTAATATCCATACCAGACTCAAAGGGCCTGGTAACGGACTACTCAATACTCACCAGTGCTCACAGTTACACTACCATGCACCATACCATTGTCCTGATCACAGCCATACTAGCAACTAGGGATGAGCCTAACACCCCCCGGTTTGGTTCGCAGCAGAACATGTGAACAGGCAAAAATTTTGTGCAAACTTCAGGGGACATGTATCTATGCAAAAAAAAGTTTTAAAAACTGACTTTTTTTTCAGGAGCAGTGATTTTAATAATGCTTAAAGTGAAACAATAAAAATGAAATCTTCCTTTAAACATCATGCCTGGGGAGTCTCCTCAGTCTTCCTGTGAAGTAGCACATCTTCCCATGTTCATAACAGTGCCACAGAAAAAATTACATTTCTAAAGGAAAAATGTAATTGAAAACTGCTTGCGGCTGTAATGTATTGTCAGATCCCTTCAATATAGATGAAAATCATTGAAAAAAAAAGCGTAGGTCCCCCCCAGTCACATGACATAAGAGGGGGTGGGGACATCCTTCACATCACCGGGTGGTCCTGCCCTCAGCTATATAACAGCTGTCATTGCTAAAAGGCTGCAGTCTCATGGAGGAGGAGTTTTTCCGTGTTTTTTCTCGGGACTGTCGGTGCTGTGATTGAAGGTGGATGGATATTGTGGGACGCTTTTTTTTTTAAATAAAGGAATTGTCTAAAACTGTCCTGTAATATTTTTTTTTTTATTTGTATTTTTATTAAATTTTTACAAAGAAAAGATTACAGAACGTTTGAGTACAGGAATGAATCAAAGGTTGAAAACACACAAAAAAAAAAAAAAAAAGTCCACAAAAGCAGGACACAGAAGTGTACTGCACATCTCTAATATAAAGAATGTACATCAACTTATAAGCATAACAAAAACATATACAGAGGTCATACATGTAAGGCAAAGCTGATTTAGGGTATATAAGTATGGTCAAAAGACTCCAGAGGGTATCAATTTACTATATACTTGGGAGGGATGGGACAGAGGCGAGTCTCTGCAAGTAGAGTTAGAGAGTGGAGCATGAAGATTTCAGGACTCGATGGATGAAAGTTATGCCCCATATTCCGAACTGTCCCAAGGCTTTTGTCAAATTGGGGTATAGTATCATGCACAATGGCCATCATATATTCCATTCTGCGAGTCTCTGCAATAAGCTGAAGAAGTCTAGACCATGGAGGGGGAGTATTGGATAGTCAGCATAAAGGAATCAGTCTCTTAGCAGCAAGGAGGATGTAAGAAATTAGCCTATTGCTTTTTTTAGTAATACCTGAAAAAGAAAGGCCCAGTAAGTAATGTAGTGGGTCAAGCGGTAGAGACACCTCCACCACTTTCTGTATTAGCAACATCACTTCATGCCAAAAGGGCTGTATCAGAGCACATTGCCAAAAGATATGAAATATAGACCCCACAGCCTGCCCACATCACCAACAGTTAGTTAAGCTCGAAGGGTCATACTTATGGATGATTTCGGATGATTTCTGGGGTCTTATACAAGTGCATGAGGAACTTAATGGATGTCTCCCTCTGTAGGACACATTTGGAAGACTTAAAAGTGGAGGACCAGATCTTATCGCACATCTGAGAGCTAATGGGCCAACCTATCAGATGGGCCCATCTTCTCATATACAAATGCGTGTCCTCAGTGAGGGGGGTTGACTCCTGGAGGATGTGGTAGATGGAAGAGACCAAATGTAGTTGGCAAGGGCCCTGTGCACATATATATTCAAAGAGGGTGGGTTTTTCAAGAGTCAGAAGCGGAGCCTGAGAATGAAAGAAGTGCCTAATTTGCATATAAAAATGAAACTGACATAGAGGTATGTCAAACTTTTAGCGGAGGGAATCCAAATTATGAAACCTACGAGAGACTGGGTGGACCAAGTTTCGGAGCTGAAATATGGAATTATTTATCCAAGGGAGAATACGTCCCAAGCATAAACTATCAGGTATAGATGGATTAAATAACACATTCATAAGAGGAGAACACGGGAAAGAAAGAAAGAAGTTCTTAAGGCATTTACGCCATATGGTTATTGTGAAATTCATTGGTGCCGTACATTGACATCTAAAAATGGGGTCTATATAAGGCAATTGAGACCAGACTAGGGAGCATGGATGGACCGGATACAACACCCCCTTCTCAATGTCAGCCCAGTGAGTAAAAGCCTGTAAGCTGGACTGGGAGGCAATGACCCTTAGATGTGAGGCGTAATAGTATTTAGCAATATCTGGTGCCCCCAGGCGCCCCCCCCCCCCTAGATCTCAAAGCAAGGACAACTGAACTTGCAATGCCATGTGCCTTACCATTCCAAATAAATCTCTGAAAACTTCTGTGGATGGCCTTAAGTTGGGAAGGGGGGATGGCAACCGGCAAGGTTTCAAAGTAGTTTAGGAGCCTAGGCAGAATGGACATTTTCAGTACATTAATCCTGCCAAGGAGGGAAAGGGGATACCTAGTCCAGCTTTGTAGAGATTTATTGATATCTGCACTCAAGGGAGGGTAATTTACAGAGTAAAGGGAGGAGTAGGTGGGAGTAATATGAACTCCCAGGTATTTAAGAGAGGTGGAGAACCACCTATAGGGATAGGATTCCTTGAGTTGAGATAGAAGATGGTGGTATGTGTAAAGGAAGGGCTTCGTTTTTTTTACTGTTTACCTTATAACCAGAAATGGCACCGAATGAGGACAGAAGGTTGTGTAGTGAGGGTAGGAACAACAACGGATTTGTGATAGTTAGCAGAATGTCAACCGCAAATAACGATAGCTTATATTCCCTTTGTCGCATCACCACCCCACGTATATCTGGATGGATACGAATGGACTCGGCAAGAGGTTCCAAACACAGGATAAAAAGTAGTGGGGATAGGGGACACCCCTGTCAAGTGCCATTAGTCATGGGAAGGCTAGGCGACAAAAAGGATGACATCTGAACTTGAGTCGTGACTTGTGAGTATAGAGCCACCAAAGCTTTGAAAAAAGGGCCTTTTAATCCATACACTCGCAGGGTGGAGAACATATAAGGCCAGCTCAACCTGTCAAAGGCCTTTTGTGCATCCAGGCTCAGAATAAGAGCCTGGCGGGGAGATCTATTCAATAGATCGATCAAATTTATAGTGCGGCGAGTGTTGTCCCCAGCCTGTCTATTTGAAACAAAACCCACTTGATCCCTGTTAATCAATTTAGGAATATGTTTGGAGAGTCTAGATGCTAGAATGTTTGAGAATATAGATGCTAGAATGTTTGAGAATATTTTGTAATCTGAGTTTAGGAGAGCTATAGGTCTATAGTTATCTGGGACGGAAGGGTCTTTACCCGGTTTATGGATAACTGAGATATAAGAATGTGAAAACTGGGGATGCGGGGGTTGTCCATTGAGCAGAGTGCCATAAAGTTAGCATGTGGGGAGATAGGATATCCAGGAAGGTCTTACAATAGAAGTAGGGAAGTCCATCTGGGCCTGGTGATTTATGAAGTGGGAAATCCTTAATTATATTTTGAAGTTCTTCTGTAGTTATAGCTGTGTTTAGAGCTGTGTTTAGAGCTGTGTTTGGTCAGATCGGAGGGGGACAATTTTGGAAGTTTAAGAAAAGAAAAGAATTTGTCAAATTTTGCTTGGGTAAAGTTAAAATGGTTATCAGGGGTAAGGCAGTTATACAACTGGCGGTAGAAGCTGCCAAAAATCTTGGGGCAATGGGTTCTAGACCCATCGGCCCGAAGGAGATAATCAGGAAAAGAGTTAAAGGGGCGTGGACACAGTTTATTGACCGTCATCCTGTGTGGTTTATTAGAGAATGTATAGAATTTTTGTTTCGCTCAGATTATGGATTTGGCCGCCCTACCAAGATGCAAGGACTTTATCTGTTCCCTGAGGTAGGTGACCCTACTTAATTTCAACACTGTGGGTTTGCGCAACAGACAGTGCTCTGCTTTCTGCAGGGCATCCGTCAAGGACTGTAAAAGTCTGTTTGTCATGGATCTGCCACCTAAGGGTTAACTTAGTCCAGGCTGATTTCAGTGATTGGCAACAGGCTGCCTTATTTAAACACCTCAGCAGCACTGTGTCCTTGCTGTCTGATCTGCAGCTCTGTTTATGTGTTTCCTGAAGATCTGATATCTGCTCCTGTTTGACCCGGCTTGTTTTGAGACTGTTCCTGTTATCCACCTGCATCTGACCCTTGACTTGTTTGACGATTCCTTCTGCCTGCTCCTCTTGTACCTCTGTTGCCAGCCTGATTACCGACCTGGCCTGCCTGACGTTCCAAGACTCTCCTCCAGTCTGCTCTACTTACCTACTGTAGCCATCCAGCTCCGGTCCCGGTTTGCCTCACCTGTCTGCTGATCCATCCAGTCTGCTCACCCGTTTACTGATCCATCCAGTCTGCTCACCTGTCTGCTGATCCATCCAGTCTGCTCACCTGTCTTCTGATCCATCCAGTCTGCTCACCTGTCTGCTGATCCATCCAGTCTGCTCACCTGTCTGCTGATCCATTTAGTCTGCTCACCTGTTTGCTGATCCATCCAGCCTGCTGGTTCTGTCTGTTGTGCCGGCCATCTGACCCATCTGCTGTTGATCCTGCCAGGCACTTATACCATTCAGCACTCCCGTGCCACCTGTCTGCTCTACCAGGGGCCGCGAGTCAGATACGTAAGGGAGGCCTTCCTCTGCGATTTCGGGCTCATCAGTCAGGTACATGAGAACAGGACAGTATCAGACAGCCATGTCTGAGCCCAAGTGAGGAACCTCACCCATGGAAGAACTGTGGCGACACCTGGCGGGTTTGACACAAGCTGTTAAAGATCTACAAGAGGGAAATACTCAGCTGGAAGAACGAGTTAAAATTCTGTCATCTCCCGCCAACCCTCAAAGCGCTACCTCAGCTGGTACCTCATCCACACCTTCAGTAGTGATGTTACCACCAGAACCAAGGGTACCCACACCCAAAAGATTTGCAGGTTAACGTAGCAAATACAGAGCCTTTCGTAATGCTTGTGAACTCTATTTTGCCCTACAACCCTGCACCTTTTCTCTGGAAGCAACTAAAGTGGGCTTTATCTCCCTGTTGGCCGGTGGATCCCAAGTCTGGGCACATCGCCTTCTGGAACAAAAAGCCGAATCGTTAGACAACCTCACCACATTCAGGCATTCAGCCGTTGGAGTTCAGGCGTTGGAGTTCTTATACCAATTGGAACGATGCGGCCCTTCGTTATCAATTTCAGATGGAACTATCTGATCCTCTAAAGGATGAACTGGCACAAGTAGGGCTACCCCAATCTCTGGATGAACTTATTATTTTGTCAATTTAGATTGACCAACGCCTAAGGAAACGTCATTCGGAAAGATCCATAGGTCAATATCGGCCAACTTGGATGCTACCTAAAGTTCCCAGTTTCTCCAGCCCGACTCCTTCCGCTCCAGTTGCTCCGGCTCCGGATTCCTCCAGTTGGCTCCATTCCTCTAGTTGGGTTTGCTTCGTCCCTCTCTCACCACGGAGGGATGACAGCGCAGTTGAATCAATAACCTCTAAGTAGGTGTCTCTCAATCTCTTCAACGCATGTTCCTGTCTTACCTAACCAAGCCTCTCACCTTGCTCTCCCCATCATGTTACAGCTCCCAGGAAAGAGTATCCAGGTACCAGGAGCCTGCAACTGTTTCATAGACTTGAAGTTTGCAGCCAAACACCTCATTCCACTTCAACCAAAGTCCCAGGGACTAGCCGTACATCTTGCTGATGGCTCTGTCATTAATTCTGGTCCGGTCACACAGGAGACTGTCCTTTTTCTGACTATCATTGCTTCCCATCACCAAGAGTTTTTACACCTGGATGCCATTTCATCACCTCTGTTCCCCATCATCTTAGGTATGCCCTGGCTGCAAGCCCATAATCCCCACATCAACTGGGCCACTGGAGAAATCAAATTTCCTTCAAGTTATTGCCAGCAACATTGCCTGCAAGAGGCCTCAGTCAACCCCTCACCCTTACTCTGCCTGGACACAGATCCTGAATTACGCCAATCAATCCCAGTGGCATACCACGATTTTCTGGACGTGTTCAGTAATAAGGGTGCAGAGACCCTTCCTCCCCATAGATCCTACGACTGCCCTATTGAACTGTTACCAGGGGCTGAGGTCCCCTTCAGAAGGAGTTTCCCTTTAACCGAGCTTGAGTTGGGCACGCTGAAAGACTATATTTATGACAACCTTAAAAAAGGATTTATTCGCCCTTCTACTTCTCCTGCTGGCGCAGGCATCTTCTTTGTTGAAAAGAAGGACCATTCACTATGCCCCTGCCTTAGACTACCGAGAATTGAACAAGATTACTGTCAAAAACCGTTACCCACTGCCTCTTGTGCCCGAACTGTTTCAAAGACTGGGAACCGCAGTCATCTTCACTAAACTGGATCTCTGGGGAGCATACAACCTAATCCATATTCGAGAAGGGTATGAGTGGAAGGCGGCTTTTCGTACCCGATTCAGGCAATACGAATACCTAGTCATGCCTTTTGGGTTATGCAACACGCCAGCCACCTTTCAGCACTTTGTCAATGACATTTTTCATGACTATCTGGACTTGTATGTCATTGTGTACCTGGATGACATCCTGATTTTCTCCTCCACAGTAGATGACCACCGTAGGCATGTCTGAAATGTGCTAACCTGACTCCTGCAGCACGGCCTCTACGCCAAACCGGAGAAGTGCGAATTTGAACTTCAGTGTATCCAGTTCTTAGGTCTGATAATCTCTGTTGAAGGCATCAAGATGGACCCCCAGAAAGTCACCGCCATCTTATATTGGCCAGCTCCTGTGGACAAGAAGGGGCTTCAGCACTTCATCGGGTTTGCTAACTTCTACTGGAAGTTTATTAGGGAGTTCTCTGCTATTATTGCCCCCATTACCAAACTAACTAAACAAGGAACCTGATTCCTCTGGTCTTCCAAAGCGCAATCGTCATTTGAAGCCCTCAAAAAACTATTCACTTCAGCCTCCATCTTGAAGCACACTGACCCTGCCTTATCGTTTGTTCTTGAAGTTGAGGCCTCAGAAGTTGCAGTAGGGGCTGTGCTGTCTCAACGGCAAGGAGCTAAAGCCCTACCCGGTTGCTTTCCCCCAAATTATCTACAGCAGAAAGAAATTATGTTGTGGGAGACCGTGAGCTTTTGACCAAGGCCGCATTAGAAGAATGGCATTACTTACTTGAAGGTGCAACATATCCCATTCTGGTCTATACGGACCACAAGAATTTAGAATATCTGAGAACAGCTAAGAGATTAAAACCACGGCAGGCAAGGAGGGCACTTTTTTTCTCTAGATTCACATTCCATATAACGTACAGGTCAGGGTCGAAGAATACAAAACCAGATGCACTCTCACGTATGTTCAACTCTGAGAGGTCCACACTTCCAGATACCATCCTTCCTTCAGGAAACTTTCTCATACTACAGGAGAATCTGCTATCCCGAATCAAACAGGCTTCTGCTGAGGTTGCTTCATCTTCTGAAACCAGCTTACAGGCACAGGGTGGCCTACTGTGGCATTAAGGTAAAATTGTTTGTTTCAAAGTTTTATTGGTTTTCAAATAGAAAAGTACAGTACGACAATAATATCAAGTAATGCAACACTGTGCCTGAAATACACGAACAATACATTCAACTTAGACAGTAGCAGGCCTCGTGCCCTGTATAAGGGGCACAGAAAGAATCCTCATCTCCCAACACCCACATTGGGTAAGGTAAAATTGTTGTACCTAAGGACTTAAGGGTGGCAGTATTGGAGCTCTGTCATGACCACAAGCTGGCTGGGCACTTCGGTGTCCTGAAGATGGCCGAACTGGTACAACGCATGTTATGGTGGCCTCAGGTGGTAGATGACTGTAATGCCCTGTACACACGGTCGGACTTTGTTTGGACATTCCGACAACAATATCCTAGGATTTTTTCCGACGGATGTTGGCTCAAACTTGTCTTGCATACACATGGTCACACAAAGTTGTCGGAAAATCCGATCGTTCTGAATGCGGTGACGTAAAACATGTATGTCGGGACTATAAACGGGGCAGTGGCCAATAGATTTCATCTCTTTATTTATTCTGAGCATGCGTGGCACTTTGTCCGTCGGATTTGTGTACACACGATCAGAAATTCCGACAACGGATTTTGTTGTCGGAAAATTTTATAGCCTGCTCTCAAACTTTGTGTGTCGGAAAATCCGATGGAAAATGTGTGATGGAGCCTACACACGGTCGGAATTTCTGACAACAAGGTCCTATCACACATTTTCTGTCGGAAAATCCAACCGTGTGTACGGGGCATTAGAGTTATGTGGAGTCTTGTACTACTTGCTCCTGAAGCAAGAACAGCAAGGTAAAAGTCTGGGGTTTACTGAAGCTATTGCCCATTCCAGAGAGACCCTGGACAATTATCTCAATGGACTTCATTGTGGAACTCTCTCCGGCAGAGGGTTTTTCTACCATCTTCATGGTGGTGGACAGGCTGTCCAAAATGGCCCATTTTTTGCCCATGAAAGGAACACCCTCGGCTGTGGAAACTGCAAAAATATTCATCAAAGAAATTGTTAGGCTCCATGGAGTCCCAGCCAACATTGTGTCCAACCAAGGTGTCCAGTTCACCTCCAAGTTCTGGAAAGCTCTGTGTGGGACCCCTGAGATCGAATTGGCCTTCTCCTCTGCATACCACCCTCAGACGAATGGGCAAACGGAAAGAACCAATCAGACTCTGGAGCAGTACCTCTGTTGCTTTTCTTCATTCTCGCAAGATGACTGGGTCACTTTACTCCCCATTGCTGAGTTCGCTTATAATAACTCTTCCCATTCTGCCATCAATCAAACTCCATTTTTTGCTAATTACGGCTTTCACCTGTCCTTCCTACCTAGTACCATACCTGAATGCTCAATCCTTGCAGTCTCTGAAACGATAGATTTCTTCTCTAAAAACACCCAACTATTACAAGAGACCATGACCAAAACACAAGAGTACAATAAAAAGATCTTTGACAGGAAAAAACAAGGAGAACTAATTATGGAAACCGGCAACCAGATATGGTTGTCTACAGTGAACTTGAAAATAGCTTGCCCCTCAAGAAAATTGGGCCCTAAGTTTTTTGGCCCCTTCCCTGTAAAGAGAAAGATCAATGACATAGCTTATGAGCTGGAATTACCCGATTCACTTAAAGTTCACCCCATCTTCCATGTGACTCTTTTGAAACCTGCTGTTCTGAATCCCTTCCCTGAACAAAGTACTGATCCACTGGAGCCTGTAATAATCAATGGAGAGGAGGAATTTGAGGTGGAGGGAATCTTGGATTGTAGAAGGAGGTACAATCAGGTTCAGTATCTAATTAAATGGAAGGGGTATGGGCTGGAAAATAACTCTTGGGAGCCTGAAAGCAATATTCATGCTAAAGAACTAATGCAAGCCTTCAAGAGATCCCATGCTGTGAAGTTGGCCCAATTGGGCATCCGGAGGCTGCCCTTTAGGAGGGGGCAATGTCATGGATCTGCCACCTAAGGGTTAACTTAGTCCAGCCTGATTTCAATGATTGGCAACAGGCTGCCTTATTTAAACACCTCAGCAGCACTGTGTCCTTGCTGTCTGATCTACAGCTCTGTGTATGTGTTTCCTGAAGATCTGATATCTGCTCCTGTTTGACCCGGCTTGTTTTGAGACTGTTCCTGTTATCCGCCTGCATCTGACCCTTGGCTCCTTTGATGATTCCTTCTGCCTGCTCCTTTTGTGCCTCTGTTGCCAGCCTGATTACAGACCCGGCCTGCCTGACGTTCCAAGACTCTCCTCCAGTCTGCTCTACTTACCTACTGCAGCCATCCAGCTCCGGTCCCGGTTTGCCTCACCTGTCTACTGATCCATCCAGTCTGTTCACCAGTCTGCTGATCCATCCAGTCTGCTCACCTGTCTGCTGATCCATCCAGTCTTCTCACCTGTCTGCTGATCCATCCAGTCTGCTCACCTGTCTGCTGATCCATTCAGTCTGCTCACCTGTCTGCTGATCCATCCAGCCTGCTGGTCCTGACTGCTGTGTCGGCCATCTGACACATCTGCTGTTGATCCTGCCAGGCACTCATACCATTATGCACTCCCGTGCCACCTGTCTGCTCTACCAGGGGCCACAAGTCAGATACATAAGGGAAGCCTTCCTCGGGCTCATCCGTCAGGTACGTGGGAACTTGACACTGTTCCTATCTTTTTTTATGTGGGAGCCCTCTGCGATACAGGCACCACGGAAGACCACCTTGTGCACCTCCCACAGTGTGGAAAAATCTGAAACAGACCCCAAATTGAATTGAAAAAACTCCTTTAGGTCTGTAGCCAATTTTGTGTGTGAGATCTCGGATTGTAAAGATGGTCATTAAGGCGGCAGTGACATGTCCTAGTGGGGGTCTGAGATAACATAACATCCAATACAATAGGGGCATTGTTCGACCAAGTAATGGGGAGTATGTCAGAATCTACAATGCAAGGTATGAGTGGGGCGGAAATAAGAAAATGATCAAGGCAAGAGTACATTTTGTGGGCCATGGAGTAGAAAGTATATTGTTTAGCCATGGGGTGTTTAATCCTCCAGGAGTCAAAAAGTTGGTGGGATCTAATGCATTTGCAAAAAGAGTTGGCTTGGGAGGTGATCCTCCGTGAGGGGACGTCTCTAATTATGGCTTGTCTGTCTCTAGTGGGGGACATGATCAAGTTGAAGTCTCCTCCAATAATCATAAAGGGTTGAGAGTGATATTGAGGTGAGTCAAAAACCTTGCAAAAATTTAGTATCGTCGCAGAGTGGTACTGCGGATACGTATAAAGTAATCTGTGCCACGTCCTATGATTGAGTATAGTAAGAGAGAAATGTGTGGGCTTGGACTTTTTAGGCACGATAACAGGTATTATACAGTTAAAAACTAAAATTTATTGAACATAGAAAACATTATTTAAAAGAGGAAAACAGATCCAAAAATCTGTACAACATCAGTCCATGAGAATGGTTACAATACAGACCATACATAGCTCAATGAAATATCATAAATAGGGATGAGCTTCGAGTTCGAGTCAAACTCATGTTCGACTCGAACATTGGCTGTTCGCAAGTTCACCGAACAGCGAACAATTTGGGGTGTTCGCGGCAAATTCGAATGCCGCGGAACACCCTTTAAAAGTCTATGGGAGAAATCAAAAGTGCTAATTTTAAAGGCTAATATGCAAGTTATTGTCATAAAAAGTGTTTGGGGACCTGGGTCCTGCCCCAGGGGACATGGATCAATGCAAAAAAAAGTTTTAAAAACGGCCGTTTTTTCAGGAGCAGTGATTTTAATAATGCTTAAAGTCAATCAATAAAAGTGTAATATCCCTTTAAATTTCGTACCTGGGGGGTGTCTATAGTGTGCCTGTAAAGAGGCGCATGTTTCCTGTGTTTAGAACAGTCTGACAGCAAAATGACATTTTGAAGGAAAAAACTCATTTAAAACTACCCGCGGCTATTGCATTGCCGACAATACACATAGAAGTTCATTGATAAAAACGGCATGGGAATTCCCCAAAGGGGAACCCCGAACCAAAATTAAAAAAAAAAAATGACGTGGGAGTCCTCCTAAATTCCATACCAGGCCCTTCAGGTCTGGTATGGATATTAAGGGGAACCCCGGCCAAAATTAAAAAAAAAAAATGACGTGGGGTTCCCCCTAAATTCCATACCAGACCCTTCAGGTCTGGTATGGATTTTAAGGGGAACCCCGCGCCAAAAAAAAAAAAAAAAACGGCGTGGGGCCCCCCCAAAAATCCATACCAGACCCTTATCCGAGCACGCAACCTGGCAGGCCGTAGGAAAAGAGGGGGGGACGAGAGTGCGGCCCCCCCTCCCTCCTGAACCGTACCAGGCCACATGCCCTCAACATTGGGAGGGTGCTTTGGGGTAGCCCCCCAAAACACCTTGTCCCCATGTTGATGAGGACAAGGGTCTCATCCCCACAACCCTGGCCGGTGGTTGTGGGGGTCTGCGGGCGGGGGGCTTATCGGAATCTGGAAGCCCCCTTTAACAAGGTGACCCCCAGATCCCGGCCCCCCCCCTGTGTGAAATGGTAAGGGGGTACATAAGTACCCCTACCATTTCACGAAAAAAGTGTCAAAAATGTTAAAAATGACAAGAGACAGTTTTTGACAATTCCTTTATTTAAATGCTTCTTCTTTCTTCTATCTTCCTTCATCTTCTGGTTCTTCTGGTTCTTCTGGCTCTTCTGGTTCTTCCTCCGGCGTTCTCGTCCAGCATCTCCTCCGCGGCGTCTTCTATCTTCTTCTCCTCGGGCCGCTCCGCACCCATGGCATGGGGGGGAGGCTCCCGCTCTTCTCTTCTTCTTTTCTTCTCTTCTTCTCTTCTTCATTTTCTTCTCCGGGCCACTCCGCAATCCATGCTGGCATGGAGGGAGGCTCCCGCTGTGTGACGGCGCTCCTCGTCTGACAGTTCTTAAATAACGGGGGGCGGGGCCACCCGGTGACCCCGCCCCCCTCTGACGCACGGTGACTTGACGGGACTTCCCTGTGACGTCACGGGGAATGCCACAGGGAAGTCCCGTCAAGTCACCGTGCGTCAGAGGGGGGCGGGGTCACCGGGTGGCCCCCCCCCCGTTATTTAAGAACTGTCAGACGAGGAGCGCCGTCACACAGCGGGAGCCTCCCTCCATGCCAGCATGGATTGCGGAGCGGCCCGGAGAAAAAAATGAAGAAGAGAAGAAAAGAAGAAGAGAAGAGCGGGAGCCTCCCCCCCATGCCATGGGTGCGGAGCGGCCCGAGGAGAAGAAGACAGAAGACGCCGCGGAGGAGATGCTGGACGAGAACGCCGGAGGAAGAACCAGAAGAGCCAGAAGAACCAGAAGATGAAGGAAGATAGAAGAAAGAAGAAGCATTTAAATAAAGGAATTGTCAAAAACTGTCTCTTGTCATTTTTAACATTTTTGACACTTTTTTCGTGAAATGGTAGGGGTACTTATGTACCCCCTTACCATTTCACACAGGGGGGGGGCCGGGATCTGGGGGTCACCTTGTTAAAGGGGGCTTCCAGATTCCGATAAGCCCCCCGCCCGCAGACCCCCACAACCACCGGCCAGGGTTGTGGGGATGAGGCCCTTGTCCTCATCAACATGGGGACAAGGTGTTTTGGGGGGCTACCCCAAAGCACCCTCCCAATGTTGAGGGCATGTGGCCTGGTACGGTTCAGGAGGGAGGGGGGCCGCACTCTCGTCCCCCCCTCTTTTCCTGCGGCCTGCCAGGTTGCGTGCTCGGATAAGGGTCTGGTATGGATTTTTGGGGGGACCCCACGCTGTTTTTTTTTTTTTTTTTGGCGCGGGGTTCCCCTTAAAATCCATACCAGACCTGAAGGGTCTGGTATGGAATTTAGGGGGAACCCCACGTCATTTTTTTTTTTTTATTTTGGCCGGGGTTCCCCTTAATATCCATACCAGACCTGAAGGGCCTGGTATGGAATTTAGGAGGACTCCCACGTCATTTTTTTTTTTTAATTTTTGGTTCGGGGTTCCCCTTTGGGGAATTCCCATGCCGTTTTTATCAATGAACTTCTATGTGTATTGTCGGCAATGCAATAGCCGCGGGTAGTTTTAAATGAGTTTTTTCCTTCAAAATGTCATTTTGCTGTCAGACTGTTCTAAACACAGGAAACATGCGCCCCTTTACAGGCATACTATAGACACCCCCCAGTTACGAAATTTAAAGGGATATTACACTTTTATTGTTTGACTTTAAGCATTATTAAAATCACTGCTCCTGAAAAAACGGCCGTTTTTAAAACTTTTTTTTGCATTGATCCATGTCCCCTGGGGCAGGACCCAGGTCCCCAAACACTTTTTATGACAATAACTTGCATATAAGCCTTTAAAATTAGCACTTTTGATTATTCATGTTCGTGTCCCATAGACTTTAACGGTGTTCGCATGTTCGAACGAACTTTTTTCCTGTTCGCATGTTCTGGTGCGAACCGAACAGGGGGGTGTTCGGCTCATCCCTAATCATAAACAATTCAAGGATAGGATAGCCATCATTCCATCATAGAAGTATTGAATTCAAAGAAGATCATCACTGATCATCATTGGTAGATGTTAAATTTTAACATCTACCAACGACATAGCTCTTCTTTGAATTCAATACTTCTATGATGGAATGATGGTTATCCTATCCTTGAATTAAGCTATGTATGGTTTGTACTGTTGTAACCATTCTCATGGACTGCTGTTGAACAGATTTTTGGATCTGTTTTCCTCTTTTAAATAATGTTTTCTATGTTCAATAAATTTTAGAGTCAAAAATCTTGTTGAGGAAATCAACCTGTCCAGTATTTGGAGCATATAAATTTACTAGGGTGAAAGAAGTGGCCATGTATCCACACACCAGGATAAGATACCTCCCGTGGGGGTCGGCATGTACTTTTTGAACCATAATGGGACAAGATTTTTTAATTAAAATTGCCACCCCAGCTTTGCGCGTGGAATCCGAGGCAAGGTAGGAGGTGGGAAAAAATCTGGAAGCAGATTTCAACGTACCTCCCGCTCGAAAGTGCGTCTCCTGGAGCATGACCACATCCGCACCCAAGGATCTGAACTCCTTCAGAGCCATCCAACGCTTCCGAATGGAGCCCAGACCCTTTATATTATACAACATGATTCTCAACGCCATGAGAACAAATCATCAATGGTAGTTAACATTGGCATGTAGACCCTTTGGGGAAACATAACATAAAAGGCATGATAACTGTTAGATGAATAATTATGAACATAGCAAAGGGAACTAGCCCTATGGTATCTGTGAAAGAACATAAATACCTCTCGGGAGGAAACCCATAACAATAGAAATAAAACAAAGTCTTGTGACCTCAACCTACAAAGCTGACATGTAAGCATGAACATGTTGGAAAAATAAAAAAAACAAAAATAAAAATAAAAACAAAAACATCCAGAAGAAAAAAAAAAAAAGAAAACCAAGGTTTGAAAGCCTGAGATCCATTGGCATCTCAGGAGGCCTCGCACTGTGGCAAAGGCCATGTAGGGGCACATGGGGGTCTGCAGCAAGGGGGTCTAGGGGAGAGAAGGGACCACTCTCCTTATGAACTTGGCAGTCACGGTAACAGTCTGACAAAAGTTAGCTCATCAGTAGGGATGAGCTTTAAGCTTGAGTCGAACTCATGTTCGACTCGAACATCGGCTGTTCGCAAGTTCGCCGAACAGCGGACAATTTGGGGTGTTCGCGGCAAATTCGAATGCCGCGGAACACCCTTTAAAAGTCTATGGGAGAAATCAAAAGTGCTAATTTTAAAGGCTTATATTCATGGTATTGTCATAAAAAGTGTTTGGGGACCTGGGTCCTGCCCCAGGGGACATGGAGCAGTGATTTTAATAATGCTTAAAGCACAATAAAAATGTAATATCCCTTTAAATTTCGTACCTGGGAGGTGTCTATAGTATGCCTGTAAAGGGGCGCATGTTTCCCGTGTTTAAAACAGTCTGACAGCAAAATGAAGCAACGTGAAAATAACTGTGCATCAAAAAAAGTAAATTATAAAAACATATGCTGCGAAATCCTATATGTGACACAAACACACAATGTGAAAAATGGTAAACTGGTGACTCGCGCTTAACAAACTACAATGTGTATAGCTGGAAAGTGATCAAACCTCACTTTGAACCAAATGCAAAAAGACATATGATGATATATGACAAACTGCAGTATACAAAACTGAAAAAGTGATCATACCTCACTTTAAACCAAATGCAAAAAGACATATAATGATATATCAAAAAAATGTGCAGAAAAATAAATAAATAAACATAAAAGGCTGCAGTGCGTGATGCAAACAATTTAAAAAATTGTGAAAAATAGTCCATATACAAAAACACCCAAGTGTGATGTAACAGTCCAAGAAGGGTCCAATTATATGGAATCATAGGTGTATGGGTCCACCACCATAAGTAGAGTGCCTGGCCGCTTACCAGAAACCCATGACCCCCCCGTTACAGAGGGTCTGAATGGGCTGTTATATCCTGCTAATCCAGACCACCAAGGAGTCAAGATGGGAACTGGAATGGGAATGGACCAGAGTGGCTTCAGAAAAGGTATGTATAGTGATTTCTTCTTTACAAAGCTAGATAGGTTAGTCTTAGATCGGGGATGCATGAAACTTAAAAGGAACCTGTGGATATCCAGGTAGGGCAAAACAACCAGCTACTTTAAAACCCATCTCAGTTATGTGGACTCCTGAAGAAGGATCCTTCCCTCTTCACTCACCTGATGGGAGAAAAGGAACGTCCTGTGTTAGCTTACACAGAGCTATGAACTCCTCATGCTACAGTGCTGATTGGTCAAAATATAAACTATTTACGTTCACTCTTGGCCAATTACACCCAAAACACATTCTGCTATGCCTCCTGAGTATGGGAATTTCACAACCTCTCCCTAAGCACTGCATCCTGAGACAGGGGAAGTTCTCCACATTTATATTGTTTAGCCATGGGGTGAGTGATCAGGTGAAAGGCAGTGCAGCCCACAGTCCTGGATCTCTCTCTCCTGCCTGTACAAGTCCTGAGCCTTCTCAAGGAAGTAGAAAACAGGAAAAGTTAGACATTCTGGGGTGCAGGACACTCTGAACAGGAGGACACTTCGGACAGCATACAGCGCAGCATACAGCGCACTGCAGCACACTTGACCTTGGGAGATTTTTATCACTCTCAACCCAGATGCAAGACAACAGCAAAATGACATTTCAAAGGAAAAAAAGTCATTTAAACTACTCGCAGCTATTAATGAATTGCCGGTCCGACAATACACATAAAGTTCATTGGTAAAAATGGCATGGGAATTCCCCACAGGGGAACCCCGAACCAAAATTTAAAAAAAAAAATGACGTGGGGGGTCCCCCTAAATTCCATACCAGGCCCTTCAGTTCTGGTATGAATTTTAAGGGGAACCCCACGCCAAAATTTAAAAAAAAAACGGCGTGGGGTCCCCCCAAAAATCCATACCAGACCCTTATCTGAGCACGCAACCTGGCAGGCCGCAGGAAAAGAGGGGGGGATGAGAGAGCACCCCCCATCCTGAACTGTACCAGGCCACATGCCCTCAACATTGGGAGGGTGCTTTGGGGTAGCCCCCCAAAACATCTTGTCCCCATATTGATGAGGACAAGGGCCTCATCCCCACAACCCTGGCCGGTGGTTGTGGGGGTCTGCAGGTGGGGGCTAATCGGAATCTGGATGCCCCTTTAACAAGGGGACCCCCAGATCTCGGCCCTCCCCCTTGTGTGAAATGGTAAGGGGGTACTTGTACCTCTACCATTTCACTAAAAAAGTGTCAAAAATGTTAAAAATGACAAGAGACAATTCCTTTATTTAAATGCTTCTTCTTTCTTCTATCTTCTATCTTCCTTCAGTTTCTTCCTCCATCTTATTCTGGTTCTTCTGGTTCTTCTGGTTCTTCCTCCGGTGTTCTCGTCCAGCATCTTCCTCCACAGCGTTGGTGTCTTCTTCCCTTCTTCTCCGGGCCGCTCCGCATCCATGATGGCATGGAGGGAGGCTCCCGCTGCTTGACGCTTCTCCTCTTCTGACGGCTCTTAAATAATGGGGGGTGGGGCCACCCGGTGACCTCTGACGCACGGGGACTTGACGGGACTTCCCTGTGGCATTCCCCATGACGCCACAGGGAAGTCCCATCAAGTCACCGTGCGTCAAAGGGGGGCGGGGTCACTGAGTGGCCCCACCCCTGTTATTTAAGAACCTTCAGAAGAGGAGAAGCGTCACACAGCAGAAGCCTCTCTCCATGCCATCATGGATGCGGAGCAGCCTGAAAAGAAGATGAAGACAAGAAGATGAAGACAAGAAGATGAAGAGAGAAGCGTCACACAGCGGGAGCCTCCCTCCATGCCATCATGGATGCGGAGTGGCCCGGAGAAGAAGGGAAGAAGACACAGACGCTGCGGAGGAAGATGCCGGACGAGAACACCGGAGGAAGAACCAGAAGAACCAGAAGAAGAAGAAGATGGAGGAAGAAACCGAAGGAAGATAGAAGAAAGAAGAAGCATTTAAATAAAGGAATTGTCAAAAACTGTCTCTTGTCATTTTTTTTTTTTTTTAAATTCAATAATTTTTATTCTAATAAAAATAATTTTAATCTTCATACAAAATACATCACATCTCATATTAAACAATGTACATAAAACCTCATAGTAATACAATCAATTACTTCAATACAAGATGTAAATATCCACCCTACCGGGTGTATTCTACTGACTTTCTTCCCTTTTATACTCCCCTTTACACTAAACTATAAACCTGGTAGTCAGCCCACTCTATATCTTAAATTACCTGCACACACACCTCTACGTAATACTTAGATCTTGCACTTTTCCATATTCTCTTTTTTTCCCCTATACTCTATCTAAGATGTTCTACCTTTTCAAACCATGGAGTCCAGATTTTTTTAAATTCCTTTATATTCCCTCCTCTAATATAAACTGTCTTTTCCTTCCCTATTGTTTCTGACACCGTTTTAAACCAATCCTCTACTGAAGGGGGTTTCTCTGCTTGCCATCTCCTTGCTATTTCCTTTCTTGCCTGATAAAGGCATCTCCACACCACTTTACTCTTAGCCTTTCCATTCCCCAGATTCCCCACTACCCCCAAAACACATAATTTCGGGTCTATATTAAGCTTTAACTCGAAAACCTTATTTATACTCTCAACCACTTCTGTCCAATAGCGAAATAGCTTGGGGCATTTCCATATCATATGTAACATGTCTCCCGTATTTTGACATCTGGGACAATCAGCGTTTACCCTTCTCCCATACTTAAACAGTTTTTTAGGGGTATAATATGCCCTATGAAGGAGCAATAAATGTGAAAATTTCTGAGCCGGTGAAACCGACACTTGGTGACCCCCCCCCAGTATCTCTTTCCTTTGAGTATCCAATATTGTCCCCAGGTCCCTTTCCCATTCCCTTCTACACTTAAGTTTCTCTGGACCTTCCCTACTGTTTTTACAAATGTATTGGTAGAATTCTGTTATTAGCCCCTTTGCTCCCTCAGTACTCTCTATCTTTTGGGAAATGGGAGATTGGCACCAGTTCGGGCCTTGTTCTCCAAATTGGGCCTGCAGTGCATGCTTGATCTGTACATAGTTAAATTATGACTGATTTGGAATACCAAATTCCTCCTTTAAAGTGGCAAAGGTTTTTAACATGTTACCGTTATATAATTGCTCTAATTTTACTATCCCCTTTAATTCCCAGGTCTTAATTTTACCTATCTGTACTAGTTCCTGATAGTTCTTATTGTTCCATAAAGGGCTGTTCCTCGCTTCCCCCTCCATTACCTTTCATGCCTTTAATAAAGTTCCACACTTTTAACATTAATTTAACCGTAGGGGTCCTATAGGTAAACGAGTTTGCCTCTAATACCTCCAAAATCCACCTATGAGGTGCTCCAACAATCATTATTTCCATGTTGTTATTACCCCCATAACCACTACCTGAACACAGATGTTGCAGTTGGGCTGCCAGGAAATAGTTTTGAGGATGTGGAACCGCCATACCCACCTCACATGTCGCTAACTGTAGTATCTGCAGGCTCACCCTGGAGTGCCCTCCCTTCCATATCAACCCTCTAAACAGCATTTCTATTTTTTTAAACCACTTTCCAAAGATCCATACTGGTGAATTTTGTAAGATATACAATAGCTGAGGCAACCATAGCATTTTTAACAGGTTGCACCTACCAGCTACTGACAGTGGAAGTTTCCTCCATATCTCAGTCTTTTTCCTAAATTTCTCCAACAGTGGGACCAAGTTATTATTTAGGAAGTTACTCGGTTCTTTAGTTATGTGAATGCCTAGATATTTTGTTTTTTCCACAATTTTTAGTGCGGTTTCCTCCAAAAGGGTACCTTGCTTAATCGGGTCTATTGGCAATATCACCGACTTCTCCCAGTTTATGAAAAGGCCCGAGATCCCCCCAAACTCTGCGAAGATACCCATCACCTGACCAAGTGAACCCTCTGTACCTCCTAGGAAGATAAGTACGTCATCCGTGTATAATGCGATCCTCTCCTCTCCAGAGCTTCTCCGGAATCCTTCCATACTCCTGTTTTGCCTTATAGCGGCAGCCACTGGTTCCATTGCTAAAGCAAAGATCAGAGGCGACAAGGGGCACCCCTGTCTGGTGCCTCTCTCCAAGCAAAACTCGCTCGAGAGTACATTATTACTTCTGACCCTTGCTTTAGGTTTATTGTATAGAATTTTTACCCACTTACTAAATGACGGACCAAACCCATATACCTGCAACATATGCCATATAAATCCCCATTCCAGGCTGTCAAATGCCTTTACTACATCTAACATCAGGACAGCCCTGGTGCCCGAGTTTTCTATTGGGGTTTGTACATTCAAAAAGAACCGCCTTATATTTTCGCTTGTTGATCGCTGGGGGATAAACCCAGTTTGATCCGGGTGGATCAACCTATGTATTATCCTTTGCAGTCTGGTAGCCAGAATCTTTGCCAAGATTTTTGCATCCGAGCATAA
Organism: Aquarana catesbeiana; assembly: GCF_042186555.1. NCBI lineage: Eukaryota > Metazoa > Chordata > Amphibia > Anura > Ranidae > Aquarana > Aquarana catesbeiana. Next base: position 843,675,507 of record NC_133324.1, read on the forward strand.
TAAAGAGATCGGTCTATAAGAAGCAGGTTCCAAGGGGTCCTTCCCTTCTTTAGGTAATATTATTATTATAGCCTCAGTCATTGACTCAGGTAATTTTCCTTCCTGATACGCCCATTCAAATACCCTTAAAAGTTCCGGTAACAATATCTCCCCATCCTTCTTGTAGATCTCCGCCGGGAGGCTATCCGGCCCAGGGGATTTCTTATTAGCCAGCGCCTTTACTGCTATACCAATCTCTTCTAATGTAATCGGGGCCTCCAATGCCTCAATCTCCAACCCTGAAAGGGATGGCAGCCTTATTTTCCTAAAAAAGTCATCCATACCTGCCCCCTCCGCTGAGCCCCGGGAATTATATAATTCATCATAGTATATTTTAAATGTTTCTTTGATTTTATCTGGATGGGATGTAATCGCACCTTCTTTGGTTCTAATAGCGGGGATCGTCGGGGGGGGGGGAGTTATATGTATATTAACAATATGGGCCAATATCTTCCCCACTTTCTCCCCTTCTCCATATAATATTTGTTTTTGAAATAGCCTCTTTTTTTCAGATTTCCTAGACATTACCTCTTTATATTTTGACTGTTTATCCTCCCATCTCTGATGACTGTCCGGGGTTGGTTCTCTCACAAGTTCCCTCTCTGCCACTCGAAGCTCCTCCCTGGCCTTCTCCTCCCCTGCCATTGAGGCTTTTTTTAACCTGGATACCTGCTGGATCAACAGACCCCGCAAGTATGCCTTCAGGGCATCCCACATTACCCCTCTTGCTGTGGTGTCCTCATTTACACTTATAAACTCCCTCAGTCTAGTTATAATACTATTTGGGTCCGCAAATATCTCAAGCCAGATTGGATTTAGTTTCCACATACCGCGTTGTCTATTTAATCCAGTAACCATCCTGGCGGTCACCAATGAGTGGTCTGATACCCCCCTAGGTTGATACGTAATATCTCTGAGTATATGTGCAGCCAGATCATTACCTAATACAAAGTCAGTTCTTGAGAGTGAGGAGTAAGTACCTGAATAACATGAGAACTGCTGCACCCCTGGATTACATATTCTCCAGAGGTCCAACAGCCCTGCCTCTTTAAGAAACTGGCTCATTCGGATCCCGTATGAGCCCTGCCCCTTTTTTCCTGGGGAAAATCTATCTATTTCTTTATTTATTGCGACATTAAAATCCCCTACAGCAATAACAGGTATATTCAGTTTATCCACCATGAACTCCAACAAAGAATATAGAACATCTAGTTTAAAAGGTGGAGGGTTATAAATATTCGCTAATATGCATTCCTGATTCCCTATTATACAGTGCAGGAAAACATACCTCCCCTCCACATCTATATTGCACTGCCCACAGGAGAACACAACCTCTTTCCCAATTAACACCGCCACCCGCCTTGAATAAGAGGTGTGTACCGCATGAAACTGGTGCTAATATTTTCTATTTCTTATGTGAGTTTTCGTATCCCGTGTCAAATGCGTCTCCTGTAGACAAGCAATATCCACTTTAACCACCTCAATACAGGGCACTTACACCCCCTTCCTGCCCAAGCCATTTTTCAGTTTTCAGCGCTGTCGCACTTTGAATGACAATTGCGCGGTCATGTTACACTGCACCTTAATTAAATTTTTATCATTTTTTTCCCCACAAATAGAGCTTTCTTTTGGTGGTATTTGATCACCTCTGCGGTTTTTATTTATTGCGCTATAAACAAAAGAAGAGGGACAATTTTGAAAAAACAAAAAAAATCCAATTTTTTTTTTTTTTTAACAAATTTTTTCCTCAGTTTAGGCCGATACGTATTCTTCTACATATTTTTGGTAAAAAAAAATTGCGATAAGCGTATATTGATTGGTTTGCGCAAAAGTTATAGCGTCTACAAAATAGGGGATAGATTTATAGCATTTTTATTATTTATTTATTTTTTACTAGTAATGGCGGCGATCTGCAATTTTTATTGTGACTACGATATTGCGGCGGACACATCGGACACTTTTGACACATTTTTGGGACCATTCACATTTATACAGTGATCAATGCTATAAAATTGCATTGATTACTGTGTAAATGTGACTGGCAGGGAAGGGGTTAACACTAGGGGGCGCTCGAGGGGTTAATGTATGACCTAAGGAGGTGATTCTAACTGTGGGGGGAGGGGACTGACTGGGGGAGGTGACCGATCGCTGTCCCTATGTACAAGGGACACGCCATCGGTCTCCTCTCCTCTCTGACAGGACGTGGATCTGTGTTTACATGCACAGATCCACGCCCCTGCTCTGTTACCCGGCAATCGCGGGTGCCCGGCGGACATCGCGGCCGCCGGGCACGCGCACCGGGTCCCGAGTGACGCAGCGGGCACGCCCCCTAGTGGCTCGGGAGGGCGAGGATGTCATATGACGTCCTCCCAGAACAACAGAAGCCTCGTCCAGCCGTCATATGACGGTGGGCGGTGGCTTAGTGGTTAAAAGTCTCTAATGTATCAAATACCAGTGCTCTCTTAGAGGGAGTGCCCATCCCCCTAACATTCCATGAGCATATCTTTAGTCCCATTTACTAAACTACAGTAAAGTTAACACCACAACAGAGGAAGAAGGACAGATATCGTCTAAGGGTACACCCTCTATAGAACTCCACCAGTCCTATTATTCTTTTGAAGCTTCCTATTATTTTCATATTTTAGTACAATCCTGCTCCATTTCTTCCCATACCACATTTACCCAGGTGTTGGAGTTTGTATCGTGTTTACAAAATATTAACTCTGTGTTACCCCATAACACCCAACACCTACTTTTCATATCGTGTAACATCCAGTGCAAAACCTGCATATCATTTGTCTTACTACACACCTTCAAATTATCCCTATATTTATCCCTATTTTTATCTGTGTCTTCTGTGTTTTCCTATACTTCAATGTGTCATAGGCTCTTTTTACATTTAACGTGCAACTTACTACCTTATATTGTGTTTTACTATATCCATACTTAATCCCCCCACCCCCCTCACCCCCCCTCCCCAATTTCCCCACCCCCCTTTCCCCCCATCTTTCCCATACCACTCTAGGTTACCCCTAGGGGCTTTTTTCATGGCCAGCCCACATCCACCTACCCTACCGTACCACAACCCACCCTTACCACCCCACCCCTCCCCCCACCTCCCCCCCTCCCCCCTATACACAAAACAAAAATAATTAACACCATTCCCCATCTCATATCCATTTACAACAGTCACTACAATCCTGCTCCTTTAAGTGAACAAATATATTATTAAAGCAAAATTAGCCTTAACCCTGTTTGTGTCTACTAATTCCCTCATGATTCCTCCATTATTTCCTGGGTAACAGATCTTTCTTATCCTCTAACCAAGCTAGCGCACTGTCAGGGGTCTCAAAAATCTGACTTCCCCCCAGTGCGGTTATCCGTAACTTAGCTGGGTAGAGAAGGGCATATGTAACATTGAATTTCTGGAGGCTACGTTTAACCCCCAGGAACCCAGCTCTACGCCTCTGTAGGTCCGGGGAGAAATCTGAAAATATTGATATCCTGGCATCTTTATATAGAACCTTCCCCAATGCTCGGGCTTTACGTAGGAGAGTTACTTTGTCCTTATAATTTAGGAACTTCACTATGAATGGCCTTGGGGGGTTTCCAGGAGGGGGGGGGGTCTAAACGGGACTCTATGTGCTCTTTCTATTGAAAATTGTTGGGAGAATATCTCACCCCCAAACACCCCCACCAACCAGTTCTCCAGAAAAACAATCGGATCTGGACCTTCCCTCCCCTCAGGGACCCCCACCACCCTCACGTTGTCCCTGCGAAGTCTATTTTCCATCTCATCGAACTTCCCCACCAGCTTGTCGCACTTTTCTCTCCAGCTCTTCACTTTTTGTTTAAGAGGGAATAGCTCGTCCTCTATCAGGCTTATTCTATTTTCTGCTTCCGTCACCCTTTCTGCGGTTTTCTTAAGATCGTTTCGCACTAAAGACAGCTCCTCTTTGATATCCTTCATTTGAACTCCAAGCTCCCCCAGAGACTGCTTACATACATTTATTGCCAGAAGAATGTCCTTTAGGGAGGGCTCATCTTCTGCCTTACATTCTGAGGAGGCTGAGGCCTCCAATTCTTTACTAGAGACACCTGCGCTTTTTGTAGAGGGAGTTTTTGTACTAGCCGTAGTAGAGTGCAGGCTCGACTGTCCCTGACTCCTCCTGTCCACTGCTGCCTTGTTCTGTGCCAGATGCCCCCCTTTGTTAGGAGTATGCTCCGCTGCAAGAACCATTTTCTCTAATTTGGCGGATTCTGCAACCGCCGCTGCTTTTGCCCCCGCCACAATAGGGTGGAGGCTTTTTTCCTTCTCTTTAGCTGACCGTAGAGACTGGGTACCCATATTATCCTGGTTGGGGTGTTCCTCTCCCTTCCTTCTTGCTGACATATTGGTTCTCACCTTGTAAGTTTATACTTTTTTCACCTGCACAACCCGTATCACAGTGTCACAGTATAGCAGTATAGCAATATACTTTGTTTCTTTACACAAAGGAAGGCTTATCTTTACTCAAAAGAAGGCTTAACTGATCCATTAACTCAGCCCTTATTTCAATATTTTCAATACACGGCAGTCCCTGCTATACTTCCATAATGAAAATACAGGTGGCACCAAACACTGTCACAAAGGGTTAAGAGAGTTAATACGATACCTCCCTTCACACAGCAGAGGATACTTCCAACCCGGTTTATGGGGATACACAGGACCGAAGGATTGCTTCTGTGATCTTCACAGCTGTTCACAGCTGTTCACCCCACCGCTATTTACAGCTGCCAGACTGTCTCTAGTTTCACCGCTCCAGCCAGCACATCGAATTCCTGCTCATAATCTTCTCACAGCACATCCAGCACGTTGGCTGCTGAACACACTGAAAGTCCCGCCTCCAGGAACTCTGACAGACTCTGACCTTCGGTGTTTTCCTCCTCCAATCTCTCTCTCTTGCAGCCAAGCCACGCTCCCCCTCGTCTGGCTTGCGTCATACACGGAGTGTCCTCCTCCACCTGCTTCCGATCCCACACACGTCTCCAGACAGGGATGCACAGCACCGGCCGCTACCGCACAGGGGATATCAAACTCATAGGCGATACAGTAAGGGGGCCGTAGACAAGCACCAGCACATCTCCACAAGCTGGCTAGGCTAACCACAGGGCCATATCCAGGAGCAGGATAGACGCACACTCTCACTCCTCAGTTCTCACCTCCATCTGCTTCCGGCCACACCCCCCGTCTCTTGTCATTTTTAAAATTTTTGACACTTTTTTAGTGAAATGGTAGGGGTACTTTTGTACCCCCTTACCATTTCACACAGGGGGGAGGGCCGGGATCTGGGGGTCCCCTTGTTAAAGGGGGCTTCCAGATTCCGATAAGCCCCCTGCCTGCAGACCCCCACAACCTCCGGCCAGGGTTGTGGGGATGAGGCCCTTGTCCTCATCAACATGGGGACAAGGTGTTTCCCTCCCAATGTTGAGGGCATGTGGCCTGGTACGGTTCGGGGGGGCGCTCTCTCGTCCTCCCTCTTTTCCTGCGGCCTGCCAGGTTGTGTGCTAGGATAAGGGTCTGGTATGGATTTTTAGGGGGACCCCACGGCATTTTTTTTTAAATTTTGGCGCTCGGTTCCCCTTAGAATCCATACCAGACCTGAAGGGTCTGGTATAGATTTTGAGGGGGACCCTACACAATTTTTTTTTTCATTTTGGCCAGGGTTCCCCTTAATATCCATACCAGACTTGAAGGGCCTGGTATGGAATTTAGGGGGATCCCCCAAGTCATTTTTTTTTTTAATTTTGGTTCGGGGTTCCCCTGCGGGGAATTCCCATACCGTTTTTATCAATGAACTTTTATGTGTATTGTCGGACCGGCAATTCATTAATAGCTGCGAGTAGTTTTAAATGACTTTTTTTCCTTTGAAATGTCATTTTGCTGTCAGACTGTTCTAAACACGGGAAACATGCGCCCCTTTACAGGCACACTATAGACACCCCCCAGGTACGAAATTTAAAGGGATATTACACTTTTATTGTTTCACTTTAAGCATTATTAAAATCACTGCTCCCAAAAAAAAGGCCGTTTTGAAAACTTTTTTTTGCATTGATCCATGTTCCCTGGGGCAGGACCCAGGTCCCAAACACTTTTTATGACAATAACTTGCATATAAGCCTTTAAAATTAGCACTTTTGATTATTCATGTTCGTGTCCCATAGACTTTAATGGTGTTCGTGTGTTCGAACAAATTTTTTGCCTGTTCGCAATCTCTTGTGCGAACCGAACAGGGGGGTGTTCGGCTCATCCCTACTCATCAGAAAACAGTCATTAAAGAGCAACAGAACAATAACAGTAACTTTACTTTTGATATCCCACAGATATGGGAAAGGATAGCCCCTACAACAAATTTTCAGGGAGACTCATACTACCTGAAGTCCAGCACACAGCATTGTGCACCCTGTAAACTACAGGGGGAAAAAAGACAAAAGTGAGCCAAAAGATCTGGCCAGGAAGATCAAGGAGGTTGCTTGGTGAAACGTGAGCATTGAGGTGTGGAGGCTTGCTTCCTTGATTGGCCCCTTACAGGGGTCCAGACGCGGCTGGGAGTAGTAGGAAATGGATGGGCTTGTCCAGGGGGAGGTAGCAAATCTTCTTCAGGCAATGGGGGAGATTTAAACTTTTCACAAAGGCTTCACCCTCTTGAAGATCCCAAAGACTGTATTGGACCCCATCTCTGGACATGGTGAGACGAATCCCCAATAATACTGGACCCGGTGATGTTGCAGGTGTGCTGTTATTGGTCACGGGTTTCTCCATTTTGCTAATGTGATGGGGGAGAGGTCACTAGCTATCTGTAGCTTAGCCCCCTGGTACGTGATCTGGGACTTATTGCGTGTGGCCAATGTCAGGGCTTCCTTGCTATCATAAAAGTGAAACCTCACAATTACATCTCTGGGCATAGCTCCAGCCGGGGGTTTCAGACCCAGAGAATGATGAGCCCTGTCTGGGCGCCAGTCTACATCCACCACCGAGGGAGCCAAGTTGTTAAAGACCCCCAGGAGTTAGGGGCGTAAGGCCGAGTCACCTATCTTTTCAGGGATACCACATAAATTTTGTCTTCTTTCCCTGTTATCCAAATCCTCCTGCTGTAGCTGTAGCTGGAAGACTGAGTGTTTAAGGCTGGAGTTCTCATCTTCTATGGCCTGCACATAATTCACCATTTCGTCAAATTTTTGCTCTAGCGTGTCCGTGCGTTCCCCAATTTGGGTGATTTCCCCCCTCAGTTCTGCAGATATTTTGCTCACAGCAGCCAAAATAGATTGGGTGATTTGTTGAAGCAGAAGCTGCAGTTTAATAAACAATTTGGCAACTAGGACGTCTGGGATTAGAACTGCTTGTGTAGGAGAGGGTATAAGGCCCGGAGCCTGTATTGCAGCTTGTATTGCAAGGGGAGGGGGATTCCCGGCTTCCTCCGTCTCCAGCGAAGGATCCATCATTGCGAACGAATCGGAGGGGGACAGGGCTTTTTTTCTCAAAGAAAAGATCTAGGAACCCCGCCCCCCCTTCTGTATCACCCTTAGTCTCTGCCCCCTACCCACCTCTGAGCACCATCCCTTGGTTCCACCCCCTACCCACCTCCTAGTACCGCCCCTTTTAAGGAATACAGAACCAAGTATCATTTTGTGCTACTACGTAATTTGTATTAAATTTGATAGACCCCACCCCAGCAACAATAGATTCCCCACACACCAATAGCCCTCCCCAAGCAACAATAGACACCCAGTAACAATAGACCCCCCTCCAGCAACAAAATACCAATCCAGAAACAATAGACCCCCAGCAGCAACAACAGATGCTTATACTCTCTAATTGTGCTGAGCGGAGGTCACGGAGAGCGGACAGAGCCCGGAGCTCACTCAGAAGACATCTGCCATGATCGAGAGCCTCACATCATGGTGGATGGGGAGCGGCCTGAGAAGACGAAGGGAAGACGATGCCGCGGAGGAAGATGCCGGACAAGAACACCGAAGGAAGATAGAAGGTAGAAGAAAGAAGATAGAAGATAGAAGAAAGAAGAAGCATTTAAATAAAGGAATTGTCAAAAACTGTCTCTTGTCATTTTTAACATTTTTTACACTTTTTTTGTGAAATGGTAGGGGTACTTTTGTACCCCCTTACCATTTCACACAGGGGGGAGGGCCGGGATCTGGGGGTCCCCTTGTCCCAATGGTGGTTGTGGGCTTCCAGATTCCGATAAGCCCACAACCACCGGGCAAGGGTTGTGGGGATGAGGCCCTTGTCCCCATCAACATGGGGACAAGGTGTTTTGGGGGGCTACCCCAAAGCACCCTCCCAATGTTGAGGGCATGTGGCCTGAACATTTTTCCTTCTTTTAAGGAATATATTTCTCCCTTGGAGTAAAAAGGTCCTAATATCTCATGTAGCATTTTTTTCTACACACTTCTTTTTGGCTCAACAAAATAACTTTTTATATTGCCTTTCTTTCCTCTCCCTCTTCTCATGCTGGCTAAAAACGGGTGTAGTCACTAACCATTTGAATAATTGGTGGTATCAATCAAATATGTTAATTTTCTGTGACACTAACATGATAGGCCAATTTTGTAGAGAGTGAGTTTGCATGTGTGTATGTGAGTAGGGATGAGCCGAACACCCCCCTGTTCGGTTCGCACCAGAACATGCGAACAGGAAAAAAGTTTGTTCGAACACGCGAACGCCGTTAAAGTCTATGGGACACGAACATGAATAATCAAAAGTGCTAATTTTAAAGGCTTATATGCAAGTTATTGTCATAAAAAGTGTTTGGGGGGGCGTGGCTTGGCGCTTGACGGATATGGCCGCTTGTTAGAGGAGCTCCGGCAGACCCGCAGCCTTAAGCCCGCCACTCTGCACCTCGGCTCTCGATAATGAGCAGGCAGAATAACAGGACACCACACACCTGATCCCGCCATTCGGCAACGGCATCCCAGGGCAGGAATATATCAGACATATTCCAGAATCAATCACTGACCAGGAGCAACGTGGCCGGGGCCAAGATGGAGCCGACTCACACAGAGGAGGATTACAGCGAAGATTCCCAGTCTGCTGTGGAGGACAACGGTAGGGGACCCTCACACTCCAATCACCCCCTGACATATGCTGATATGTCCTTGTTTGCAGCAGACATTAAATCCACATTTTCAGCAGCAATCACTAATCTCAAATCCAATCTGCTGGTGCTTACTGAGAAAATGGCCTAGGCCGAGGCTGCTGAAAAACAGAGGGAGTAAGCGATTTGCAGGCTTGAAAAGGTTACCTCTTCACACTCCAGTCATTTTATAGAAATGAATAGACACCTGGAGGACCTTGATAATAGGGGAAGAAGGAGCAATATACGAGTTCGAGGGATCCCTGAGATGGTAGATAACGATCAAATCAAACTTGCCCTGCAAAGAGTATTTAATAGCTTACTGGAACGGCCTGAGGACACTGACATAGAATTTGTGAGAGCACACAGGGCTCTAAGAGCAAGAGGCCCAGATAACATGCCTCCTCGTGACATTATAGGTTGTTTGCAGAGCTTTGCACTAAAGGAAGAGATTATGCAAAAGGCACGCCGCAATGATCAAATTGTGTTCAATGGCAAAGTAATAATGCTATCTCAGGACTTGTCTCAAATAACTTTGAAAAATCGCAGGGCTCTGAGACCCCTCCTAGAAAGCTTTGTGAGAAAGATTTACGATACACATGCCGCTTTCCGTTCGCCTTACTTGTGACGCACAATGGCAGACAGCATTCTTTACGCTCTCCAGAAGACCTCCCAGATTCCTTACAATTAGGTGAGGTTGAACTCCCGGACTGGTACCAACTATTTCTTCTCCCTCCTCCTATGGTCAGGAGTCCTCCCTGCTCACCATTTGCCTCCCCTGACAAGCGTCAATCTAAGAAGATGAAGCAGGGCAGACAGGGAAGCTCCCTTTCTGGGACTCCAAAGGCTCATAGATCTGTAATTCTGGAGGATGCATAGAGGTTGTTGTAACAGTCTCTCCACCCTTTATTCAAACGCATAATTGCCATATTACTTTGGGAAGCAACTGATGTCTCCTGCAACGTCCTGTATTCCGATTACATGATCATTTTTCTTTTGGTTTCCTGTTTTTTCTCCTACAAGTTGTTTTATTTGAATTTTTATCGAATATCAGGATACATTACAAATCAATGTGGAAACTGAACTTTTGTCATTCACTCCTTACTCAGCCTACAGAACAACTGATTTAAAATTTGCGCTGGCACAAACTTCAGCCAGGGACTTTATGGGTTATGTCTTGAGGACCCCCTCCACATGGACGGAGATGCAGGATGGAGTTGATCTTTGTACCTTTTCATTGCACAATGGATCCAGGGGAAGGAAACTAGCTGAACCTGGGCATCAAAAGCTGACTTCTATGGCTGGTTATATGCTTGTCTGTAGTGACTGGTTTGTTCCTGCTGATTTTAGGGTGAACCTAACATTTCTTTTTTTCTTTAAACAGGTTCACGAGTTCTGAACTTTATTATACAGTTTTTGTTATATATGCCTTTATTATGAATACTGGTTTGGAATGCCAAGTAATTGGTAATGTTTCCACAGGGAAGATGAGTAGTTAGGAAAATGGGACTCCCCAGTGCCCTGGCTATGCCCCAATCGTCGGACACCGATTAGAAGGGGAGATGGTAATAAACCCACCCTCAGACGCCAATAGTACCCTCTATCTATAATGTCACCTCCTCATTATTTAATAGCGTGGTTGTTTTTATTTTTGTTTCTGTTTATGCATTTTTTGTTTCTCCAAGTCGAGATGCAGAGTGGCTTAATTAATTATACCCCATTGATAAGCTACATGACAAGGCTGCGGGCCTCCTATTCCTCCTATTCCCATTAAGTGAGTCTACTTCCATTGCAGAGTAGTGAGCTTTCGGACCTATCATCCGTATCGGTCGATACCTCCCACTTCCCCCGCAAAGTGCCTTCCAGTAGGTCTTTGGCCACTGGAGAAGGTACTACATAAGACCTTCACGATAGTTTATCTATTTCAAAGGTGAAAATAAATGACTTACAATATCCTTGCTGCTATTCTCTCCTTTTCTATTCTTTTCTCTTTTAGTAGTGGCTGTTTATTTTCATATAATTGTTCCTCAGAAATACATTCAAGAGTATTCACGTGTTCTTTGACCAGTGCTGTTTACAGGGTTCCGCTCTCTGGATCTGTCCGCGGTTGAATAATGGCTTACTCATCATTGGGTCGCAACCTCACAGTGGTCTCTCATAACATCAGAGGTCTGAATATACCTGAGAAGCGTTCGACCCTTTTGAGGGAGCTAAAAAAAGTAGGCCTCATTTTGCATTCATACAGGAAACACACTTTAAAACAAACAACATACCCAGGCTCACTGACTCCTATTTTATTGAGGCTCACCACGCTACAAATACCCTGACTAAATCTAAAGGGGTCTCCATATTGATTAGCAAGGACGCCAACTTTGAACTGACTGACAAACTAGCAGACCCAGAAGGGAGATATCTCCTAATCAAAGGGAAACACAATGGTATCCCAACAACTTTGGCCAATATATACTTTCCAAATACATCACACTTAACCTTCTGTAGGAAAATGATGAAGGAGCTTGAGGGATTTTATTCGGGACGTATAATCTTCCCTTGAATCCTTTGATGGACACATCCTCCGGCAAATCATACATAACCTACGGAATTCTGAAAAGCCTAAAAACGCTGCTGAATTCCTTACATCTAATTGACACTTGGCGCTATATGCACCCAGAAGGGAGAGATTATACCTACTATTCTGCCCCGCATGCAAGATATTCACGAATAGACTATATCTTCATATCACGCAAAAACCAAACATGGTCGCAGAAACAAACATAGGCATCCAATCTATATCGGATCACGCTCCTGTCTCTCTTTCACTGGACCCAGGTTTCTCCTCTACTAAGGCCCCAAATTGGAGGTTGAATTCCTCACTTCTGACAGACCCTGTGTTGTTACCAAAAATTACATCACATTTTAAAGATTTTTTCATCCATAATGAAACCCCAGGAATGGATCCCTTGATGATCTTGGAGGCCCATAAATGTTCTGTCAGGGGAGAGTTAATGAGGATGGGGGCTCAGCGAAAGAGAGATAGGGAAAAAGAGATTACAAAATTGACAGATAAAATCTCAAACTTAGAAACCCAACATAAATAGTCACTAACAACACGATCGGCAGCTCAATTGTTAGAAACCAGGAAGACCCTACAGCAACTAGTAGACACTACAGCTAAACGCTTCCTATTCTTTATGAAAAAGATATACTATGAACATGGGGACAAAACTGGCAAATTTTTAGCTAGAGCCCTCAGAGGATCTTGACATCATAATAAAATTCTGGGAATACAAAACAAAAAAGGGACTTTAGATTTATCTGACGAGCTGATCGCTCAACACTTCCACGACTACTATTCAAACCTATATAATTTACCCGCTTCACATAAACCGGCAGAGCTGAAAGGGAACAGGTCGCAAATCATCCACGATTATTTAACCTCCTCAAAACTCCCTAAACTATCTGAAACAGATATAGAGACCGTGGAACAACCCATTGACAATGCAGAAATACAATTAGCAATCAAAGATTTAAAGATGGGGAAGAGTCCGGGCCCAGATGGATTTACATCTATCTATTACAAAACCTTTATGGCAATCCTGACAAACCCCCTGACGAAAGCATTACATTCTTTCTCCACACCTAGAGACACACCTCCAACATTTCTTCTAGCACACTTAACAGTCATACCTAAGCCAAATAAAGATCCTACACAATGCCCCAGCTATAGGCCAATCTCATTGCTAAATCTGGATGTTAAACTTTTAACCAAAATATTAGCCAACAGACTTAAGACCCTACTTCATACTCTTATTGGTCCGGAACAGGCAGGTTTCATGCCCGGTAGGGAAGTAAAGGATAACGTCACAAAATCATTAAATTTAATTCACGCTGCCAGAATGCGAAAGATTGAGGGCTTTCTCTTGTCTACGGATGCGGAGAAGGCCTTCGATCGAGTAGCTTGGGAATTCATGCTGGCAACATGCCGGTATGTTGGCTTTGGTAAACACATGATGAATTGGACGTCCGCGTTATATCAGAATCCTTCAGCCAAATTAAGAATAAATGGTTCTCTGTCTAATACAGTAACCATTACCAACGGCACTAGACAAGGCTGCCCACTTTCCCACACTCCTTTTTATTTTAGCACTTGAACCCTTTATCAGGAAAGTGGTGGCCACGCAAGATATCCAGGGATTTAAGATCAATAATACAGAATTTAAAATAGCAGCCTACGCTGATGATTTATTATTTTTTCTGACGGAACCTCTCACTTCAATCCCCACATTAATGAAGGAATTCTCAATTTATGGGTATATCTCATATCTAAAAATTAATTATACAAAATCAGAGGCAATGTATATCACTCTACCCGAGAAAATAAATGAAGCCGCTCATCTACACAGCCCTTTCAAATGGGTGGCCTCGGCACTCAAGTATTTGGGTGTTTGGCTAACTCCCCAACTCTCCCAGATATTTGAAAGAAACTTCCCACCTCTTTTGAAAACCATAGGAAAAGAATTACTATCCTGGCACACCAAAAACTTCTCATGGTTCGGTAGAGCTGCTATTTGTAAAATGTCAATATTACCTAGAATCCTTTATCTTTTTAGAACACTACCCATTAAAATACCGCAAAGTTTTTTTCGGAAACTGCAATCAATCCAGCTTGGTTTTGTGTGGGCACATAAACGTCCACGGATCAGGTTTGATCTTATAACTAGACCTAAAGACAAAGGGGGAATGGGCCTACCTGACTATAGGAAATATTATCATGCATCCCATATTACGAGGATTATTGACTGGCACTGCCACCAGAACCTCAAAGATTGGGTACTCCTAGAAAATGCACTGAGCCCAATCCCTTTAAAATTTTCTCCTTGGATACCATGGACTAGATACCCACCGGTTATGAAACAACACCCTCTGCTGAATGCTACCTTGTCGATCTTTCACTACTTGACAAAAAAAACGGACCTTTCCACACACTTAAGTCCCCTCACCCCACTCCGAAACAACCCTGACTTCCCACCGGGATTGCAAAATCGTTCACTACAAGCACTAGATACTGAATCACCCCTACTCGCTAAACACTGCTTCAAAAATGGTCTGATCTTAGATTATGCTATACTGAAAAATGAAGGATACACCCAGGGCTTACCGCTCTGGACCTATTTTCAATTACGTAGCTATGTCAATAACACTCAAAGAAAGAAACATTTCATAAGACAATTGACAGAGGTGGAGTCAGTGTGCCTGGAGGGAGTCGAAATTCGGAAAGGCAACTTCACTGAAACAGACTACCCCAGGACACAAAACAGCTGGCCGTGGACAGATTCAGAGAGCACTGGAATAGGGAACTCAAGGTAGAGTTATCTGACCGACAATGGTAAAAGGCATGTATTTTAGCACATAAATGCTCATTGAGCACCAGAATGCAGGAAACTGGATATAAATTGCACAATGGTATGCTACACCCACTAAACTGCATAAATGGTATCCTCAATCCTCAGAACTTTGCTGGCGTTGCAAGAAAGATAAAGGCACTCTTTTTCACATATGGTGGCAATGCCCGGAGATAGTACCATATTGGTCAGAGGTGGTTAAAATTATATGCCAAATTACGGAAACCTCATTGGAGTTGGATGCGGCGGGTTGTTTGCTCCATGTCAACAATTTTTCACTTCCAAAATACAAGAGGTCTCTATCTAAGCATTTATTGAATGCAGCCAAAACCCTTATACCTCTCTATTGGAAATCTACACATGTGCCTTCCATTAAAGAATGGCTACACAAGGTTACTGATATTCGAGACATGGAGGAAACGATCGCTCAGTCCAACGATGCGATTAAGAGATACCACAAAACATGGTCTCCTTGGTTTACGTTTAGATATTCACGAGAATATAAGAAGCTGAGATCAATAGAACCTGACTGAGGTCATTTAATACACCTCTTTTAGGGGCTTTCTGGTTTCAACCTGTATTATGTATTATACTCAATCCAAGTTTGGATTATTTGTCTGATGAATTATGCCGCGTACACACGGTCGGACTTTTCGTCTACAAAAGTCCGACAGCCTGTCCGACAGACTTCCTGCGGACTTTCGGCGGACTTGCAGCAGACTTTCTAACGAACGGACTTGCCTACACACGACCACACAAAAGTCCGACGGATTCGTACGTGATGACGTACACCGGACTAAAATAAGGAAGTTCATAGCCAGTAGCCAATAGCTGCCCTAGCATGGGTTTTTGTCCGTCGGACTAGCACACAGACGAGCGGATTTCGGGGTCCGTCGTAGTTACGACGTAAAGATTTGAAGCATGTTTCAAATCTAAAGTCCGTCGGATTTGAGGCTGAAAAAGTCTGCTGAAAGTCCGGAGAAGCCCACACACGATCGGATTACCAGCCAGCTTTAGTCCGTCGGCGTCCGTTGGACTTTTGTAGACGAAAAGTCCGACCGTGTGTACGCGGCATTAATGTATTAAAATGGGAACGTTCATGATTACAGAACTCCTTTTCAAGTTGCAAATAAACTCTACATCTATTTGCTGAATACATACAGTAGAGTACCAGGCGATAATGTGGAACTGATGGTTTGATATGTATAGATGAAATATTCCAACCACTCTTTATAGCCAATGACTCTACACTTCTATATTATTTTTTCTTATGTTGATTCGACCACTGCTACATTCTTTTTCCTTCTTAAATCTAGATCTTTTCTTACTTTAACTGCTACCTCTTATCAATTCCTTTATATACTAATATTCTGTTTGGGAAGCAACTCTAAGGTGACCATAGAGTTTCAAAACATGACAAAGTAATCGTACCCCTAGTTGAATACATGCACAATGTTTGATCTTGAAACTCTTAATTATATTCTCTATATATGACTTTAGCTAGCACTATATGAATCTGAAGTAGATAATTTCCTCCTATGTATATGTTTAACAGTGATTATTTGTAACATGTGTTACCTTTAATAAACCCCCTTTTAAATGTAAAAAAATAAAATAAAAAGTGTTTGGGGACCTGGGTCCTGCCCCAGGGGACATGGATCAATGCAAAAAAAAGTTTTCAAAACGGCCGTTTTTTCGGGAGCAGTGATTTTAATAATGCTTAAAGTGAAACAATAAAAGTGTAATATCCCTTTAAATTTTGTAGGTGTCTATAGTATGCCTGTAAAGGAGTGTATGTCTCCCGTGTTTAGAACAGTCTGACAGCAAAATGACATTTCAAAGGAAAAAAAGTAATTTAAAACTACTTGCGGCTTTTAATGCATTGCCGGTCCAACAATACACATAGAAGTTCATTGATAAAAACGGCATCGGAATTCCCCACAGGGGAACCCCGAACCAAGATTTAAAAAAAAAAATGACATGGGGGTCCCCCTAAGGCCCTTCAGGTCTGGTATGGATATTAAGGGGAACCCCGGACAAAATTTAAAAAAAAAATGACGTGGGGGTCCCCCTAAATTTCATACCAGACCTTTCAGGTCTGGTATGGATTATAAGGGGAACCCCACACCAAAATTTTTTAAAAGAATGGCGTGGGGTCCCCCCAAAAAGCCGTACCAGACCCTTATCCGAGCATGCAACCTGGCAGGCCGCAGGAAAAGAGGGGGGACGAGAGAGCGCCCCCCTCCTGAACCATACCAGGCCACATGCCCTCAACATTGGGAGGGTGCTTTGGGGTAGCCCCCCAAAACACCTGTCCCCATGTTGATGGGGACAAAGGCCTGATCCCCACAACCCTTCCCGGTGCTTGTGGGGGTCTGCGGGCGGGGGGCTTATCAGAATCTGGAAGCCCCCTTTAACAAGGGGACCCCCAGATCCTGGCCCTCTCCCTGTGTGAAATGGTAAGGGGGTAGTACCCCTACCATTTCACTAAAAAACTGTCAAAAATGTTAATAATGACAAGAGACAGTTTTTGACAATTCCTTTATTTAAATGCTTCTTCTTTCTTCTTTCTTCTATCTTCTATCTTCCTTCGGTTTCTTCCTCCATCTTCTTCTTCTTCTGGTTCTTCTGGCTCTTCTGGTTCTTCCTCCGGTGTTCTCATCCAGCATCTCCTCGTTGGCGTCTTCTTCCCTTCTTCTCCTCGGGCTGCTCCGCATCCATGGAATGGAGGGAGGCTCCCGCTCTTCTCTTCATCTTCTTCTCTTCTTCATCTTCTTCTCTTCTTCATCTTCTTCTTGTCTTCATCTTCTTCTCCGGGCCGCTCCGCATCCATGGCATGGAGGGAGGCTCCCGCTGTGTGACGCTTCTCCTCTTCTGACGGTTCTTAAATAACGGGGGGCGGGGCCACCCGGTGACCCCGCCCCCCTCTGACGCACAGTGACTTGACGGGACTTTCCTGTGACATCACGGGGAATGCCACAGGGAAGTCCCGTCATGTCCCTGTGCATCAGAGGGGGCAGGGTCACCGGGGAGCCCTGCCCCCCGTTATTTAAGAACCGTCAGAAGAGGAGAAGCATCACACAGCGGGAGCCTCCCTCCATGCCAGCATGGATGCGGAGCGGCCCGGAGAAGAAGATGAAGAAGAGAAGAAGATGAAGAAGAGAAGAAGATGAAGAGAAGAGTGGGAGCCTCCCTCGATGCCATGGATGCGGAGCTGCCCAAGGAGAAGAAGGGAAGAAGACGCCGCGGAGGAGATGCTGGAGAAGAACACCGGAGGAAAAACCAGAAGAGCCAGAAGAACCGGAAGAAGAAGAAGATGAAGGAAGATAGAAGAAAGAAGAAGCATTTAAATAAAGGAATAGTCAAAAACTGTCGCTTGTCATTTTTAATATTTTTGACACTTTTTTAGTGAAATGGTAGGGGTACCGTACCCCCTTACCATTTCACACAGGGGGGAGGGCCGGGATCTGGGGGTCCCCTTGTTAAAGGGGGCTTCCAGATTCCAATAAGTCCCCTGCCCGCAGACCCCCACAACCACCGGCCAGGGTATTGGGGATGAGGCCTTTGTCCTCATCAACATGGGGACAAGATGTTTTGGGGGGCTACCCCAAAGCACCCTCCCAATGTTGAGGGCATGTGGCCTGGTACAGTTCAGGAGGGGGGGCGCTCTCTCGTCCCCCCTCTTTTTCTGCAGCCTGCCAGGTTGCGTGCTCGGATAAGGGTCTGGTATGGATTTTTGGGGGGACCCCACGCCATTTTTTTTATTTTGGCCGGGGTTCCCCTTAATATCCATACCAGACCTGAAGGGCCTGGTATAGAATTTAGGGGGACCCCCCACGTCATTTTTTTTTTAAATTTTGGTTCGAGGTTCCCCTGTGGGGAATTCCCATGCCGTTTTTATCAATGAACTTCTATGTGTATTGTCCGACTGGCAATGCATTAATAGCCGCGAGTAGTTTTAAATGACTTTTTTTCCTTTGAAATGTCATTTTGCTGTCAGACTGTTCTAAACACGGGAAACATGCGCCCCTTTACAGGCATACTTTAGACACCCCCCCAGGTACAAAATTTAAAGGGATATTACACTTTTATTGTTTCACTTTAAGCATTATTAAAATCACTGCTCCCGAAAAAACGTCCGTTTTTAAAACTTTTTTTTGCATTGACCCAGGTCCCCAAACACTTTTTATGACAATAACTTGCATATAAGCCTTTAAAATTAGCACTTTTGATTATTTTGATTGTTCGTGTGTTTGAACAAATTTTTTGCCTGTTCACAAGTTCTGGTGCGAACCAAACAGGGGGGTGTGCGGCTCATTCCTAGAGCCTGGTAAAGAAACAACTGGCAGCATCTGAATCAGGGCACACAGTGAAAGGAACTGATGTTGTTCCTCCCACTGTGTTGTCAGAAACCAGAAGTGATAGGGATTTCGGCTGCATTGGAGGACAGAGGAGAAGTCTGGGGTCTAATAGAAGTGGGATATCATTTATTCCATTTCTGGGGTCTAATAGACCTAAGATCTCTCAATAAAGAGGACCTTTCAGGGCCCATGCTGTCACATGGGATGTTGTAAAAAAAACATGAAAGGAC
This sequence comes from Aquarana catesbeiana, assembly GCF_042186555.1. NCBI lineage: Eukaryota > Metazoa > Chordata > Amphibia > Anura > Ranidae > Aquarana > Aquarana catesbeiana. The sequence goes on from NC_133324.1 coordinate 843,694,670, forward strand.
AGTGTAAAAATTTATTTATTTTTTTATAAAATAAATAATAAAATGAAAAAAAAAATGTATGCGCCCCGTCTGCCCAAGTTTGCGCACAAATGTGAATGTGTGCGCCAATCCTGCACGTATATGTAAACATGTAAATATTAAGAATCACGCTATTTGTTGAAAAAATCATTCATAATAAATTAATGAATCAATAGGCAAAAAATGAATAAAGTGCCACAGTGCATAGATCTCTAAAGGAATTAAAATTATGTGCAAACTATCCATAAACAGGTGATTTGTAAAGAGGATCTATTTGGGGAACAAGTCCATCTTTCAACACCAAAACCGCTATGAATCCACCACCAGCTGAAGAAACTGCTTACCAGCTCCTGTGGACCCCTTGTTATAGGGGGTCAGGTACCGCCTGTGGCTTATCACCCAGCCTGGGCCTTTCTCCTCACAGCTCCTGTCTCACAGCTGCTCCACACATCCGGTATCACTCGGTAGGTGAACGATGGGATATGGCACCAAAAAGAAACCAAGAACGCTCCATATTTGTAGTGTAAGAATCGTTTGGCTTTATTGGGTAAAAAACATAGCACTCATGTGTTAAAAATTAAATAGCACCTATTATTTGGTGTGTCGGCCATACACAACCAAAAAACCTGTCCATCGGGACACGATAGTGGTGGGGACGTCAGCGCATCGCTCTGCCCATATGTAAACTGCAATCACACCACACATGTGAGGTATCACTGTGTACGTAGGAGTGAGAGCAATAATTCCAGCTCCAGACTTCCTGTGTAACCCCAAAATGGTAACCTAGTTTGAAGCTATTCCACAGGTGGGCGCAATTTTAAAGCGTGACATGTTTGGTATCTATTTACTCAGCGTAACATCATCTTTTATATTTTAACAAAAAAATTGTGTATTATATTGTGTTTTTGTGCATTAAAATTCATGTAAGTGTATTTTTTCTAAAAAATTTGCATTTGGAAAACCGCTGCGCAAAAACCATTTGACATAAAAATATGTTACGTAAATGGGTGGCCCGCCCCCTCTGACGCCCGGGAAAGCCATAGGAAAGTCCCCATGCATCAGAGGGGGCAGGGTCACCCGGGACTGTCACCGTGTGGCCCCACCCTCAGTTATAAAAAAGCTGTCACCTGCAAGGATGCGTCATATGGCGGGTGCCTCCCATGGAGGCGGGTCGGTCGAGGCTTTGTTTTTTTTTTTCTTTTTTGGACCGTCGACGAATAATACCTATCAGATCACTTATGGGCTTAAAGTGGTTCTAAAGGCTGAAGGTTTTTTATCTTCATGCATTCTATGCAAAAAAACTTCTGTGTGCAGCAGCAGCCCCCAGCCCCCCAATACCTACCTGAGCCCCATCTCGATCCTGTGATGTGCATTGCATTGATTCTCCAGGGACTCTTCTTCCTCATTGGCTGAGACCTTGGCTCCTGCTGCTGTCAATTACAGCCAGTGTGCCAATGAAAAGAGAGAGGGGGCTAAATGGACATGCAGTGCAGCGGCTTGGGAGTTGATTTTTTTAAATACAGCAAAATTCATTTCAGAAATCTTGTGTCCTTGTAACTTCCTGTGCACTGAACTGATATCTCAAACAATGTTATCTGCCTCATCCCTGTGTAATAGAGATGAAGGAGGTTTTTGTAGTCAAAATCAGGAGATCAGGTTCAGGATCCATAGCTACAGTGCAGTGAATTGTCACCCTAGAACAGGAAATATGTTATTAGCAAAGGTGTAAAAAAAAATCTAAAGTAGCCATTAAGAGCTGGTAAGCTGCAATATATTACATGTTTTTGTGGATACACTTTAAAATTAGTAGTTGTAGGTGCGACAATTATTTTAAACTACTGATAAAAAGTCCCATTTTAAATGTTTGGAAAAAACACACAGATGGTAATTAAATTTTCAGAATGACTTTTTATTACAGTGTAATTCAGTGAGAATAAACAGCACTTTGATACTTTAGTTTAATGGAATTTGAATTTGGTGAGGCAGGTTTTTTTGAAGTCTTAATGACATTAACATGAACTTGAGTTTATCTTTGAGACCACACTGTATGTTAAGGAAACATATTTTCTATAATATAAGCTTCAGCAAATCACTAACTGAGAAATGACACTTCTAGGTATAATATATCACTGCTATATTTCCATAGGAAGAAACACTATAGCAATCTTTCAAAGTGTCATTGCGAAGGAATGATTTAAAATATAAATTCATGTAATAGTGATCTTAAACAGTAAATGTTATACTATATTCTAATAAACTGGAATAAAAATAAGAAAGAGAAAAAAACATATATACAGTATGTATGTGTATGTATTAGGGATAAGCCCGATGTTCGAGTCGAACAATCGCATGTAATATTTTGTTTACCCTTTGCTCAGCAGAATGTATTTTAGGGTGTAATTCTTGGTATGTTCATGCTATGTGTTAGAAATATGAACAGCCTTCAAAAATAAGATAGAATGTAAGGAAATTAGATGTGTAATTTATGCTCACACAGGGAGGGAGGCTGGGATCTGGGGGTCCCCTTGTTAAATGAGGCTTCCATATTCCAATAAGCCTCCCGCCCGCAGACCCCCATAACCAAATGGGGTCACTTTGTGGGCGTTTCCATTGTCCCGTTGCTCCAGGGCCTTCAAAAGTCTAATAGGTGGTTGAGAGATTAGATGTGTAATTTATGCTCCTAGAATGCCTGAATGTGCTACTTCAATGTTGGGCCTCTGTATATGGCCAGGCTGTGTAAAAGTCTCACACATGTGGTATCACCTACTCAGGAGGAGTAGCAGAATATATTTTGGGGTGTCATTTTTGCTATGTACATGCTATGTGTTCAAAATATCTTAGAAATGGACAACTTTGTGTAATAAAAATGTGTTTTCATTTTTTTTCCACATTTTCCAAAAATGTCTGGAAAAAAAAATGAACCATTCAGAAGACTCATTATGCCTCACAGATTATATGTTGGGGTGTTTGCTTTCCAAAATGGGGTCACTTTGTGGGCGTTTCCATTGTCCTGGTGTTCCAGGGCCTTCAAAAGTGTAATAGGTGGTTGAGAGATTAGATGTGAAATGTATGCTCCTAGAACGCCTGTATGTGCTACTTCAATGTTGGGTCTCTGTATGTGGCCAGGCTGTGTAAAAGTCTCACACTTGTGGTATTTCCACACTCAGGAGGAGTAGCAGAATACATTTTGGGGTGTCATTTGTGGAATGTACATGCCATGTGAGAGAAATAACCTGTTATAATGACAATTTGGTGTGAAAAAAAATAAAAATAAAAAAAAAATCTTAATTTTGCAAAGAATTGTGGGAAAAAATAACAACTTCAAAATACTCACCATGCCTCTTACTAAATACCTTACTAAATACCTTGGAATGTCTACTTTCCAAAAAGGGGTCATTTTGTTTGTACTTTCCTTGCTTGTTAGGGTCTGAAGAAATGAGATAGGCCTCAGTACATCAGGTGTGATCAATTTTCAGTGATTGGCATCATAGCTTGTAGACTCTATAACTTTCACACAGACTAAACAATATCCACTAATTTGGGTTATTTTTACCAAAGATATGTAGCAGTATAAATTTTGGCCCAAATTTATGAAGAAAAATTACTTATTTGCAAAATTTTATAGAAATAAAGAAAAGTTAATGTTTTTACAAATGTTTGGTCTTTTTTCATTTATAGCACAGAAAATAAAAAACCCAGAGGTGATCAAATACCACTAAAAGAAAGCTCTATTTGTCTGAAAAAGAGGACAAAAATTTCATATGGACACAGTGTTGCATGACTGAGTAATTGTCATTCACCAAAAGCTGAATATTGGTCTGGATAGAAAGTGGGTTTAAGTGCCAAGTGGTTAAAGGTGATATTTACAAGTCTATAGAGGTGCTGTACAGTGTTCAGAACAAAACAAAGAGAACAAAACAGCCAAACAAAAACCTAGCCGTGTCTCGGCTCTAACTACACACCATGCAGGCCCTAACTACCAGGCTGAGCAAGCCCACCGCTTGTCAGTTTCCACATCAACCGCTTAAAAGCTTTTTACCAACCTTTGTGCTCTCACAGACCAGCGTTGTCTGTGTTTCCCAGGCAGAGAGCAAAGGCTGTCTGCTCTGGTGAGTTTAAATTAGACTGGGGAAGAAGACCAAGACCCGAACTGGATAATGAATTCCTGAATGTGTATGAGAGGAGCCTGGGAGATGTATAAACCCTGAATAGGACTTCTCCTGCCCCTCTCTGGGACGCTCTGCTACAATATATTTTATATATATAGATTATATATATCTATATATAGATATATATATCTATATATATATAGATATAAATATCTATATATATATAGATATATATATATAGATATAGATAGATATATATATATATATCTATCTATATCTATATATACATAGATATATCTATATCTATATATATATAGATATATCTATTTATATATATATATATATATATATATATATATATATATATATATATGTATATATATATATTGCCCAAGAAGCTGCTTGGGTACCACATGCTTGACCAGACATATGACGACCTGCCATGCAGTCTGTTGGCAACAGCTGTCAGGAAAGGTTCTCTCCACTGGTAATATCGATCATTTGGCATGCAGTACTGAGGCCCACCAGTAGGTGTCTCCTGGCAGTTTGGAGCAGTCAGAAGAGGTTTTCCCTGCTGGTATTGTCATCTTTCGACTGCAGTACTGGTGTCCACCAGCAGAGGGATCCTGGCAGTGTGGAGAAGGTATTACCTTCTGCAATCAGGCTTTACCTGACCTCGTTAGCAGCTATTGTATAAATACCTGCCAAATGTACAACTGCCCTGGTATTATCCTTGTGCCCTGACCTACAGCCTGTTTACCTGTTATCCTGATCCTGATTCTGAACTCTGATTCCTGTATCCCGTATCCTGAACCTGTTATATCTGTTCCTGTATCCCTGGATCTTTGCCCTGCAGCCTGATCCCTTCCATCTTGTTCCCTGTCTGTTTACTTCTGGCCCCCCATCTACTGATCTCCTGTTTATGACCCTGGCCTGGCTTGATTATGATTCTGGTACTCCCTTTTGCTACATATGCTGGTTGGTTTATTATCACTGTTTGGTTGTTTGGTTTGTTCACTCTGTTTGTATTGGTGGTGTGTTCATATGTATATGCATTTACCTTAATAAACTACTTTCACCTATTTATGTCTGGTTCACTCTGTCGCAGTCACACAGTTTTGGTCACATCTGGTTTATGACAGAATACCAGGGCCATCCCTGACCGGAAGTGGCTGCACAGGGGAACCATTTTGATTCAGTTTGGTTGCAAACATGAATACCAATGAGGTTATTTATTTTTCTCTGCTGGCATCTGATTATTGCTTCCAGGCTTTGAAAGGATGGTCTAGTGACCAGTTGTTTGCTACTATACGTTTGGCTCACTCCCTGGTTGATCAGGGTTATATATTGTTTGGGGAGGTGCAGCCTTTGATCAAGATCTGTACTGTGCTGGCCCTGCCCTGTATTCCAGAGGACCATGATGATTTCACTCCTCCTTTTGATATGAATCAGGTTGTATCCCTAGTATGGCTTTTTGAAGATGATCCCAGCGATTTTTGTGAGCACTACTCAGCCTGTTCCCCACCGGTGATTGCTGAGTGCATTGTGTCTGCTCAGTCTTTTGTTACACCGGGAGATTTAAAACCACAGTTTGTACAACCTATACATATGCTGGTTGGTTTATTATCACTGTTTGATTGTTTGGTTTGTTCACTCTGTTTGTATTGGTGGTATAATCACATGTATATGCATTTACCTTAATAAACTACTTTCACCTATTTATGTCTGGTTCACTCTGTCGCAGTCACACAGTTCTGGTCACATCTGGTTTATGACAACAGAACCACATCAGAAGAAAAAGGCGGACTTCTTTGCTCCTCATCTGGGATCTCCAACCCTACTATACCTCCAGTCCACAAAAACCTGCACTGAGAGCAATGAAGGTATAGCAATAGGTGTCCCAAGTACTTGCAGCCAATCTGCTAGCAGTACACCACCATCTGATTTTAGCAGGCAAATTTCCCTACCCCAGTTGCTGAACCATAAAAAGAAATTCAGTCCCAGCCATCAGCGTCTAAATGCTAGCTTGGCCAAATTGCTAGCACTGCAACTGCTGCTTTTTCAGCTGGTAGACTCTGCCCCCTTTCGTAAATTTGTGGAATGTGCTGTACTTCAATGGCAGGCTCCAAACCACCATTTCTTTCACAAAAGAACATTCCGGCTCTCTACCGGCATGTGGAAGGCAATGTTTTGGCCTTGTTGGACAGGGCGGTCAGCAGTAAGGTTCATATTACCGCTCACTTATGGCCCAGCAGGCATGGGCAGGGATGTTACCTTTCCTTCACAGTGCACTGGGTAACTCTGCTGGCAGCTGGGAAGGATGCAGGACAGGGTTCAGTGTTGTTGGAGTCTGTTCCACCACCACGCCTCCGAAATGCTAGTGGCAATTCTGCCACAGCTCTCTCCTCCACCCCCTCCTCTTCTTCTTCCTCTATGGCCTCTTCTGTAGATTTGTCCTCTGAACCAAGCTAAAAGATGCCATGCGGTGCTCGAGTTGGTCTGCCTAGGGGACAGGAGCCACAGTGAGGCATGTAGTGATCGAGTATATTAATTAATATATCGGGTATATTAATATATACTGGGTGATATGATGTAGAGTGGATATGATAATGAATATTTAGGTATTATTATAATGATGATGTAAGTACTCTTCCACAGCAACCCAATTCTTCCAGAGAGATGCACTTTATTGACTTCCAACACAGAACAAAGTCCAAAGTCCACAGATGACAAAGAAATCCGACAGAGGAAATATAATTCAGAAACCCATCTCCTAGGTCTGTGTCTTCCCAGTTATACACAGACAAGCCTCACCCATACACAGACAAGCCTCACTCATACACAGACAAGCCTCACTTACAACCTATAGACTGAATGCCATGTTATATTCACTAAATATTGAATGGCTGAGCAATTTGATTGGCCGTTTCAATTTAGGACTTTGATTAGCTTTAGTCTTTCAAACAGACAACAACCCCCAGCCGTGAACAGCCGTGAACCACCCCAATTTGCACTCCCGCATATCAACATCAACAAGTCCCCTTTACATATATTAATTAGATAAACAGAACACCCTTTTGTGCCCTTGGAATACCTACATTCCTGCATATCAACAAGCCCCCCTGATAAATTAGCCCCACAGGAGGGAGCCTCCGCTAGGCCAACCCAAAACACTCCTTGATCCCATTGTTACCCCCTCAAGTCTAATTACCATCAATAAATATTTCTTCTATGGTCCTTTAAACAATGTACCCTTTGAAATGTTCAATTAGGTTAACAGCCCATACCTCACACCCCTAGGTAGACTTGCATGAGACTAACACATCAAAGGGTTTTCAGCTGTTATATTAAAATTGAGTTGGTTTGGACAAAATAGACCATCGTCAACTCAATTCTGGCCTGGTTAATATTGACTGTATGTGTATATACATATAATAATGTCCCACATAAATCGGTGAACATTACAACATATTACAACATATACCCCCACTTGGATCAGTTCGAATCAGAATCGATTCACAACCAAACTGCTCAGACATCCCTGGCTCTTAAGATTGAAGTCATCTCTATGCTTTCCTTCTTCCTCTGGATTGTTCTTATTTGTCTTCTACCACAACAATATAAACCAAACAAAAAACATATTAATATAAATTGAATAAACACAAAAATTATGGACAGAGTTCTCAATAGCGGGTGAGTAAAAGTGTTATTGGGTATGCTCCACCAAGGCTCCTGAAATTCTTTAGCAATTTTATTAGAACTAATGAGGTTTTCCTTTACCAGTTCTTGTAATTCTATAATTTTCCTACTATCCCTCTTAAATAATGTATCCAATTCAACTGTAAGTGGTGGTATTTTCTTAAATAAAGGAGAAATCATAGAGTCCCAATTGCCAAGATCAGTTTGCTCAATGTCCATAGATACTTGATTCATCTGGATATTGGCTCGAATGTATTCCTCTCCAATTGTTAGCAGTCCATCGGTGAGATTCACACACCATCCTGTGATAGGGGTCCGGCACTGAACTTGTTTCTGCCAAGTGAATGAGGGAACCCCCAATGCACAGACCCTTGGGCCTTCTCCATGAATTATTCTCTTCCAGGCTGGTTCAAATTTCTGCAATCGAACCAGGCAGTTTCCGGAGTGTGCAGCAGCACAGCCCTCTATGTGCTCCAATCACTCAAAAGAACAGGAACAAAGCCAAGTCTGGGCACGCCTGGTACAGCAGTTGGGGTTCATGGTTTTCCACACTTGGTTGTCCTTGACGACGAGTTTTCTTTCTGATAGCAGTTGTTTCAGTATATTAGTGCCATTTCTCACCTCCACCTCACCAAGAACGATCATCTTGTATACGGGTAAGGGTATTGTTGACCATGTAGGGATGTCGACAGTCAGAGGTATATCCTGCTTTCCGATGAGATCTCTATTACAAAGAGTATCCAGGCTCCTTACATTAGCAAGGGCAAAGTTCCTACAAGTAACACCACTGTCTTTGATAAGATTGAATAATAAAGTTGAGTTCATTATCCTTGGCCATTCTCCTTGTTTGATTTCTTGAAGCCCTAGGCTCAGGTGTTCACTCAGCAAGTTTCCTATAATACCACAGACTATAGACTTGGATACATTATTGGTTTGAAGGGTTTTATTCAGTGCACTCACCAACATTTGAATGTTCTGCAAATCTGCAGCAATGGTGTGAATGTTCTGAATATCTATTTTCATTTCAGCTAGAGTGTTTAAATCCACTCTTCCCCCTTTAAACAGTATCTGCTGTAATCCACCCACAAAATTCTGTTCTCTTATATTTAAACTCTCTATATCAACTCTATTCCAAATCGAACTACCCAAACTGAGGCCTGATATGATATCAGTACCCAGATCCCTCTTTGAAACTTTCTTAAAATTAAGCCCTTGTGTAGCATCCCAAAATAAGTTTACATGTGTTTGAAAAACCGTTTTAAACCATAACCCCATTGATTTTGGGCAACTCTCTGGAATGTTAAATGATGTAAAATTCAACAATAATGATAATGATAAATATGAAACATCGCTATATACTAAATTTTGAGTCCGTTCAAGGAAAAGTCCATGTTCTGGCCACTGTAAAATTGTAGGACAGTCTCTAGAATTTGTGACCATTATATGTAGGATTTTTGTATAGACTCCATCCTCCACGTCATGAGGACTACAGGATATAATACCCTCCTTAAATACTGTAGAATTCCTTTCTAAAGTCATTTGCATTTGTGGTCCATTCTTTGTCTCCACTAATATTATATCTGTACTCCTGTGACGATCGCTTCCTTCTGGGTAAGTCCAAACAGCAGATTCCACAAAGTAATCAGATTTTGGCATCGTGATCTCACATCTAACGACTATCCACCCCCTGACTATGCCCTTTACCATATCCCCATGTATCTGGATGCCTTCTGATTCCCGTAAAACAGTAAGTTCTGTAGTATGATCCACTACACTTCTTTTACTTCGATCAGATTTCCCCACTGGTAAGCACTCCAATTCTTTAACTTGACACGTTTCCACTCTGATGTTTGTGATGCAAAGTAGTAGAGTGACTGACGCTGTTATCAACACACATGCTAATAGAGAAGGCTTGTATCTGTCCAGGCAGAGGCGGCTCTAGACTTTGTGAGGCCTTAGGCAACACTTAGACATGAGGCCCCACTCACTCCCATAAAAGGAAAAAGAAAGAGAAAAGGAAGGAAGGAAGGAAGGAAGGAAGGAAGGAAGGAAGGAAGGAAGGAAGGAAAGAAAGAAAGAAAGAAAGAAAGAAAGAAAGAAAGAAAGAAAGAAAGAAAGAAAGAAAGAAAGAAAGAAAGAAAGAAAGAAAGAAAGAAAGAAAGAAAGAAAGAAAGAAAGAAAGAAAGAAGGAAGGAAAGAAGGAAGGAAAGAAGGAAGGAAAGAAAGAAGGAAAGAAAGAAGGAAAGAAAGAAGGAAAAAAAGAAGGAAAGAAAGAAGGAAAGAAGGAAAGAAAGAAGGAAAGAAAGAAAGGAAGGAAGGAAAGATAGGAAGGAAGGAAGGAAGGAAGGAAAGATAGGAAGGAAGGAAGGAAGGAAAGATAGGAAGGAAAGAAGGAAAGATAGGAAGGAAGGAAGGAAGGAAGGAAGGAAAGAAAGAAAGAAAGAAAGAAAGAAAGAAAGAAAGAAAGAAAGAAAGAAAGAAAGAAAGAAAGAAAGAAAGAAAGAAAGAAAGAAAGAAAGAAAGAAAGAAAAAGAATGGAAAGAAAGAAAGAAAGGAAGGAGAAAGAGAAAGAAAGAAAGGAAGGAGAAAGAGAAAGAAAGAAAGGAAGGAGAAAGAGAAAGAAAGAAAGCAAGGGGGATGGAGGAAGAAGGGAAGGAAGAGCATCCCCTACATCAGTGTACTCACTGGGAGGCAGGAGGGACTGGATGGATGGATGGATGAATGGATCAGACTCCCCTTTTCCTTTTCTGTTTGCTGGGCTTCAGCTTGAATCTTCCCACCCACACAGGAGGAGAGGGCGGGAGGAGGAGGAGCAGAAGCTCTCTCTCCTCTTCTGTCTGGCTGTGCGGGCAGCAGGGGGAGGGGGGAGATCTGTCAGAGCTCTACTGAGCGACTCTCCCTGTCTGTGATCCGGAGATGTAGGTGAGCTCCGATCACAAGTCTCACTCGCAGCCTGTATCTCTCCCTGTAGCAGAGCGAGGGGATACGGGACTGTGTGATGGTAGGGATCTCTGCTGCTGGAAGAGGCTGCTCTCTAATTAGGTAAACTAGCCAGCTGTGCGAGGCCCCTGTGACTGCGAGGCCTGAGGCCACCGCCTATTTCGCCTAATTAGGGAGCCGCCTCTGTGTCCAGGGGGGATGTCTTCATGTTGATGTAGTCCTCTGGTATTCGCATTACTCCTGGGACCTGAAAGACAATCTCAGGAAGAGAGTTAGACAATGCTTTCATCCATCAAATCCATTTTTCCTTTAAATGCTTTGATCTGACATGCATGACTCCATCTTGACCTATCCTCTCCCAAGTCTAATAAGTAAACAGAGGGTCCAATTTTGTCTATGATTGCATAAGGGCCCTTCCACTTTGCCCTAGGAAATGGGTGAAACCCAGAAAAATCCTGTAGCATTACTCTAGCCCCAATTTGGTATTCGCTGGTATCACCCATCGCATTAAACCACTGTTGTGAGCTTTTATGGGTACATTCATCAGTGGCACACACAGCCTTATGTACTGTAATCACATGATCCTTTAAGGTCTCTACCCATGATTCAGATAATGACACAGTTTCTAATGCGGCTGGGACCGGATTTATCAGATGTTCCCACGTTCTCATTGTTCTGCCGAGCAGAGCTTCATAAGGGGCAAAGCCTATGGACCTGCAAACTCTGGAACGAATAGTTGCCAGAACAAAGGGTAATTTTTCATCAAATCGGTACCTTGCTCATTGACAACCTTTCTAAGAGCATTTTTAATTGTCCTGTTCATTCGTTCAACCTGTCCCGCAGACTCAGGGTGATAGAAGATGTGAAATTTTTGGATGACCCCAAGGAGCTTGCATGTCTCTTGTATCACATTACCTACAAATCCTGGCCCATTGTCACTGTCTAAAACTTTTGGTATCCCCCACCGACTAAATATTTCTTTGACCAAGATCCTTGCAGTAGTAGTGGCAGTACAATTTTTGGTAGCGAAAGCTTCAACCCAGTGACTGAAGGAATCCACCACAACCAGTAAATATTTGTTCTGGTGTGCAGTGTTAGGCAATTCACCTGTGTAATCAATTTGTATCTGCTCCCATGGTCCCATGGGAGCTTGTCTCATCAGTGCCCCTCTCCTCTTCCTATTTGCGGGATTATGCCTGGCAGACATCAAACATGATAAGATATGGTCCTGCATGTGTTGTTTATTTTGAAGCCACCATGCTACATGATCTAATCTCTCTAAAGCTAAAGGAAGTTTGGGGTGTCCACCAACAGGGGATCCATTAATCCATGTAAGAATGTCTTTCCTCACACCTTTTGGAGCAACCCATAAAGATAAATTGTTTTTGTAAGTTATTAGTAGGCCATCCTTCACCTGCATGTCTTGACCCTCAAACTGTATGGGCCCAGTCCTACACATTTCTTTTAGTTGAGCTAATTCCTCATCCTGATCTTGTATTTTACCCAACTCACATGTCCTTTCTTCAATTCCTTTTGCTTGAGCACGTGTAAGGGCAGACACTGGAAATGACAAAGTATGCTCTATATGAGGCCATTCGGGGGATGTTACTGCAGCCTCCTTTGCTAATCTATCTACAGTATTGTTCCAGTAGTGCTCAGTTGTTTGTTTTCTGTGGGCCTGTACCTTTCGGATATTAATTTTTGAAAAGAATTGCGTTTCCTCCTCTATCATTTTCCATAGGGATGCATATCTTATCTCACTGCCATCTGTCCCTTTAAGGCCCATCACATTCCACCATGAAAGATAGACAACTGCACCCTTGCATACCTGGTCTGAGTCAGAAGCAATGTTAACAATCCGGGTCACGGCACCAGTGTAGTGATCGAGTATATTAATTAATATATCGGGTATATTAATATATACTGGGTGATATGATGTAGAGTGGATATGATAATGAATATTTAGGTATTATTATAATGATGATGTAAGTACTCTTCCGCAGCAACCTAATTCTTCCAGAGAGATGCACTTTATTGACTTCCAACACAGAACAAAGTCCAAAGTCCACAGATGACAAAGAAATCCGACAGAGGAAATATAATTCAGAAACCCATCTCCTAGGTCTGTGTCTTCCCAGCCATACACAGACAAGCCTCACCCATACACAGACAAGCCTCACTCATACACAGACAAGCCTCACTTACAACCTATAGACTGAATGCCGTGTTATATTCGCTAAATATTGAATGGCTGAGCAATTTGATTGGCCGTTTCAATTTAGGACTTTGATTAGCTTTAGTCTTTCAAACAGACAACAACCCCCAGCCGTGAACAGCCGTGAACCACCCCAATTTGCACTCCCGCATATCAACATCAACAAGTCCCCTTTACATATATTAATTAGATAAACAGAACACCCTTTTGAGCCCTTGGAATACCTACATTCCTGCATATCAACAAGCCCCCCTGATAATGTAGCCCCACAGGAGGGAGCCTCCGCTAGGCCAACCCAAAACACTCCTTGATCCCATTGTTACCCCCTCAAGTCTAATTACCATCAATAAATATTTCTTCTATGGTCCTTTAAACAATGTACCCTTTGAAATGTTCAATTAGGTTAACAGCCCATACCTCACACCCCTAGGTAGACTTGCATGAGACTAACACATCAAAGGGTTTTCAGCTGTTATATTAAAATTGAGTTGGTTTGGACAAAATAGACCATCGTCAACTCAATTCTGGCCTGGTTAATATTGACTGTATGTGTATATACATATAATAAATATATAATAAATCGGTGAACATTACAACTAGGGATGAGCCGAACACCCCCCTGTTCGGTTCGCACCAGAACATGCGAACAGGAAAAAAGTTCGTTCGAACACGCGAACACCGTTAAAGTCTATAGGACACGAACATGAATAAACAAAAGTGCTAATTTTAAAGGCTAATATGCAAGTTATTGTTATAAAAAGTGTTTGGGGACCTGGGTCCTGCCCCAGGGGACATGGATCAATGCAAAAAAAAGTTTTAAAAACGGCCGTTTTTTCAGGAGCAGTGATTTTAATAATGCTTAAAGTCAAACAATAAAAGTGTAATATCCCTTTAAATTTCGTACCTGGGGGGTGTCTATAGTATGCCTGTAAAGGGGCGCATGTTTCCTGTGTTTAGAACAGTCTGACAGCAAAATGACATTTTGAAGGAAAAAACTTATTTAAAACTACCCGCGGCTATTGCATTGCCGACAATACACATAGAAGTTCATTGATAAAAACGGCATGGGAATTCCCCAAAGGGGAACCCCAAACCAAAATTTAAAAAAAAAATGATGTGGGAGTCCTCCTAAATTCCATACCAGGCCCTTCAGGTCTGGTATGGATATTAAGGGGAACCCCGGCCAAAATGTAAAAAAAAAAATGACGTGGGGTTCCCCCTAAATTCCATACCAGACCCTTCAGGTCTGGTATGGATTTTAAGGGGAACCCCGCGTCAAAAAAAAAAAAAAAAACGGCGTGGGGTCCCCCCAAAAATCCACACCAGACCCTTATCCGAGCACGCAACCTGGCAGGCCGCAGGAAAAGAGGGGGGGATGAGAGTGCGGCCCCCCCTCCCTCCTGAACCGTACCAGGCCACATGCCCTCAACATTGGGAGGGTGCTTTGGGGTAGCCCCCCAAAACACCTTGTCCCCATGTTGATGAGGACAAGGGCCTCATCCCCACAACCCTGGCCGGTGGTTGTGGGGGTCTGCGGGCGGGGGGCTTATCGGAATCTGGAAGCCCCCTTTAACAAGGTGACCCCCAGATCCCGGCCCCCCCCCCTGTGTGAAATGGTAAGGGGGTACTCCTACCATTTCACGAAAAAAGTGTCAAAAATGTTAAAAATGACAAGAGACAGTTTTTGACAATTCCTTTATTTAAATGCTTCTTCTTTCTTCTATCTTCCTTCATCTTCTGGTTCTTCTGGCTCTTCTGGTTCTTCCTCCGGCGTTCTCGTCCAGCATCTCCTCCGCGGCGTCTTCTATCTTCTTCTCCTCGGGCCGCTCAGCACCCATGGCATGGGGGGGAGGCTCCCGCTCTTCTCTTCTTCTTTTCTTCTCTTCTTCTCTTCTTCATTTTCTTCTCCGGGCCGCTCCGCAATCCATGCTGGCATGGAGGGAGGCTCCCGCTGTGTGACGGCGCTCCTCGTCTGACAGTTCTTAAATAACGGGGGGGGCGGGGCCACCCGGTGACCCCGCCCCACTCTGACGCACGGTGACTTGACGGGACTTCCCATGGATTGCGGAGCGGCCCGGAGAAGAAAATGAAGAAGAGAAGAAGAGAAGAAAAGAAGAAGAGAAGAGCGGGAGCCTCCCCCCCATGCCATGGGTGCGGAGCGGCCCGAGGAGAAGAAGATAGAAGACGCCGCGGAGGAGATGCTGGACGAGAACGCCGGAGGAAGAACCAGAAGAGCCAGAAGAACCAGAAGATGAAGGAAGATAGAAGAAAGAAGAAGCATTTAAATAAAGGAATTGTCAAAAACTGTCTCTTGTCATTTTTAACATTTTTGACACTTTTTTCGTGAAATGGTAGGGGTATAAGTACCCCCTTACCATTTCACACAGGGGGGGCCGGGATCTGGGGGTCACCTTGTTAAAGGGGGCTTCCAGATTCCGATAAGCCCCCCGCCCGCAGACCCCCACAACCACCGGCCAGGGTTGTGGGGATGAGGCCCTTGTCCTCATCAACATGGGGACAAGGTGTTTTGGGGGGCTACCCCAAAGCACCCTCCCAATGTTGAGGGCATGTGGCCTGGTACGGTTCAGGAGGGAGGGGGGGCCGCACTCTCGTCCCCCCCTCTTTTCCTGCGGCCTGCCAGGTTGCGTGCTCGGATAAGGGTCTGGTATGGATTTTTGGGGGGACCCCACGCCGTTTTTTTTTTTTTTTTTTGGCGCGGGGTTCCCCTTAAAATCCATACCAGACCTGAAGGGTCTGGTATGGAATTTAGGGGGAACCTCACGTCATTTTTTTTTTTTAATTTTGGCCAGGGTTCCCCTTAATATCCATATCAGACCTGAAGGGCCTGGTATGGAATTTAGGGGGACTCCCACGTCATTTTTTTTTTTTTAATTTTGGTTCGGGGTTCCCCTTTGGGGAATTCCCATGCCGTTTTTATCAATGAACTTCTATGTGTATTGTCGGCAATGCAATAGCCGCGGGTAGTTTTAAATGAGTTTTTTCCTTCGAAATGTCATTTTGCTGTCAGATTGTTCTAAACACGGGAAACATGCGCCCCTTTACAGGCATACTATAGACACCCCCCAGGTACGAAATTTAAAGGGATATTACACTTTTATTGATTGACTTTAAGCATTATTAAAATCACTGCTCCTGAAAAAACGTCCGTTTTTAAAACTTTTTTTTGCATTGATCCATGTCCCCTGGGGCAGGACCCAGGTCCCCAAACACTTTTTATGACAATAACTTGCATATTAGCCTTTAAAATTAGCACTTTTGATTTCTCCCATAGACTTTTAAAGGGTGTTCCGCGGCATTCGAATTTGCCGCGAACACCCCAAATTGTTCGCTGTTCGGCGAACTTGCGAACAGCCAATGTTCGAGTCGAACATGAGTTTGACTCGAACTGGAAGCTCATCCCTAATTACAACATATTACAACAAGGCAGAGATTCTGTCAGCTCTGCAGGGGCAGGTTCAGAGGTGGTTAACGCCCTGCCAGCTTCAGTCAGGAATGATTGTATGCGACAAAGGCACCAACCTTTTTTCCACCCTCTGACAGGGACACTTGAGCCATGTTCCTTGTTTGGCACACGTCCTGAATTTGGTGGTGCAGCGGTTTTTGAGCAGGTACCCAGGCTTACAGGATCTCCTGAGGCAGGCCAGAAAAGTCTGTGGTCATTTCCACCAATCATACAATGCCAGTGCTCGGCTGGCTGACATTCAAAGGGAATGCAACCTGCCCACCAACCGCCTCTTTTTGTGACATGCCCACCAGTTGGAACTCAACGGTGGCAATTCTGCAGCAGCTGCACACACAGGAGAGGGCCATCAATGAGTACCTGTGCAAGTATGGCACCAGGACAGGGCAAGGGGAACTTGGTTTCTTTTCGCCACGCCAGTGGCTACTGATCAAGGATGCATGCACTGTCCTGTCACCATTTGAAGAGGCAATGAGGATGGTGAGCAGCGACAATGCATGCATCAGTGACACCGTTCCTCTTGTTTTTGTGTTGGAGCACACACTTTGAGGAATAATGGACAGGGCACTTGAAGCAGAACAGCAGGAGGAAGAGGAGGACTTCCTTTCCACTCAAGGCCCCATTTATCCAGATAGCATTCCTGTGGGCCCGCCAAACACAAAGGAAGAAGAGGAGGAGGATTGTGTCAGCATGGATGCAGAGGATAACACTCCG